>NW_021620828.1:3032973-3140953 GCF_004785775.1 Grammomys surdaster
CTAGCAAGAGGAGAAGGCAAGGATAGACCCAGGAGTAATGGTGTCCAAAGTCAAACAAGTCATACTGGATCTCACTGTGCAGAAAGACAAAAAAAGACAAAAAAGGGTGGGAAAGCCTCCAAACCAAGTGAAGAAGAATCCCATCGTCTGGAAGAGGTTGAAAACAAGAAGCCTGGGGGAAATGTCAGAAGGAAAGTCAGGCAACTTGTGCCTAACTTTCTGCGGGCTATACCTAATAGACATGTTGATCACAGTGAAGGGAGAGAGGATGTTGGGAGATTTGTAGTTCAGGGGACGGAAGTGAAGAGAAAGAGTAGGAGCAGCAGAGGAGGCCTTACAGGCGTTTCTGAACCTGACACCGGAACCTGACAATCATTACGACTTTTGCCTCATACCTTGAAATCTAAGATTTTTTTTCTGGGCTCATAAAATGGCTACTGTTTTACAGGCTTGTATCTAATGGGGTATTTTTTTTTTTCTGTAAACTTTTGGTGTTTCCACTTAAGGGTTTCTACATAAACATTGTTTAATTGTTGCATTGAATTCTAAGCACTCCTATCAGCATGGCAATTTAACCCATTTTAGAAAAAGATCCTTTTTATAATTTGAAATTAATAAAGCAATTTAAACAAACAAACAAACAAAAGATATAGAGCCAAAGCCTTTGCACCTGCTAAGCAAACACTACCAATGAGGGCCTCTCCCCCAACCCCGCACACACCTGCCCTTGATTTAAAGATAGGGTCTCAATATGTGACCTAGGCTAGCCTCCAGCTTGCTGTCTTCTTACCTCTGCCTGTCAAGTACTGCACCACCATGTTCCTAGAATGTAAGATCCTTGACACATCCAATTCATTACATTCTTACACTCACCCTTCAGGTAAGCAATATGATTCCCATTTTATACCCAAGACAGCAAGGCTCAGAGCGGGGTGGAGTGGGGTGAACAGCTGGGGGCTCACACCTTGGTTAACATCAAGCCCTGGGAAGTCACTGTTGGTCCATTCTTCTGTCTTCCTCACTCCTGAAGCAATGAGACCAGGAGTCTCAGGAATGTGGCCACACACCTTTCTCCCTTAGCTCCTTCAAAGGTGATCTCCTGATGCTTCCTGACCTGTCACTTTTCCCTGGCCTACTGGATCAAGGCCAGATCATCCAGAGCACCCCCTCAGAAGGTTCCCAGTATGTCTTTGTAATGCCCTGCCCCCAGTCACAGCATCTTCCCTGCAAATGGCCTGCCTTCTTTGGTGTGTTGGATTTACTGTCTTCTCTGGCACCAAATGTCTAATCCTTCCCATCATTTGGCTGAAGATGGTTACCCGCTAGGGTTCCCCTACCACTGCAAGACCAAGCCTTGCCACACGGCTCTCTCTGGGCCACTAGAATATCCTACTTGGTACTTACCAGTTACTAAAAGATCTAAACAGCTGAGGTCAGGGAAGGCCCATTCAGCATTTAATCTATTTTGTTCTCAGGCAGGCCAGGTGAAATAAGTGGAAGAAAGTGGGCCGAGAGTTCAAAGCCAGCCTGAGATACATGTGGAGCCTCAGCCTCAGAACAACACCAAAGACCAAACAAATAAAATAATGTTGTTTTCCTCAGTGGATAATATATGCTGATCATGTAGTAAGTGACTTTGTACTTACAAATTGAAATGTCCGAATGCAGGAGAAGGGTGAGTGTGACGGTGAGCTGGAGGTGGCTACCAAGGTCATGGTCAAGGTGGGAAGGACTTGGGAGCATTCAGGGAGTTTGTAGTTTGACTTACAGGCTGAGCGGATGAACTGCAGAGATGGTTGGGCTTGACTCTGACTTCTGCCACTGAGCAGTGATATTGCCTGGGCTCAGGTGCTTAACCCTCTGTGTGTCCACAGTGGATAAAATCAGCTTTGAGGCAGGGCCTATTGTGAAGATTAAATAGAGTGATTTGTGCAAGTGTGTTTGTCAGAGACAGCTAAAGATGATGGGGGTAGATGGGGGAGGGATGCTTCTATGACAGTGTTGTTCCACTCTGGCCCTGTGACCGTCAATACTGTGATCACCTTAGTAGAGACATCCCAGAACACACCTAAGCCAGGATCCCTCGGGTTTCTGAAACAGACAGTAGCCGCTTGCCTGCTATGTGGTAGCTGGGTGGGGCTGTTTCTATCGAAAGCTAATGTGGGGGTAGGGAGGACAGTAGCTGGACCGTTAGTTTATTTCAAGATTTCGAGACCTTCCATCTCTTGCCATCTCTTCCCACAAGCTCCCCTGGCACTAGGGCGAGGGGGCTGAAGCCTGGCCAGATGTTTCCTCTTTTTTGCTGTTGGTGGGCAGCTTGGGGATGTGGGGGATGGGAGAGGGAGGAAGTGAAGGCAGGGGAGATTCCTTACTGGAAGCCTATCATCTCACCTGGGGTTTGCTGCCCTCCTGAAATCATAGGATAACCTGGTGGATGTGTATTGCACGGGCAAAGCCAGGGTCAAGGAAAACCAGGGACACTGTGGTAGAGTGTCCTGTTTCCTGGAGGAGTCCCTTGCCAGGGAACTTGAGGAATGGTACCACCTCCCCCTTTCCATTCAACCTGGTGAAGAATAACTCCAGAAGGGAAAAGATAAATATAGCTCTCCTTCTTGTCCCCACCGTGTGTATGTGTCTGTCTGTCTGTCTACTTGTGCACACACATGCATGCTCATCCAATCCATGCACAGAAGCCTGAGGTCCGCAGTAGGTTGTCAGGAATAATAGTTTTTTGAGACAACTTCTGTCCCCGAGACTGTAGCTCACTGAACCACCTGGACTGGCGAGCCATTAACCCTCAGGATCCACCTGTCTCTACTCTGCCCTCTAACACAGGGGTCACCGACATCTCACCCCATTTCTATGTTGGGTGCTGGGGATGGGAACTCAGAGTCTCATTCTTGCACAGAAGCGTTACCTGCTGAGCCATTTTTTCAGATCTCCACAGTAGCTCTTTATGTTCTCTGTACTACTTGAACAACACAAAAGATGGGACTCTAGAAATTCCTGATATCAAAAGGGCATTAGGTCATCAGTGGATTGAAGATATTAGTACTCATAAAATCCCTCCCCACACTCCCTGAGAGGTCGTCATGAGTAAGAATTGTCATAAAGGCGCAGGATCAGCAAGACTGAGGTTTCCTGGGGCATCAACAACAAGGGATGTTGGCTACAGGTGGGGAAAGTACCGTAGTGCCCTTCCACCTGCTGTGCCCAAGAAGGGCCCTCGGCTGTGGTGGCAGGTGCACCACCTCCAGCATTGCTGTTAGGTATGGATGCTCACTAAGCATTTCTTGACTGAGACCCAAGAGACAAATATTGGGGTGTCTGGGAGTTTCACATCTCCAGCTCCCTCCCGTGAGCCCTTTCGAGGACTTTGGGTTAATCATGCTCTTATCCAAATGGCTGCAAGGCTCCAGTGACTCTGGGAGTGAGCGCAGCTGACAGGGTGCTTAACTGTTCATGGTGGGCCTCCCAGAGCCCTGCACACCCATGAACTTTTATCCACCGGGAGGCCCATGTTTAGTTTCAGAACGGTTCCATGGTGTCAGCCTTTTAGGGGTTAATTTTACCACCCCAAGCCAGGAGGGGCTGGAATAGAAGGCTATGGGGGGGGGAGAGAGAGAGAGAGAGAGAGAGAGAGAGAGAGAGAGAGAGAGAGAGAGAGAGAGAGACTCAGAGAAGGGAGAGCTTGCAGGCTTGGGGAAGAGGGATGCTCCTCTTTGCATGAATCTTTTTTTTTCTTTCGTTTTTTGGCAAACCACAGACCAGCTACACATTTTTCTGGCAGTTTCCTGAGGATAAGCTTCGTATTTTGAGACAGGAAAAA
This sequence comes from Grammomys surdaster, assembly GCF_004785775.1. Lineage (NCBI taxonomy): Eukaryota > Metazoa > Chordata > Mammalia > Rodentia > Muridae > Grammomys > Grammomys surdaster. The sequence continues at coordinate 3,036,803 of NW_021620828.1, forward strand.
AAAAAAGAAGGAAGAGTGGGAGTCTGGGGCAGAAATGAGACAGAAAGTAGTTGTTTGCTCTCCCATGAGCAGACCACACACACACACACACACACACACACACACACACACACACACACACACACGACTCCTGGCAATAAGGAAGTGAGACTAGATCTTTTTCATGAATGGGCTCAGCTCAGTCTTGCTGAACTTCCGCTCTCCCATTCACCAGCATTCAAATTTCACCTTCTGACCATCCAAGACAGCTGGCTGCCCGCCCAGGCGCTGGGGGCTGTTTGAGATCATCCTCCTGCCCACAGGAAACTGGGCGCTAACAAGAACCTTCCTTCCTGCACTGCCGAATCCAAAGTGACCGGGATGTTTCCGGAATACCGACCTGAGGGGCACTGGCCCCTAGACGCCCCCCTCCCGCCCCCCACCGCCACTTTCCCCAGGATCTCGCTCATCTCTGGGGAAGCTCAGAAATTCCAGCAGGCTCCTGGAGGAAACGCTTCTGCAGCCGCTGACTCTCTGGGTCCGTTAATGCCTGCCTTGTAATTAAGCCAGGGGAAATGACAATCAACATTCTGGAGGAGACAGCTCACGGCCCTTCCTATAGGGTTTGGGGGCAGTTCACTGTGCTGTGGCCTGCCGGTGTGCCCCTCCCTTTCGACATCTGGGAGCTGCACGAAGAGCAGGTAGCAGTGGGTGCCTGGGACCCTGGAAATCTGAGGAAATCATTCCAAGGATTGCCTGTATGTCCATGCAGTGGGAAACCCATCTGGAGGGCCTTTTGCTGGTCCTCAGTCTTCTACTTTTTGAAGGTACAATCATAAAGCACTCCCCCAGCAGAGTTACTGCAAACACTGAATGAGCTAAAGATTCAGTTTCTAAGGCAGTGTGATGCTGGCCGCCAGCAGAGCAGTTGCCACTCTTGCGAGAGAATGATGGCTTTCAGCAACAGTGGGTGTTATAGATGTGTGGCCAGAAGGGGGCGTGCTAGTTACCGTTTTGCTGCTATGACAAAATACCCCGACAAAAGCAATTTAAGGAAGGAAGGAACGACTTTGACTCATAGTTGCAGGGTGCAATCCATCAGGGCAGGGAATTCGGAAGCTGGAGGCAACTGATCACGTTGCTTCTGAAAGCAGAAAGCCAGGTGAACTCTGTGTTTGGTTTGAGGTCTCCTTTTTATTCAGCCCAGGACCCAAGCCAGGGGATGGTAGGTGGGTCTTCCCACCTCAGCCTAATGAAGAGCATGCCTCACAGTCATGCTAGCCTAATCTAGATAATCCCCCACAGGTGTGCCTAGAGGCTTGCCTCCTCTGGGATTCCAGAGCCTGTCAGGATGACAATCATCACAGGAAGAAGACAGTGACAGGCAAGGCAGACATGACCCCTGCCTTGGAAACAAAGAAAGAAAAGGACGCTGGGGTAGGGAGAAGTTTTTCTCCTTTCCTTGCTTTCTCTTCTGTAGCCCCTTGTAGTGGAAGATGAAGGGGGCACCGGCTTCTTGTCCCCTCCTGAATGCTTAATTTGTTATGCAGACTCCTTGGCCCTCACATTGGATGAGTTATAGATTTTCCAGGAGGCAGGGGCATGGCTGAGAAGATCTTCAGAATGCTTCCCTACTTCCAGACCAGGAGTCTTCCCAAAGGCTGGCTCTAAGGCAGAGAGCCGGGGCACTGCCTTCCCCTGAATGGACTTGGAAATGGATTTGTTTGACCATGTTACTTATAGCAAAGGAATGGTGAACATGGTGCTGGCCTTCTAGAAATCTATTGTTGCTAGAGCCACTGTTGATCCTGGGTCCATCTTTAGTACAGAGAGGCTAGGATCAAAAGCCATTGCTGGGGTGAGGGGGTCAGGAAAGGTTGATGGACTTGCCCCCTCCCTTTTTCCTTCTCTCCTCTTCTCTCCTTTCTTCATTCCCTTCCTCCCTCTCTCTCCATCCCCCTCCTTTTCTCCCACCCTACCTCCTTTCCTTTCTTTTCAGGGTCTCTCTTTGTAGGGCAGGCTGGTCTTGAACTCACGAGCCTTCTATCTCAAGCTCCTGAGTACTAGAATGATCTTTGTGAGCCACCGTGCCCAGCTGAGATTCTCTTCTGCACCGAGTCATATTCAGCTTGCCTGTCCCCCGGGCCCAGTGATAACTGGAATCCGCTTCCTTTCCCAGCCTCATTTCCGTACTCTGTTCTCTCCACCTCTCACAGAGTGAGAGAGGGAAAAAGCGCTCTGTGACAGGCGGACAGAGGAGGAACAGGACGGTTGTGATGCAAATGCTATTGGTTTATGGTGTTCTAGGAGGGTACCCCTCCCCTCTGCTTGCAGGGCAGGGGCTCTGGCATCTTAGCTTGTCTCATTTCACCCACCCCCCCCCGTAGTCCCCTTAGTTACGTAGGAGCCGTGACAGCTCACTTTGGGGAGCCAACCCCTTGGAGATGACACCAGTTAATTCCAAGTTCCTGTGGTACAGTTGGTAGATCTGGGAAGTCAGTTTTATTAAGTCCATTTGGCCAAAGCCCTCCCTACAGATAAAAGCACTCTCCTGTTCTTGTCTATCGCCACTAGACACTAGGACCTTATTCTCAAAAGAACCAGCTAGAAAGGTCTAGGATGGGAGAACTCCCAGCATGCCTTTTGAGAGCCTGGAGGCCACAGCAGTAGAAGGGACCCTAGGAATGCTCTGGGCCTACTGGTCCTGCAGAAGTGCCTCACGAATGTTTGCTCTCCTTCACACACAACTAGAGGATTCTCCTAGCTGCAAGACGGCCGGCCGCTATGGCTGTGTGGAGCTGCCTCCCAGGGTTTCTCTGTCTGTTTTACCCTTGGTTCTCTCTCCGTTTGAGCTCCTGGGCCACCTCATAGACAGCATCAGGTTTAAATGTCCCAAGAAAGGCTTAGACAGGCTAGTGGCTACCTGCTATCAGTGGGGCTCCCCTTGTTTTCAGGCTGTGGCTGCCATGTTGCAGGGCTCATCACTGTGGCCTATGGTTGGGGCAAAGTCCTCACTCTGTTTACTCGGTTCTTCCATTTCTGGTTTAAAGACACAGGGACCTGAAGCCCCGAGCTGGGAGCCAGCTTGCCCGAGGCCACACCTAGAAGAGGTGAACGCAGCTCTAAATGCAAGCTGCAAAGTCCAAGAATTTACCACACCCTGGTGCCTCTCAGCAAAGATTCGCCTGTGTTCGAGTGTAGCTTTTCTTTGTGTGTTAAAAGTAGCCCATCACAAAAAAGAAAAAAAAAAAAAGAAAAAAAAAAGAAAAAAAAAAAAAGAAAAAAAAAGTAGCCCATCACATTTTAAATAATAAAGTTAGAATTCCTGCCAGGCAGTCCTAACAGTAGCTGTTCTTCACAACCCAAAATGTCATCATCCTAAATAAATGAAAACATGTCCTCCTACAGCATCAAAAAGCTGTGCAGAGGCCGCGCAGTGAGCGTGAGGGCTAGTGAGCCAAGATGCTTGATGCCCCATGGTCCCTGGGATAACTTCTGAAGTTCCCCTTCCCCTCTCTGGAGTACCCGGATCCTCTATAACAGCAGCAAGTGCTCTTAGCCTCTGACCATTCTCTCCAGCCCCGGGAACACTAGCCTCCAATCAACAGGATGGCAGAATGGGCAGGACCTCATACTCAAAAGAATCTCCCACTGTGTGATCATCAGAAGTGGAAAAGGCCATTGCCTCATGCTTACTCATCACTAGAAACCCTCTATGCTTCCGGTTGAGCCTGTATGATCTAGCCATAGTATCGCCGGTGGATGTGCAGGAACACTGGATTCCTGATAAACTTGCTTGCTGAGGGGAAGCTGATCCAGGTTGCACCTGTCTCTCAGTGTGAGCGCTCCGACTCTAAAGACTAGCCACGGGCTACCCTGAGGGCTTTTTTCACTCCTAATCCAAGCAGAGACTAGGCAAAAGCTGCTTTTGAATGGGAATGCGCTTTCTGAAAGGTGTAGTTGACAAAGGTCTTAAGCCTTGGCGAGGAGGGGGAGTTAAGAATCAGGGGCAGGTGAGGAGGAACGGGATGGAAGGAGTCCTGGATGAGAACAATGTGGAGGGAGACTGAGAAGCATAGTGGTTACAGCTGACTCCGTAGCCCAGGTCCTTTCCTCCCTGGCTACGTGGTGACTGCTCCAGCATTACCCTGCCTCCTTATATATCTAGATCAGAAGAACATTGTCCTCACTAGTGCGAGGGTGACAAGATAAAGGTGGCAAATATTATTAACTCCAAGAGCAACGAAATGGAATGCAGATCCTAATGAGCCAAATGAAGAAATGGAGGGCCAGGTGCAGATGCTCCTGGACCAGCATCCTGCCTTCTTCCCTAGTTTGTTGATCCCAGGCTGACTGGAGTTGTGGACAGGGTGGAGATGCACACTGGGGGCTCTCACCCAGCATGGCTGGCATTGACTAGGGTACACAGGGAGCCCAGGCTCACCCCGTTTCTGAAGAATCAATGGATGGAAAGGTCAAGTAAGAACAGAGCTCATACACAGCTGATGGGACAGCTCCAAACCTGCCCCTCTCTCCTCCCCATCTCTTCCCCTCTAAGGGAGCTTAACCTAGTCAAGGGGGGGCCTAGAGAACTGTCTGGAAAGAGGGTGATTTCCTGACCTCCGTCCATGTCATGTGCTGACCTTGTCGCTCTTACCCTCTATTTCAGGCTCCACACAGCTCTGAGACGGGGGGGGGGGTGCTGGAAGACACAGAGCACCCCCTCCCCCAAGCTCTAACCACAGTGTATAGTAGCTCTCTTGCTTGCAGGCCAAGGCCTTGCTTCATCTTCCAGCCTCATTAGGGTGGGTCCCTCTCCCCACTTGCCTATGTCAGCCCCACTAGGTACACCCCCACCCCAGACTTGGGGCTTTGATGCAGACTGCTGTGCTAGTTTCTCTGTCCTACGGACTTTGAATTCAGTGTCTCAGCTGAAAGGTCTCCCCCCCGCTGCCCCTTTAGTCTGAGAAAGCCCCTGGCTCTCAGAACTAGGTTCGAGCTCTCAGGTTAGTTTCTCAAAACATTCTTTCACTTCTATAATGCAACACCTGTCATGAACATGCCTCTTTCTGTTAAGCTGTGTTCAAAAAACGATGTGCTGATTGCTGGTCCTCCCCCCTTCCTCTCCCCCCATTGGTTGGCCGTCTTAGATCCTAGGATGCTGCTTGGTTCCTGTGTACATTGCCCAGGACTGATGGGCTTTGTGATGGTAGAAGTCCCATGAGCCTTTCTGCTGCATTCTTCAGGAAGTCTAGAGCCTACTGCCTAAAGGCCCTGTGCTGGGATATGCCCTGACTCCCCAGGAAAGCTGGTTAGTCTAAGGAAACATCCTAATCATCGACTAAAGGCCCAACTTCACCCTAGATGTGTTGCTGGACTCTTCTGAGCTGAAGTGGAGAGACCCACGTCATAAGAGTGCTATTAGCTGTCATCAGGTGGTGGCACACAGCACCGGGCTTCAAGCATTAAGAGTCACCATGATGGTATTATCATAGTCACTGGGCTTCAGAGGGCTCTGGTAGGAAGTGACGTTCTCTAAGGTTTATTTATTTTATGTGTGTGAGTGTTTGCCTGCATGCATGTCTGTGCACTGTGTACATGCAGTACCCACAGAGCCCAGAAGAGTGCACCAGATCTTCCGGAGCTGGAGTTCCAGGGGCTGGGAACTGAATCCTATCCCTCAGCAAGAGCAGCAAGTGTTCTTTACCACTGAGTGAAGTCCCTAAGAGGTGACGTTTTCATTAGGTTGTTGTGCTGGTGATACAAACTAGATTCACATGAAAGACAGAACCTCAGTTGAGGAATTTTGCCCAAATCATACTGTCCTATGGCATGTCTGTAGGGTGCTTTCTTACTTAGTAATTGATGTGGGAGGACCCAGCCTACCGTGGGTGCCTCTCCTGAGCAGGTTGAATCAGCTAAGGGAGCAAGCCAGTAAGTAAATTCTTCATGGCTCTGCTTCTGTTCCTGCCTCCAAGTTCCTGCCTTGAGTTCCTGCCTCTACTTCTCTTAGTGAGCAACTGCAAACTATGACCCAGATAAACCCTTCCTACCCCAAATCATTTTTTGATCGTTGTTATTATAGAACAACAGAATCGTTGTTCTATAGCCAAATAGAACAGCTGCCTTGTGATCAATTTCTCTGAAGTGTCTGGTTCCACCTTGGGGTCCCACGCCCCTCAAAGCAACCTTGGGGACCTTTCCCAAGGCCGATGTCCTGTTGAACATGACCTCTCCTAGGTTGTCATAGGATGACCACTGGACCTGGGCCAAGTCACCTCAGTTCCTCAGTCCTTTAGTCAGAGTCCCCTCGCTTTTTCAACCATGACCTATAGTCTTCTGTGTTGAAGAGTCATGTGGCTTCTGCCCCCGGCTGAGGTCTTTCTGTGATGTCCGACAAGCCTGTGAGAACTCAGTCCTCCTCTCAGGAAAGCAGCTGGAGGTAGCAATGTAGTACTGGCTACAACCTGCCTCTCGTTGCTTTGTAGAGGACGATGGTCCTCAGATACCCAAAGCGGCCAAAGCTTTGCTCATCTTCGTCTTAGCGCTCACAAGTCTCTCTCTACTTTTCCAAGCCCCTTTCTAGCCTGAGTTAACATGCCAGAGTAGTTCCTGCTAAAGTGATAAGGACTAACCCCAGTTTTCTGTCCCATCTGCCAATGGCTGTCCCCCCAAAAAAGGTCTCGCTAAGTAGGAATGTTAGACCCTGAAGGATGAGTCCATGTGGGAGCTGATTCTGAGCAGGTAGGGTCTCCCTGGGTTCTCTTGTCTGCACAGTGTCTGTGGTACCCTTTGTGTTTGTGTATGCTGGCCAGCCCCACCACTGTGATCCAAAAGACAGAACAGTGACTATGCAGGCCGCCATCTACTGGTAGACTGATCCTATCAGAGTACTCCATGAGGGAATGTTTCTGCCTGAGGCTCTGCGTGAGGGTCCTGATTGGACAGTTAGGGAACATTTGAAGATTTCTCCTGGCCCTCTTTCTGTGCTATTCCTTTGTTCTTGATTGTTTTGTGTACACTTCACAGGCCCTTAGACCTGGAATGGACCTTTGATGGATATAACTATGATAAGCCGTTAATATGTTAGTATAAATTAACCCATGTGACTTCTATTGGTTCAGAAACTGAAGATGTCAAGAAAAGGAGAGATCTTTCTTTCTCTGTCCCTTTCTCCCGATCACTGAACATGATATTAGCTATTCATAGGCAAGCTGTGGAGAGGCAAGGATACAGGAAGTTCTCATTTATCTGGAGATGAGTGTGGGCATTTCCAGAAGACATCCATTCACGGGCCTCACTCTATCAAATCACTTCTGTATCTTTCTCTCCATCTCTGAAACAAACAAAACCGTTTTCCCAGTGGGAGTGATCCCACGGTCCCCTCATCCCCTCAGTCTGCCTTGCCCCTTTCCTTCTTAGAGACCTAAAAAGCCCATGCTTCATGTGAGGCGTGTGTCTGAGGCTTCAGTGTAGCTCTTTCCCCTTTCTGGGGACCCTTCCCTCCCCCAAAATTATAGCCTTCTAGGATGCCCCAGTGCATAATCTCCCTGGATTATGCCAGGGAGACCCATTGTCTGTGACACGAACTTGGTGATGTGAACACAGGAAGCCACCGGGAAGGTTAGAATTCTCTCCATATGAATGAGTTCAGTGGGAAGGCTGGAATTCTAGAGGAGTGTTTTAGTGCGTGGTTGCTCAGAATCTGGGAGAGACAGACAGAGCCATCTTGAAGGTTCAATACACGTGCTTCACTGGAATTGATCCTTAGTTCCACCTCTGCCTTCAGCTAACCTATTGCTCATGCGTGCTTCCATGCAACAGGCTGCCCTCAGGTCCTGCTGCCCTTTCTTGGACTCCAGAGAGCAAAGTCATGTGCCATCCCCTCTCTGACCCAGTGGTGTGCATTGTTTCCAAGTGATCAGAAAAGGGAAGGCAGCTTGGGCCTCCCCTGCTAAGAATCCAAGACTTCTGTCACCACAAAGCTGACAGAGGAACAGAGGATTTTGATCCATTTGGGAGCAATTTTGAGCTTACAATCTGATGCCACTGGGTTAGTGGCTCTCTTTCTTCCAATGATTGCCAAAGAAAATATTGTCATCCTACTGGATCCTGGGAAAATGGGGTGTAAATATATAAGGGGCCTTACTGTAGACAGAGTGGTCCATCAAAGTGACGGCTAAGCAGGCTCTGCATCCTGTTCTCTGTGTCTGCCCACTGTCTACCTGCTGTCCAGCCATCAACTGCCTATTCACCATCTGTCCTCTCTGTCTATCTATCATCTATCTATCTATCTATCTATCCATCTATCTATCATCTATCTATCATCTATCTATCTATCATCTATCTATCATCTATCTATCATCTATCTATCTATCTATCTATCATCTATCTATCTATCTATCATCTATCATCTATCTATCTATCTATCTATCTATCTATCTATCTATCATCTATCTATCTATCTATCATCTATCTATCATCTATCTATCTATCATCTATCTATCTATCAATCTATCTATCATCTATCTATCCATCTTTACTTATCCATCTGTTAATTGTCTATGATGTATGTATTATGTATGTATGTATCTATCTTCTATGCACCTATGAGTCCATGTATCTATCATCTATCACCTTTCTATCTTCTATCAATAAATCATTCTACCTATCATCAATCAACTTATCATCAACCAATCTATCATGCATATTTCATTTATCTGCGCATCGTCTAACAATCCATCAATCTACCTATAACCTTCCAATCAACCTATCATGTATCCATCATCTGTCTCTCTAGCCAATCATCTGTCTTTCATCTCTCATCTATGTATCTATCCTCGATCATAATCATCTATATCAACAATCAATGAACCAATCTACCATATAGTATCTATTATTGTTCAATCAATCTATCATCTATTGTCTATCAATCAATTTACCTATCATTAATCAATCTATCTATCCATCTATCCTCTATCATTTTTGAATTACAGCTCAGACTACTTATTACCTCATGGAGCTGGACTGAAGACTTTTGGAAGGGACCCAGGGAGCTGCCTCTGGAGACGAAGCAGTGATGGCTCGTACCTGCTGTGGGTATTCTTTGTCAACTGAGTGCACTGAGCTGGCCACTCTCAACAAAGTGGAGCATATGTGCAGCTAGCGCTTAAGGGTCAGCAAATGCAACAACGCATCAGTGTCTCTAACCTGTTCTAAACCACCAAGTAGGGAGTGCTTGCGAGAAGAAGAGCGATAGTCATGAGGCCTGAGAAAGGATTTGGGGTAGATTCTCCCAGACAAGGGAAATGATTGTAAGGCCAAGGCAGCAGCTCTTTGCAGCTGAGATGTTCTCCATTCCTTTGCCTTCAGCAGTATCACAAGAGACTCAAAGGAATTGTCTGCTGATAAACTCTTAAAAATAATTCTTGATGACAGGGCCGCATGTTATTCTTGGCATGGAAGTTGGAAAGAGTTCAGAGAGTTTGCAGTCATGTTTCTATAATAAACCCCGGGTGAACCTGGTTATGTGAACGAGGTTTCCCAGCATAGCTTCTATAAAGTGCCCCTCCCCCACTAGTCCTAATGTAAGTAGCGCTATGCGCAAACATATTCACTAAAAATTGATACACCAGTGCTGGAGACATGGCTCAGTAGTTAAGAGCACCATCTGTTCTCCCAAGAGGACCTGGCTTTGAGTCCCAGCACCCACATGGTGGCTCTGTACAATGGTACCTAGCTGTACATAGCTGCCTAGACAACTGGCTCAACCGGAAACCCTGTCTCAAAAAGTGAGGTAGAGAGTGACGGGGAGTTACAACCCTCTGTAACTCGTTTCAGGGGAATCTGACGCCCTCTTCTGGCCTCCACAGGCACTGCATGCACATAATGCATAGACATGCATGTAGGCGAAAAACCCACACATAAAAATAAATAATAAAAAATGTAAAAGTAATATAGATATAGCTAACAAAAATCTTGGTTAAACTATTTGAAAAAAGCGCGGAGCCTCACACATTAAAAGACATAATGTTGAGAGCCAGACATAATGTATGTATGGAATTTCAATATTTGCTGAGGCAGGAGGATGGTAAGTCTGGGTTACACAGTGAAACCCATCCTAAAGAACAACAATTACTTGGCAGATGGCTTAGTGCTGCTCAACCAGGAAGACTTCAGATGCCCAGCGCCCACTTCACAGCTAGACTCAGGAGTGTGTTACAGGCCTGGAGCAGACTGGCAAACAAGAGGACCTCGGAGTCCATTGTTCAGCTGCCTAGACAACTGGCTCAACCGGAAACCCTGTCTCAAAAAGTGAGGTAGAGAGTGACGGGGAGGACACTCAAGGGGGACATTGGCTTCCACATGCTCACACACATACACACATATATGCATGTCCACACGCATGAAAGGGGGAAGGGAGGAAATGAGAGAGAGAGAGAGAGAGAGAGAGAGAGAGAGAGAGAGAGAGAGAGAGAGAGGCTGTGTATCCTTTATTGATTTTATAGAACAGACTCCTCGGTCCTCACATCAGATGAGTTTTAGAGATTCCTAAACACACATGTCGTATAATGCTTGGACCAGGAGGCAGGGGCATGGCTGAGAAGACCTTCACTATTGATATGGTGAAGACGTAGAACATCCTGTGTCCTCCAGGAGGTCCATTCCACCTTTCTCTTTTCACAACTGGTCTCTGATGACATCCTCTCCTCAACCTCTGACATCTTCTAATTTCCCCTCCATTCCTATGCTTGTTTGTTGGTTTTTTCCCCTCCAGCTAATGTAAGTCACTCGTAGGTTATTGTGGAGATCAGTGGGCTCTTCATCTTCACCGCCGAGTTACAGACCCTGGTGGATATACTGAGCGTTCATTCAGAGAAGACACTTGGATTGTTTTTTGTTCAAAGCTGTCATTACTTTTTTTAAAAAAATAGTGCTCCTAGACGTGTTCATATGTTGATTCCTATGCCAGCGTCTGTTTTCATTCTTTTGATGTCAATGACTAGTTTAGCTGCTAGCTCATAGGATATTCCATCCTTAAGTTGCCAGAGAAGTCCCCAGCCTTCCAGAGTGATAGCACAGCCTCACACTGGCACCAGCAGAATGCCCAGAGCTTATGGCTCTATTCACATCCCAGAATGAGCGCTGCTGCTGTATGTCTCTTCCTGCACTCATTTTTCTAGAAATGTTTTGGTTTTTAAGACAGAACTCACACTGTGTAGACCTGGCTGGCCTAGACCTTGCTACGTAGACCCGGCTGGCCTTGAACTCATAGAGATCCTCCTGCCTCTGTTCTATGAGTGCTAAGCAAGTGAGCTGCATCCAAACTCTGCAGCTATACATCTTAAAATCACATAGGCAGATTTTTCCCCCAATGGATATTCCTTTTTCAAAATTATTTCGGCTAACAGAGTCCTCTTTGTATATAAGTTTTGGAGTAGCCTGTGTGCACGACCACTAATCCTCCCAAGGGCTTGATGATAACAGTGATGCTTAAGTCTAACAATTTAGGGAATATTATGTATTCTCTTTTTAATTTTATTTATTTGCTTGAAATTATTTCTAGATTTACTTCTTTGATACATGATGCTCTGCATGTGTGCCTGGTGCCTACAGTGGTCAGAAGAGGTTGTTGGGTCCCTTGGAACTGGAGATATGGATGGTGTGATCCACCATGTGGGCACTGGGAATTGAACTGTGGTCCTCTCCAAGAGCAGCACGTGTTCTGTTCCACTGAGCCATCTCCGCACTCTGGTGTGGTTTCTACATTGAGTCTTTGTAAAAGGTTTATTTCATGTGCGTGCCTGTGTGTGTGTGTGCTCACATTCTGTGCTCTTTTATTTCATTTTTTTGCCTTGTATTTTTTTGGCCAGAGTTTCTGACATTTCATTAAGTGCCACAGAAAGCAGACATTCTTGCCTGGTTCCAAACTCCATGGGAAAGTATTTAAGTCGCTTTTACCTCTAAAGACAGCAGTAACTGCATGGATTTTGTACTCGTTCTTTATTGGGAAATTTTATTTTGAATTGTTAAGACAGCAACAGGTAGATGTTGAATTTTTCAAATAATAATAATAATTTAAAAAAAAAACCCTAAGGTGCCTGGAGAGATGGCTCAGTGGTTAAGAGCAGTGGCTGTTCTACCAGAGGTTCTGAGTTCAATTCCCACCAATTACGTGTTGGCTCACAACCATCTGTAATGGGATCTGAGGCCCTCTTTTGACACATAGGTGTACATGTGGATAGAATACTCATATACATAAAATAAATAAATCCTTTAAAAATTAAGATGGTTTTGTAGTTCTTTTTTTTTATTTCCCTTTTTAATAGGGTTGATGACCTCAGTGGGTTTTGTGATACTGTAACAGCCTTGCTTTCTAGGACTGGGTCTCATTTGTCAGGGCATGTAATTCTTCTTATTGCTGATTTGTACTTGCCGGTGTTTTATTGAGGTTCTTTATGTTAGGTACATCATTGATATATGTGTGTTCCTGTGGTTTATCTTTTGCTGGTTTGGGTACAGGATAACAAGTTCCTTGAAATGAACTGTCAAGTCTTGACTTTCAGAGTTACGATGAATTCTTCTCTAAACATTTGGTGGTATTCTTTAGGAAAATCAATTTCTGGGATTAAAGATTTGTCTTTTGAAGGTTTTAAAATTATGAATTTAGGGCCCATGATACTGCTCAGTGGGGAAAGGCATATGCTGTCAAGACTGGCAACTGAGTTTAGTCTCTAAGCCCATATAGTATAAGGGGAAAACATAAACAATTAAGTAATTAAGTAAATAAATAAATAAATAAATAAATACATAGATGTGATAATGAAAAAAATGTTAGCTTAATTCTCTTTTTGAAAAAGATTTATTTATTTATTTTTGTTTTGTTTGTTTGTTTTGAGGCAGGGTTTCTGTGTCACCCTGGCAGCCCTGGAACTTACTTTGTAGTCCAGGCTGGCCTCGAACTCAGAGATCCTGCGTCTGCCTCCTGAGTGCTGGGATTAAAGGTGTACTCTACCAGCAAGATTTTATTTTTATGTGTTGTGTGTGCGCCTGCCTGAGTTTATGGATACACATGTAATGTAGTGGACCACAGAGGCCAGAAGAGGGCGCCAGTCCCCTGCAGCTAGAGTTACAGACTGTTGTAAATTGATTTGTGGGTGCTAGAGACCGAATCCAGGTCCTCTACCTGAGCAGGAGTACTCTTCAGGGTTAAGCCATCTCCCCAGTCCCTGACTTCAGTTCTATTGGTCACACTGCTGTTCTGGCTATCTGCATCACACTGAGTGAACTGTGATCATTTGTGTTTCTTGAGGAACTGGTCCATGCCACCTAGGCTTCTATCTTTATGAGAGCGGACTGGTTTGTGTGGTTCTGGTGTTCTCAGAGTCTTGTAGCAACATCCCTGTGTAACCTAAGGTTGATCACCTGTGCCTTACCTCCTTTTCCCTCGGGCAGTCCCACCAGAGGTCTATCAGCATTATGCCTCGGGCCAGTGCTCCATAGATCTTCCTGTGTCTCTTTTCTGAGATGTTTTTCCTCCGTCCACTGCTACTAATTTTGCTGGGCTCTTCATGTTATTCTCCAGGGGGAAGGTGGGTTTGGGACCCATGCCTTTTCCTCTTTCCAGTGTAAGCCTGTAGTGTGGCTTTCTCTACTAACTTGGAGGCTGGCACTTAACTTGAGATGCATGGTATTTTCATCTTCCTTTGGTTCAGTGTATTTTTGGATTTCCCCTGAGACGCCCTCTCTTCCCATGGACTGGCTCGTAGGGGTGTGCTATCTGCTGCCCTTCGGCTCACTGCTCCACTGTGCTTTAAGACCACCCCATCTTTCCATTTCTTTAAAGCATCGTTGATGGGTGTGATGTCTCTTGCCTGAAATAGCAGTTGGGAGGCTGAGGCAAGAGGATGGCTGAAAGTTCAAGGCCAACCTGGGCGAGAGTGGGAGACTCGGTTTTATCAAAAGCAGAACTAAACAAAACTCACAAAGCAAGTTGTTAAGGTTTATTTTATGAACTAGGAGGTGGCCCACACTGATATTTACTTTAACTCTTTTTACCAATGTGCAATGCTTTATGGTATTTAATTAGTTGTGTACAGTAATATCCCAATAGAGAACAATTTTTACAATTGGAATGTAAAAGTTATAGGAACTAGAGAAAAAGATCGTATTTTTGAAAGCGTCTTTTTTTGAGGAACATTGTGATGGAAGCCAAAGGAGAAGAAAGTATGGGAGACTTCCAGAAACGTCCAGAAACGTCGGAATCGTCCAGAAAGGGCGTTGCTCATGAAACTCCAGTGTGAGATGTTGCATGTCCGTCAACAGTTGTCCGTATTTTCTATGGGCTGTAGCTGAAAGATGTAAGAATTTTATTTGAAGCTGAGCGTGATAGCTCAGCACTCGAGAGGCTGAGGCAGGAGGACTGTGAGTTTGAGGTTAGCCTGGGATACAGCGCGAGACAGATTTTTTTGTTATTGTTGCTTGTTTTTCTAGACAGAGTTTCTCTGTGTAACAGCCTTGGCTATCCTAGAACTTGCTCTGTAGACCAGGCTGGCCTTGAACTCACAGAGATCTGCCTGCCTCTGTCTCTCAAGTGCTGGGATTAAAGAGGCATACCACCAAACCCAGCTTAGACTAGAAAGTACATCCATTTAAACTGAATAGCTAAACTTTTGATGCCAATTATTAGATTCTAACTTATGGTGTAACAAGGGAATGCATGGTTTTTCAAGTTTCACAGGATCGGGAAAGCCGGTGAGGCTTCAGGAGCATGTTTTAGAATCCATTGCTGATGCAGTAAGACAAGATGAGCCGCAGGGACTGTGAAGATACACACTGCCACAATCTCCATTCATTCATTCATTCATTCATTCATTCATCATTCATTCGCATCTCCTATTATATGTCTGTATTATGTACAATTTACCATTCTGCACGCTCCTCTCCTAAATGCAGGACTATGCTCTCTGATTTTCTCTGCAGTATGGGAATGGAGCCAAAGACCTCAAAGCATGCTGGGAAAGTGCTCTGCCACTGAGCCATGCTCCCAACCTTTGTGATAGACATATATAGATGACTCAGTCACTGAGAAGACCATGTCCCACTAAGGACTCATGGAGAATGGCATGTGCGAAGGAACAACTGCCCCTCCTCCCATTCTGCAATGTGGACGCTGGAACAGGTCAGCCAGGGAGGCTATTCGGGCGCCATTCTTTTTGCGTGTATGTGTTCTTATGAGTGTGTGCATGGGCTGCATGTGCATAGAGTCCACAGGTTGACATCAGGCGTGTCACTCAGTTGCTCTCCACTTTATTTTTTGTGACAGGGTCTCTTAATCAACTCGGAACTCATGGATGGCCAGTGAACCCCAAAGATCCTCCTGTCCACATTCTTTGACACCTGGTGCCCCCAGGGGCACAGATGTGCACTGCCTCCTCACATTTAAAAAATATTTTACTTATTTTTATTTGTTAATGTACATTGGTGTTTTGCCTGCTTGTGTGTCTGTGTGAGGTCTCAGATTCTCCTGGAATAGGAGTTACAGATTGTTGTGGGTGCTGGGAATTGAACTCGGGTCCTCTGGAAGAACAATCAGTATTCTTAACTGCTGAGCCATCTCTACAGCCTTCATTTTTTTAAAAATGTGAGCAAATTCTAGGGATATGAACCCAGGTCTTCATGTCTGTACAGCAATCACTTATCAACCAAACCATCTCCCCAGCACCCAGAGCCAGCTTTAGGTTTGTGTCGCCTCATTCTGCACATTCTGTTGCTTCCTGTATCCACTGTGCCACTGCTAATTCATGTAAGGAGAGGACACGCACAGCACCTGCTTGGCTTAGCTCACGACTGTGAGTAAATTGGAAAGCATGCAGCTCAATTGCTGAAGCTCGGTTTAGAAGGCTGACTTCACACACACACACACACACACACACACATCCTTGTGTCTGGCACTGATGTTCAAGGAGGCCACACAGTGTGGCTGGGTGGAATGGGGAAGGCTTGGTGAGAACTGGAAATGGAATCTCGTCCCAGGGCTGGTCCTGCCAAGGTCTCTTTCTTCCTTCCTTCCTTCCTTCCTTCCTTCCTCCCTCCCTCCCTCCCTCCCTCCCTCCCTCCCTCCCTCCCTCTCTCTCTCTCTCTCTCTCTCTCTTTCTTTCTTTCTTTCTTTCTTTTTGTTTTGTTTTTTGAGACAGGGTTTCTCTGTGTAGCCCTGGCTGTCCTGGAACTCACTCTGTAGACCAGACTGGCCTCGAACTCAGAAATCCACCTGCCTCTGCCTCCCAAGTGCTGGGATTAAAGGTGTGTGCCACCACCGCCCAGCCCCAAGGTCTCTTTCTATGAGACCTTTCTTTTTCTGAGGCCAGCTTCTCCATCTACCAAGGACTCCATGACTCCAAGTCTCCGCTTTGATCCCACTAAAACCCCACATCCTAAGCCACTGTCTGGGGTTTGTTAGGGTTCCCAGCTATGAGTCTGAGCATTGCACAGACCTGTTTGACTTTCTGCCTCTTTGTCAGGCTCTACAAACTACTGCCTCTTTCAGCTTTGTCTTAGTCAAAGTTCTATTGCTGTAAAGTGTAACAGCCCATTCTGCTACTTTGTAACGGCCCGTTCTGCTGCTCCACCTCCGCAGGTCAGGGTCTAGCAAGAGAGAGTGGGGATGGAGGGGTGAGAGACACGAAAAATGGAGACAAGACAGAGTCTGATCAAGTCTCTTTTATTGAAAAGAATCCTGGGTATTTATACCCTTTACTACGTGCCTTGCCCTTGTGGACAAGCACAGCTGAAGACACTACGTTGTGCGCCTAGCAGCGTGGAGACCACGTGCACCTAACTAGCAGTGTGGAGACCACGTGCGCCTAGCTACTGGCGGCACTAAACAGCAAAACAAGATGTTTATCAGAGTGTGCTTGGCTGTTGTGGGCTGTTGAAAACAAGTCTCTTGTCAGGGTATATGGCTCGAGATGGCTGTAAAGATGATAGCCGCTTTCGGCTAAGAGTCAGCTCCCAACAGTAAAGAGATGCTGTGACCATGATAACTCTTATAAAAGAAAGCATTTAATTGGGGCTGGCTTACAGTTCAGAGGTTTAGTTCATTATCATCATGTTGGGTAGCATGGTAATGCACAGGCAGACCTGGTGACAAAAAGGTAGCTGAGAATTCTATGTCTGGAGCAATAGGAACCAGGAGAGAGAGAGAGAGAGAGAGAAAGAGAGAGACAGAGAGAGAGCGCCTGGCTTGAGCATTTGAGACCCAAAGCCTACCTCCAGAGACATTCTTTCTATAACAAGACCACACCTTTTAGAGACCAAGTAGTACCACTCCCTGGTGACTAAATATTTAAACATATAAGCCTTAAGGGGCCGTCTTTATTCAAGCCACCACATCCTACTCTCTGCCCCCATAGATTTGTAGCCATATCACAATGGAACAATGTGTTCAGTTCAAATGTAAAAGTTCTCGTAGTCTATCACAATCTCAACATGATTAAAAATCCAAATCTCGAAGTGTGTTCAGAGACACATGACAACTCTCTTAACTGCAACCCTCTGTAAAATAAAAATCAAAGAGCAGATCACATTCTTCCAACATACAATGTCACAGAATAGACATTACCATTCCAAAAGGAAGGAAAGGGGACATGGTGAGGAAATACTGGACCAAAGCAAGACTGAAAATCATCCAGGAAAACTCCAAACTCTGCATCTCGATGTCTGATGTCCAACTCCGCTCAGCTTTGTTGACTGAGATATACTTCTCTCTCTTGGGTTGGCTCCACTCTTGGGTTGACTCCACTCCCTGTTCCCAGCTTTCCTTGGTAGGAATCCTGCTGCTTCAGCTTGTCCAGCATTTTGGAATCTTCAAGACAATACAGGCTTCACCTTCACTTTAAACAACAGCCTCTCTAGGCCTCCATGCAGGGGCACCCTTGCCACATGCCTGGGCCTTGCCTCAGTGGCTTTCCATGGAGGGAGATTCCATACCCTCTCTCCCTTTTTTGTATCCTTGACTCTAAAGCCAGAACCACGCGACCGAAGCTGCCAAGTTCTGCTTGCTGGGTCTGGAAGATGGCCTCCTCATTCAAATACATAACAACAACAACAACAACAACAACAACAACAAAACCCTTTCTATTTTCAATGGTTTCTTCACTGCCTAAGCTTGGCTGTCCTGGAACTGACTTTGTAGCCCAGGATGGCCTTGAACTCAGAGATCTCCTGCCTCTGCCTCCACTGGTCCCCAGTGTTGGCCTTCAAGACCATGTCCAGAGAACACAAAGCATGAATAGTTTAAGTTTCTACTTTGTCTCTAAGCCAGCAGGAAACCTGAGTCCATCAGACACACTGACCTTTCCCATGGCTAAAACAGGGACAGCAGGGTACTAGATGCCATCAGAAGCGATACAGGGATGCTGCTTGTGCTCTGGACTACTTGCCGCCTGACCCTACCTGTCTTTGGGGGTTGGAGATGAAGTGGTGCAGAGGCAACAATACAGATGAGCAGGTGAGAAACACTGCGGTAAGCTCATCTGAACGCTGCTGCAAGCTCTTTTAATACCCTCCACCCGCACCCCATTGGTCCCAAGAAAGCATCTCTTCTAAACAGCAGTTCCTGATTGGCTGGCATTGTCTCTGCCAGCAATCCTTGGTCTCTCAGACAGTCCTCAGTTAGGTCCTCCTTCAGGAGATGCTTTTGTGGTTGTTGGCTCCTGGCCTTTACATAGGACTGGCCCCATCATTCCTGCTACACAGGGGTCTGCTGTGGACATATCTCCATCTCTGTGACTCTTTATAGTCTTCTGTGCTGCATCTCAATAGAAAACACAGAAAGTAAGGATGTGAGTGAACTACCTGTCTATATTAGGTTTCTGTTGCTGAGATGAAAAGGGTTTACTTGGCTTATAGTACGTCATCAGGGGAAGCCAGGACAGGGACTCAAGACAGGAATCCAGAAGGCAACACCTAAAGCAAAGGCAACAGAGAAATGCTGCTTCCTGTCTTGTTTTCTTATACCACCCAGGACCACCTGCTTAGGGAATGGCTCCACCCACAGTGGGCTGGGTCCTTTTACATCAATCACTCATTATGAAAACACCATACAGACTTGCAGATGAATCTGACAGAAGCCTTTTTCAGTTGAAATTCTTGGGCCCCGGCTTGAGTCCAGATGACAAACAAACAAACAAAACTAATCTGAACACTCCCTTTCCCACACTCTCTGGGAGTCTGAATTAGTTATTTTTCTATTGCTATGATAATATAATGGCCAAAAGCAACTCAGAGAGGAAAGGGTTGTTTGTTTATTTGTTTGTTTCAGCTTACACTTCTATATCACAGCTCTTGGAGAACGGAAATCAGGGCAGAAGCTCAAGGTAGGAACCTGGAGGCAGGAGCTGATGTAGAGGCCATGGAAGAGTACCACTTACTGGCTTGTCTCTCACGGCTTCCTCATCCTGCTGCCTTATAGCATCCGGGACCACCAGCCCATGGGTGACGCCGCTCACAGTGAGCTGGGTCCTCTCACATCAATAATCAGTCAAGAAAATGCATCACGGGCCTAACTAGTGGGGGCATTTCTCAGTTGAGGTTCCCCCTTCTAAAATGACTCCAGCTTGTGTGTCAAATAAAAATCACCAGCACAGAGCCCACCCATAGATCTAGAATTTAGACATTACTGTTTAATGGGACAACTTCTGTTAAACATTTTAAAAATATCTCTCTCTCTCTCTCTCTCTCTCTCTCTCTCTCTCTCTCTCTCTTTCTCTCTCTCTCTCTCTGTGTGTGTGTGTGTGTGTACGTACACAAGCATGCATGTGTATGTTGTGTCAGTGTGGCACTCACTTGAAGCCCCTGGGTCTGGAATTTCAGGTGGTTTTAGCCATCCTACCTTGGGGCTAGGAACCAAACTCAGGTCCTCCGTAAGCAGTGTTCTCTCCTAACCTCTGAGCCATCCCTCCAGCTCAATCAAGTCAACTTGTTAACTACCAGCCGCAGAAAGAGAAAAGCAAAGATTTGTGGAGGAGGGGCACCACCAAAGGCGGTGTGTGGGTTTCTGAACCTTTTTATGGGAGCCAACCAAATGCAAACGGGTATTTTAATTTTTGGACACCAGGAGACATTTGAGTTGAACTAGCTATCATTGGGTGATAAGAAATCATTTGCATTAGGAATTTGGATTCATAGTTTTTTTTTTTCTTCCCTCTCCTTCCCTCCCTTCCCCCTTTTAGATCTACATATGGAAGTATTTAGGGGCAGAATGACACACAATGTCAGGAATTTTTTTTTAAAAGTACTGTGGTGGGCAATGGGGGGTGGGGAGCAGGAGTGGACACTTATCTCAAAATGTCAGCAATGGTTGAACCTGGAAGATGGGTTCATTTCCACTTCCTGTGATTTTTTTTTTCTAAGTGTTTGAAAACTTTCATTCTAAACAGCTTTTTCAAAGAAGGGTTGAGGCCTGGCAGCAGTGTTTAGGGTCAGAATGAGTCAATGGGTGCAAACTTAAATCCACGAGCCTAGTGCAATGGCTATGCTGAACAGTGCCCCAGGAAGTCATCCAAGACAGGCTCCAGTTCTGGTTCCCTAGCTGGGTGACCTTGGAGTCAATTATTCTGAAGCTCTTGTTCTTAGGGGTTGGTGTGAAATGACATATCATCCCATGTGAAAATCGACTAGTAAAAACAGGTACCTCAGAAGTGGTTCAAAGAAGTTATCACAATAATGAACCCCAGACTCAGAAGCATCAGAGACATTCATTATCAGCCCACAGGTCTGAGGTTAGATTTATGCAGGGGTGGGGGTGACGCTTGTGGGCAAAGCACTCGTACAGTGTGTACGAGACTTTGGGTTTTATCTGTAGCCTGAAAGAAAAATCTCAGAGTAGGAAGAATCAGGATAGCTCTGCCCTGTGGTGTCACCAGCTTCCTGCAGGCCTTCCAGGTATAGAGAGAGGTCACTTGGACACCAAGCAGGGACATCAGGGTGGTAGGGGGCAGGGTGGAGGACAGGCCAAGGACTCCTGGTCCCTGCCTCCCATGCATGTGGTGCTCTGAGGACCACATGTTGCTAGAGGAGTCTAAATATATACAGTGTGTGTTGTTACGGCTTCCTTCCCCAGCTCTCCCGGCGTGATTGTCTCATGGAGCTCAGATTCCGCAGGCTGGAGAGTGGAATCATTTTGACTCCCAAGGGAAGCTGGAGCCCTGGATTCGTTTTTCCCTAGAGAAAGTCAGCCTGCTGGAAAGGAGAGAAGGTAACCGGAGAGGTGGACGGCAGAGGGTGACTTGCAGGGGTCATTTAGTCCATCCTCCGGCCTTCAGGCTGGACTGAAACTAACCACTTCCAGATGGCCACTGTTCCCCATGCACTGAAGACTTCTGGGAGAGCCCCTGGGAACTTGGCTCAGCAGCAGTTCTAGAGGGGGCTAGGCTCATAGTGTGACGACTCTCTCCCTCCACAGGCTTGCTGCGGGTCTGCCTGCTGCTTGGGCTTAAGTCATCACAAGATGAAAACAGATGTCTGAGGTCTGAAAGCAATGCACCCTCAGCTCTTGAAAGAGCGCTGAAAACATTTCAGGGGCTGGAGAGATGGCTCAGTGGGCAAAGTCTTTACCAGGAATGTGTGAGGACCAGAGTTCAAATCCTCAGTCCCTACATAAAAGCTGAGCAGGTGTGGCGTCCCCTGTAGGCCCTGCACTAGCGAAGGAGAGACAAGGCATTTCCTAGGCAAGCTGCTAGTTGTGCTTACGTGCAGAGAGGGTTGAGTGAGAGATCTGCTTCAGTAAGTAAAGTGGAGAGTGACCAGGAAAGACGTCTGGTCATCAGCTTAGTGCCTCTCCTGTGCAAGTGCTCATGTACCTGAACACACAGATATGTGTGCTCATACACATGCAAACACACTTGTACACCACACACAGAAAAGCTTGTTTCATAGCTCACAGTATCAAGAGAAAGGGGGTTTTGAGACAAGGTCTCATGTAGCCCATGCTAGACTTATACTCATTGTGTATTCCAGGCTAGTCATCATCCCTCTATCTCCACCTCTGGAGTGATGGGATTACAGGTGTGCACCATGATGTCTGACTGCAACAGACAATTATTCTTGTTTCTTCTCCTTTCTTTGGGGGACACAGTGGGACGAGCAGGCACAAGGGGAACATCCCTCATGGGTTCCACCTCCCCAGCACTGGAATCATTCACTCAGGGCTTCTCACAGGACTTTTGGCCACAGCTATGGGCCCATATATACGCCTTCAGTCAGCATCCTGTTCCCAGGTACCCGAGAAGATTGTTGCAGGTAACGATATTCATTCCAATTAGCGCCTGAATACAAGAGGTATTTTTTGCGAAGGGTAATAAAGGAATGTTCCAGAAACAATACTTCATTGACTAAGGAGGATCTGGACTGTACAAATGCTAGCTAACCAGCTTGGGCCTCAGCTTTCTCCTCTGGAAGTCAGAGATCACAGTGGTCCAGTTCCCTCTGGAGGATGCTTGGGAAAGGAGATGGTTAGACAATAATGTGGTTTCAAGTCTAACTGTTCAAAATCAGTCACCGTCAATAAATGTGTTCATCACCTCCCCCACTCTGTTTTCAGCTTGGAGGTGGCTGTTGTGCCCATCCAATCCACCCAATGCTAACTACATCCAAGAATCTCCTGTATAGACAGCTGCAGGAATAAGTGAGAGGGTGGGGTGAAGAAGGAAGGAGCGAGAGATGAAGAAGAGCCATCATTTGGCCTGGGATTTGTCCTCCCTCTCCCTACTGTGCAGAACTAGCTTCAGGAGGCCCCAATGAACAGTGTGTGTGTGTGTGAGTGTGTGTGTGTGTGTGTGTGTGTGTGTAGTATATGTGCACTTGTGTGTGTGCTCATGCACACATGGAGACCAGAAGACATGGGTCTTGTTCTACCACTCAGCATCTGATTCCCTTGCATCAGGATCTCTCACTAAGTCTGGAGCCAGTGTCCAGAAAGCTCCTGCTGTCCTCTTATCTCCACTTTCCACAGGACTGGGGTTATAAGAGCACACATGGTCACTCATGGTTTTTCATGTGGGTGCTGGGGATTTGAACTTTGGTCCTCATGCTTGTGTAGCAGACACTTTTATCCACTGAGGCATCTCTCCAGACCCAAAGGGTAACTATTGGAAACAGTGATGACACGAGGGAGCATAGACTTTTCAGAGAACAGTGGGGATTCAGGACAGGCTGCCCCTGCAACAAGCAGTTGTTCCAGACTCAAAGAGGATCAAAAGGACCTCAAAGAGGGTGACCTGTAGCTAGGAGCTCTGGTGCCTTGTTGAACAATTGTTTAAGTTGGCTAGGGATAGAGCTCAGTTGGTGGAGAACTGGCCTGACGTACACAAAGCCCTGGGCTTCCATCCTCAGCACTGAAGAACCAGAGCATGAAACCCCAGCACATGAGGTGAAGGAAAGAGAAACAGGTTCAACGTCATCTTCATTATGTAGTGAGGTCAAGGTCAGTCTGGGCCACATGAGACCTTGTCTCAAAATACTGCTGTTGCTACACATGATAATGATAGTAACCCCGAGCCTCCCTCAGGCCGGCTAGGCATCAAGAGACAAGGGAGGAAAAGTCCTGTGTCACATACAAAGTCATTGCCCCAAGCCTTGAGGGATGAATCAAGCTAAGAGAGTCATTCCGGTGAGCCAGACACTTGTGATCTTTTTAAAACACGAGGTTACCCTCTTATTATGAGGCGCCTCCAGGAAGTAAATGACAAATCTTGCAGAAGATGTTGGTCCTTACGTTGCCTGGGAATGGCTATAACCACGTGGACAGTCACCCCTAGGAAGGAGCTGGCAGAGTTACTGGGGAGGGGACCACATAAAGGGGAGTTCAGAAAGAGGGCTTTAGAATTCAAAAGAGTGATGTCTCAGCCAATGATGGAGAAAGGGCTCTTTGGATACCAGATGAAGGGATGATTAGATTTCTTCCAAAGATGAAATCTAACTATAAAAGCCTTAATAAAAGTGTGCAGGAAAAAAATGATCTGTAGATGAGTCAACTCTCAATGATTTATCCTAAGATTTTGCACATAACAAAAAAAAAAACCTATAACCCACATGATACTGTCTTCAGTGCATATTTAGACAATTTGTATATAGTTTTTTCCTATTGCTCACTACTCTCTAAAAACTCCCAGGATCTATTTTCAGTGGCCTCTTCCTGTTCTAATTATGCCCTGTGAGCAGGGGCTTCTGGGTTTTATTAGGAGCCGAGACGTCAAAGTTCTGAGCTCACTGTAGCTTACACATGTGGCCTGATGTCTGGGATGAAGAGCCCTGATTCGTGTTTATCTTAGTCCCGCCCTACGTTAGGATATGGCTTTGGCAAAGTTTGTTATTATCCTTAGTCTCAGTTTGCAAGCCTGCCAAAATGAAGATGGCAGTTCCAGTCTTTCATACCTCACGGGAACCATACTGTATCCTTATGGAAGTGAGTGTAGGGTCCAGATGAAGCAAGATGCTCTTTGGAATGTACCTTATTTCCCATGCCTGGCCACTCATCCAAGCACAGTTCCTATTTCTCTGTGTGTGCATGCTTGTGTGGTATTTACGTACGTACGCGTATATGTAGGTGCATATGTGTGCATGTGTGAGCCTGTGGAGAACACAGGTCAACACCAGGTTCTTCCTCGGTCTCTCTCTTCCTTATTTGTTTTCATTTTATGTGCATCAGTGTTTTGGCTGCATGTGTGTCTGTGTAGCACATGCACACAGTGCCCACAGAGGCCAGAAGAGAATGTTGGATTCCTTGGGACCAGAGTTATAGATGGTTGTGAGCTGCCATGTGGATGCTGGGGATTGAACCTGTGTCCTCTGGAAGAACAGCCAGTGCCCCTAATCATTGAGTCATCTCCCTGGCCTTAAAAGCAAGCGAGCAAGCAAGCAAGCAAACAAACAAACAAACAAACAAACAGGGTCTCTCAGTGAGCCAGGTGGGTTAGGTTGACCAACCAGTGAGCTTCAGCAATCCTCTTGCCTCTGCCTCGCCAGCATTTCATTATAGACGTGTCCCACCCCACCCAGGTTTTGTATGTGGATACGAAGGATCTGAACTCAGGTCTTCATGCTTGCATGACAAGCACTTCCTACCTGGGTCATCTCCCTGGCCACCTATTTCATTTTGATAGCTTTATGGTAAACAAACCTTTAGATTCCTTTCAGGGTGGAAATCCTACTGTGTGTCGTCTTCACAGACACCTCTGAATCCTGCTTTATACAGCGTGACTTTATAATTCATTTCCTGAGTATATCCTACTATACAGTGGTATTGTAATTTGGATCTTAAGTGTCCAGAGAGGTCCCTGTGTTGAAGGTTTAGTCCCTAGTCTGTGTTACTGAGAGGTGGTAGAATGTTTCAGGGAGAGGTCAATGGGTGAAAAGTTAGTTCTTTGGGAGTGTAATCATCGAAGGGTGCCCTACCCCTGCTCTCCATGACAGTGATTCCATACTTGGTCCCTACCAAGATATCCCACCCTCCCACAGACAGAAGCAACAGAGCCAACCAGCCATCATCTATGGACAGAACTTATGAAACCATGAGCAGAAAAATACACATCTTGCTTCTCCTCCTCTCTTTTTATGTTTTCTCGATGGCAGACAGGATCTCACTATGTAGCCCAGGCCCTCACACTCACAACGCTCTTGGCCCAGGCCTGGGTTCCCTAAAGCTGGGATTGCAAGTGTGTACCACCACATCCAGGTTGTTAGTTTTTCTTCCTTTACATTGTTTGTCTTCAGTGTTTTGTCACAGTGACTGGCAAGCCAACACAAACCTGGGCAAAGTACCTGGAGGGGTGCTGCAAGTGCTTCTGGAAAGACCTCCACACTGATGTTCGTGGAAGTTAGTGTCAACCTGCCATTCATGTTCCGGATGAACTGTGAGCACAGAGAAGCTGAGCCTTTCTGCTTTTTTTTTTTTTTTTTTTTTTTACAGAGCTGAAGACTGAGGCTCTCACACTTCTGAAACCAGCCACTCACTCACCTTGGGCTCAAACTGGCTCTTCTCACCATAACTTCCCCCAATCAAGTTCTACTGCTTCCTGCACAAGCCTCAAGAAAACAGTAGTCCAGGGATTAGGGGCAGCCTTTGCTCCATAGGGTGTGGCACAGCAGGATGCAAAGTGCAGGTCAATGGGGCCTCAGGCAGTTCCTCCTGGGCACTCAGTAGACTCTACCCCAAAGCTTTATTGCCACACCTTCTTCTCTTGTTGTAGCCCTGTGGGTATTAGGGAGGAAATAGCAGGCAGCTGGTCTGCATTTCCTAGTGCATATGGCACGCAGAGGATTTGGAGACTTTTCTGGCAAGACCATTCTGAGACTCTACGAGCAATAACAGGAACACTCCTTCTTTAACTGGAGGATGGCACTGTCCATTAGCAACTGTCCCAGCCCAGGTAGTGGAAGAGGTAATAGACAAGAAGACAGAGGTGACTGTACCCAGTTGTCCTGAAGGAAATGGCTCTTTCCATGCTCGGTGGCTAGTACTCTTCTGACAGCACAGTCCGAAAACCCTCGGAAGGTGTATGCATCAGAAAGACCGCCCAGTCTAGGCAGAAGGCATGAGGTGGGGAGTTGAGGGCACAGAAAGCCTTCTGTCTTGCTACAAAGTGAGTGTTGACGGCAGGTGGGTTCACTGCTCTGGGTTGTGCCCCACTTTAATCAGACTCAACTGGCTTCCAGGCTTGGGCTCAGGGTGGCATTGGCAAATGCTTAATTTATCACATAATTTATTCATTCACTCTGGAGCAAGGATAAAGTTATATTGTAGGCCTGTAAGGTGGCTTTGCAGGAAAGGGGCTTGCTGTCAAGACTAAGAGCCCGTGTTTGATCTCTTGGACTCTATAGTGAAAGGAGAGAACTGGCTCCTGTGAGAAGTCCCCTGACTTTCGTGCATGTGCTGTGGTATACTTGTGCACACAAACACAGTGAGCAAAACGTCTTATAAAAAACATACCCCATGCATGTGGTTGTGCACGTCTTTTAACTCAGCACTTGAGAGGCAAAGGTAGACAGATAGAGCTCTGAGAGTTCCAGGCCAACCTGTTTTACCTAGTGAGATCCAGGCTTTGTTGGGGATACATGGTAAGACCCTGTCTCAAGCAAATAAAACATAAAAAAAAAAAAAGGATACCCCTTCCTTGTATGGTTGGGAAAATTAATGACGATGAAAGTATATTTGCCAAAATGCTCAGCGCACTGAGGATGTATGACAATTCACTGAGTTAGGACATTAGGAATCAACAAGTAGGTGCCCCAAGCATTGGGTGATGGAACTTGTGCTGGGCACTGTGCCAAGCACCCAAAGGGAAGGCACACACTATGCACCCGTGAGGGGCTCACACTGCTTGTAAGGAGAGAGTGGGGAGCAGTGTCAAGTGTGGATTGAGATGACCAGCATGGTGGGCAGGAGCCCTCAAACAAAGCGACTGAATGATGCAGAGTATGCTCAAAAGGGAGAGCGGGGCATTCCCTGTGCGCCAGGCAGATCAGAGAGGGCTTCTTACAGGAAGCGGAAATGCACTCTCTGGTCATTCTTGCTACAGGGGGCATGAGATGGTTGTGTGGTGACTGCCAAGGGTACAAGTAGTGGACTCTTCCAGAGCCCAGCTGTGGCTCTCTTGATATTTGCATGCATTGTTGGGGTATATGGGGACAGAATGGCTAGCGTCTTTGTTCAGACTTCAAGGTACTACCTGCATCTTGCCAGGCTAGGACAAGCTTGGGATGACTGAGTTTACTGTCTTTGACCCTGATGGCAAATGGGTCAGGGATTAAAGATTGCTACCGCATTGTGGTTTGTCCTTGTGGCACATGTGTTATGTCTAGGTCACCACCTTCTGGTACTATTTTAGAAGATTCTGGAACCTATGGGGGATACAACCTGGAGGAAGTAAACCCTGAGGAAGGTGACAAACCCTTGGAAGTATCTTTGCTCTAGTCATTTCTGCCTCTCTCTAGTTTTTGTCTACTAGGTGGTGAAGACTGTCCTCTGTCACTTGTCCCCACCAACATGATGCAACTCCCATACACAGGGAGCTGAGCAGCCAGGAACCCCTAAGACTGAGTTAAATCAAGTAACTTGTCCCAGGAAAAGAGAGATGGTCCAATAGCTAAGGGCGCTTGTCGCTCTTGCGAAGGATCCAGGTTTGGTTCCCAGAAACCCACTGCTCACAACCGCCAGTAACTCTAGTTCCAGGGGAATCTGGCACCCACTTCTGGCCTCCAAGGTCACCAGGCATTCATGTGATGCTCATAGATACTGCTGGCAAAACACTCATACACAGAAAAAGTAAGAATAATAACTTTTCCCCTAGGGTTGCTTCTGTCAGGTGTGTGGTCATAGAAGACAGTGATGGCAAGTGATTAAAAACACACACTCTGGTTTCTGGGTTGGGTTCTGAAACCTGCCTCAAGACATGTCTTTCCTGATGTCACCCGTAGCAACATTTAGAGCCTTGTGCATTTTGAATGCCAGGAGGACCTGGGATCCCAGGTCTACACGGCGGCTGCTGATCATCTCTGGAGAAAATGATTTGCAAAAAGACATCCATGGAGAAGGGAGATCGTGGAAGGGAGCCTTGTGTCTTCTCATACATGGGTGGGGGAGGGGAAAGGGAGTTCAGGGAGAGCAAGCACAAACGCCCAGCACAGCTTTGCAAAGTTTGTTTTCTGCCCTAGCCCTTTATCTTGTGTCAAATACATCCCCTGGGAAAAGAAAACATTTCTCAGGACAATCCTGGGGAAACATTCTTCCTCCTTCCTGTGATTTATATGGAGGCTGATGGGGGATGCCTGCATGCTACCCAGGAGGATGAGGGGCTCATGGCCTTGCTGGAGAAGTGGGGGCCTCAGACTGTGTAGGATCCTGTCCTCATTTCTGCCCTGAATCTGCTTTTCAGCTCCCAGGGACCCAGATAGGAGTATTTTGATGACTCATTACAATTTAAAGGCCTTTTTATGAATTGAAAGTGCTAGGTTCGAGTCCTAGCCTTTCTACTAAATCACTATGATGTCTCAGGTTTTCATGGCTACAGGATGGATGTGTTCTGCCTGACTCACATTATTGCAAGGACCCAGTGAGCAGGGAGAGAAAATGTGACACTGACATTAAAAAAAATGTGGATCTAGGTGATGTAAAGGAAAGACTCCAGGTTGGAATCAGTCGCTGAAGTGCAGGGTTATCACGGCAGGAGTGGCCTGTCACCGAAACACCTTTGAAGTGGGGTGATACCATTTGCCTCATTTCACATGCATATGAATCAATGAGTTTCAGAAGAAGGGGTCAGAGGTTTTGTGTGCTGACACACTGCAAAATGTGATGGGTTAGTGCTGTTGCAAGTTCTTCCTAGGATTGGGCCATCTCAGAGGCCAAATAGGAACTGTGAGGAAGGATACATGGTGTGTGGCCATCTCAGTGGGCTGGGACTGTCAGAATGCTCTCACTTTGAAAGCACTCTTTGAAAGCACATTGCCCCATCAACGGTGCACATTCTTGCTTTCAGTATGAGAACTGGGCTATGGGAGTGAACATCCACTTCCTACTGTGTGAAATTGGAGACTGTCAGAGGCAGAAAAGCGCACTGGCAGCAGAGTCTCAAACTAGTCAGTAAATACTCACCTTTCCTTCCGTCCTCACAGCAGAGCCCTATTTGTAGATGGGGTGGTGAAGCGCTCACACCAAATGAATGTTCATTTCCAACTTCAGCTGCATATATGGTGGGCCATGTGGCTCCTTGGACCACAGAGACATAAGTAGAAGCTCCCAGTGGAGCCTAAGGAGAATTCCCTCAAGGAGGCACTTGCTGAGCTGCCCTATGCCGTTTGCCTCTCTGCCTCACTTTGCTAATGTCTGGGATGTAAGATGGTATAGCTACAGGAGCCACTAGGGCATCCAGAAGACAGAGGCGATGTAGTAAGTGCAGTGATGCAAACTGACAAGGAGTCTGGTGTATCGGTGATATTACAGAACTGCCAACCTGGCCTTAAACTGCCTACCTCTAACTTTTTTAAGGAAAAAAAATCTTCTTATTTAAGCTGCTTTCTCTTTTTCATGATCTTTGTTAAAGAAACTGCCAACACTAACTGGATCCTCTGCCAGACACATTACCTTTCCCTTAACAAAAGCCACAACCATATCACACCAATAGAGCACACATCCCTTATGTCTCAAGTTCTGTGGAATGGGAGCTGTATTATGTATAGCCACAGCATACCTGAATAGCCTACAGGTCCCTACACTTCTACATAGCCAGAGGAAATCAAACCTTGCTTTGGAAATACTTAGAAGACTGTCAAAACTTTTTTCCCTCAAATAAGTATCTGTACCTGACTAACACCTGGCATTGAGCCCTCACAGCCTCATGCAGATGGGGATTCTGGACCGAGTAACACACCATTTATGTGACACGACTCACTGTGATGTTAATCTCTGAGTAAATCCACTTCACGGGTTGATAGAAGGGAGTGCAGAGTTGATCTCATGGGACAGGCCTGCCTCAGCAGATAGAAGGCACTGAAGAGCTCATGTGACCATGAGTCTGCAGCCCTCCAGTCCTCTTCCAAATGCTGGGCAATTAGGCAAGAGTACTCTTTAGCTACTTAACCTATCTAAGAATACACGTGGGTACACTGACGTTTGCCCTGCCTCTCTTCCATTCCCATCTGTGAATCCAGACTGTCCTGATGTCCCCCACTGTTCAGAGCAGCCCTTCAGCTATCTTATGTTGATCCCTCATGGATGTGTCTTAACTATTTCCCTCAACTAGAAGCTGTTTTGTCCAAATACAAGGAATCCTAAGAAACATCAGCGCAGCTGGTGCTAAGCAATGGTCTCATTACTTAGAGCGATGCCTGCCTTACACTTCTGGAAAGATGGAGTAGGTGTTTCCTTATCTCACTGACTGAAGAACAGTGCAAACCCTGAGCACCGTATGGAAAACAGATGTTTGAAGATTCCGGAAGGGGAAAAGTGATGAGTTTCAAAGGCAACAGTGATGATGATGGGAACAATGATGAAGGTGACAATGATGATGATGATAAACTACAATGATGATGGCAATAGTTACAATGATGGTGACAAGGATGATGATAACTATGATGACAGTGACAACGATGTTGAAGACAATGATGATGATGCAGTAATGACTATAACGATGATGACAATAGTTACGATGATCCTGATGTGACAAGGTTGATGATGGTGGCGTTAGAGACCATGGTGATGATGATGGGGACAACGATGATGATGACAATGATGGTGATGCAACAATGACTATGGTGAATAGTTATGATGATGGTGACAACGGTGATGATGCAATGAGGATTATGATGATGGTGACAATGATGACATGGCAATGATGACTATGATGATGGTGACAATCGTTATGATGATGTGACAAGGATGATGGGGTGTTAGAGACCATGGTGATGATGATGGTGTGAGGATGATGGTGACAATGATAATGATGACAATGATGATGATGAAGACAATGATAATGATAACTATTTAGACTCATGGCTCCGAGCTTAGCAATATGACTAGGCTACCCAAATGATAATAAAAGAATATTAGAGACAACGCCGTACATGTAACTTTGAAAAATGAGGCAAAATGGATACTTGCTTGAAAAACAAACTCACCAAATATTAAATATGAAACATACATACATATATACATATATATCATGTTAAGGTAACTGAATTCATAATATTAAAATTCTCTGAAAAGAAAATTTCCACACTCAGGTGGTCTTACTTGAGCGTTATATGAAGCAATAGAGAATAACATTAACTCTGTACAATCTCATCTAAAATATGACAGAAATAGGCATCGTTCTAATACTTCTAATGAAATTATTATCAGGAGAGCAAAGCCAGGCAAACAAGCAAACCTACTGTGGTAGTTTGAATAACAATGGCCCCTGTAGGCTCATATTATAGATTTGACTGCTTGGTCACCAGGGAGTAACATTATTAGGCCATGTGGCCTTCTTTGGGGAAATCTGTCACTGGAGATGGGTGTTGAGGTTTCAGAAGCTCAAGCCAGGCCCAGTGGCTTTTTCTTCCTGCTGTCTGTGAGTCTGGATGTAAACTCTCAGCTCCTCTAGCATGGTCGGCCAATGTACCGCCATGCTTCCCGCTATGAAGATAATGAACTCAACTTCTGAACCTGTAAGCCATCCCCAGTTAAATGTTTTCCTTTATAAGAGTTGCCATGGTCATTGTGTCTCTTCACAGCAATAGAAACCCTAACTAAGACACACCTACAGACCAACATCCCCACCATAGTAGATGCACAATTCTTAATGTGATGCTAGCAAAAGGAATACAGGAATATGCTTAAATAATTGTATACCATGGTGTTCATTCTAGGAATGTAATCAGCCAATCTACCATCATATTAGCAAGCAAAAGAATTAAAGTTGCATGATCATATCAGCTAATATAGAAAAAATCATTTGGTAAAGCTTAATATTCACGTTCAAACTCCCAGGAAACAAAGAAGAGAGCTTATTTGACAAAATGTATCAGCCACAATCCAATACTATTTCACATAGGCCTGTACTGTGTTTATTGTTAAATATCATTGTTTATATAATATTTACAGTGAAAAATGGATGCTTTTCTTCCAAGATTGGGAACAAAGTAAAGACTTCCTTCTTCCTTTTGAGAGGCACTTTTTTTTTTCTTTTGAGACAGGATCTCACTCAGGAGCCCCAGGCTGGCCTAGAATTCACTGTATAACCCAGGCTAGCTGGGAACTGGTGACGATCCTCATGCCTCAGACTCCCAAGTGCTGGAATTACAGCAACGAGCCCCATGCTTGCCTCTGACTACACTTTAATACATCGCTGTGACTTTTAGTAGTGTAACGAGGGAGAGTAAGGAAAGAATAACTGTAGACCAGAAGTGAACAAACCTTCTTTATTTCAGATGACATGGTTATTATCCACAGAGCTAAATCCCTAGTAATCTACAAAAATACATCCTAAACTAATCAGTGAGTTTACGAGAGAAACACACAGAAATCAGTTTTGTTTCGATACAATAATAACAAAGGAGTGGGAAACAACCCCCTTCTAAATGGGAAATGGTGGAAACACCCAATCTTACTTGCTCAAAGGAAAGCCAAATACTCAGGTATGAGTTCAACAGAGCATGTACCAAACTCACAAGCCGAACACTACACGATGCCGAGGGAAGAAGTCCAAGAGTCTAAGTGAGTCTAAAGCATCCATTTTTTTTTTTAAAAAAAAGTGCCTCTCAAAAGGAAGAAGGAAGTCTTTACTTTGTTCCCAATCTTGGAAGAAAAGCATCCATTTTCACTGTAAATATTACATAAACAATGATATTTAACAATAAGTCTAAGATATTTAACGAGTCTAAGATGTCCCATGTCCACTGATTGGAATAGTGTATAAAGAGCTCCTTGTGGGGGCAGATACTGGACAAGAAAAATGAAGGATACACTTTACAAATCTCCTACTATTTGAAGTGAGTTTTATTTCTCTGAAACCAGTAAAAAGGTCACAAGGCATCATGGTTTGCCCACCTGACATATGATCAGGACAAGCCCGTGAGAAGATTGTCCATTAAAAAGTGCTCAATGCCCAGTCCTAAGTAAGATATCTGTATGACCCACTTCAAAGCTCAGGGAACATCATGGAAGAAGGATAGAATGCAGTAGCCAGAGGAAGTGGTGGTGGCTTGGAATGTTGACTTCTGGGCATCCATGGTTGCTGTACCTTTGACCTTCAGCAGCTGTGACTACCCACACAAGATCTGTGTAAGATTGACCTTGTCAACCCTCTGTCGTGGAAAGGGAAGGAGCTAGTGAGGCCTCACTCTCCATGAAGAAGTAACACAGTTAACGGTTAATGGTGGAGAGAGACACATTTTCTTCATGGTGTTGCCACTGACAAGAGGCTCACACTTCTAAAACAATGGAAACCAATGAGTCACAGAAAGAAAAAGATCCATGGACATGGAAAGGAGGTTAATTAGGAAAAATAAATTGACAGACGGGCGGGGATGGTGGTGAGTGTAATTAAAACATTATGTTTATGTATGAAAATGTCATAACTCTGGGGGGGGTGCTAGAGAGATGGCTCAGCAGTTAGCAGCACTTGCTGGGCCCTGGTTCAGTTCCCAGAATCCACATGGTGGATAACCATCTGTAACTCTAGTTCCAGAGCATCCAACACCCCTGATACCCTCCACAGTCACTAAACATGCATGTGGCACACAGACATACATTCAGACAAAAACACTTATAGGCATAAAATTGAAATAAATCTTTTAAAAAATGCCATACTAAAACCCTTGTATATAATTAATAAAGGTGGATAAAATCTTTTTTTTAAAAAAATAAAATGTATTGATAAATCTAACCCACGCTGTAACCTAGCCTCCCCTATTTTAACTGCGTTCTGTGTACTTATGCTTGTAGCTTCAGTGGGACAAAACCGTCTAACATTTTTTTTAAAAAAAAAAAAGGAAAAAGATGTGAATAACTCATATGACTTACAGATACTGTTTTGAAAAGTGCAAAACAGAAAGATTGCATGTCTGAGATTCAAAGCATCATGGAGGCGACAACTCACTCATTTATGGGAAGTCAGAGACGTCGGTACTGTGGTAAGCACAGCCTGGAGTCAGAAGGAGCCAGGGTTAATCTCCACCACTTGGTGACTGTGGCCTTAGGCAGGAAACTCAGTCTTCACCAATGCCACGTACATAGTCTGTAGACTAGGGCCAATTATGCCCAACTCCGTGGATTTCTATTAGATTACGTAAGATTAAGAGCAGTAATGGACATGAAACATCAAGTTGAGGGCTTTTGGCCTAAAGTCAGTATAAATACCTGCTTTGAAATGTGGCTGGAGAATACAAGTTGACTCTCTTGTGAGATACTTAAATGGAACCTGCAGGCCATCTGAAGAAGAGTTCACAGATGGGCTGAGGCATCAATCAACCACTTATAAACCTGCTGCCAGTCTCCAAAGCCCTGCGAGGAACAAGCTGTACTCTGTTGGAGAACCTTCAGTGTGTTTGTTACACAATGACTTTGAAATCTTTACACCCTGTCCCTCAGTGATTGCTCAGTAATGGAGCCCAGAGTCTCTGCCTTTGTTGGGGCCAAAAGGTATCACACATAATTACCAGACGACACTCAGGATTTGTCGAAGAAAGAAAAAGAAAAATTCTCAACTCAATAGACGGACTTAGTAGACATAAGTTTTGGCAGATGTCTTTCTGACATATCTCATACAAAATGGCTCAAATTTGTGTGCTTTGAAAACAATTGCCTTTTAAATAAAAGGGAATTTTAAGATTAAAGTGAATAATCACCATTCTTAACTGAAGTACCTCATATATTGTATAGAAAACCTCAGAAGTTCAGGGGAAATGATCTGCAGTCCACAGAACTAACAAGGAGTTACACCTGCAATATTCAGTGCAGTAAGAAGTCAAAAGACCAATACAAGACAAGATTCTTTTTCTCTAGGTGGGCAAGCAACAAGTGGGAAGTTCCCCGTCAAATTTAGCTTCAGATGTCAACTTGACACAAACCTAGGGCCTACTGGGAAAAGGAAATCCCAACTGAGGAATTTCCTCCATTGGACTGGCCTAGGAGTGTGTCTGTGGGGCATTTTCCTTACTGCCAGTTGATGCAGGATGGCCCGGTCCACTGTGGGCAGTGGAGCAAAAGGCACATGAGACCTCTGCTCTCTCCTCTCAATTCATTGGGACCCTAAACTGTTCTCTTTTTTTTAAATATACTTCTAAACAGAATAGATTTGAAAAGACACTTTACAAGAGAAGCTGTATGAATGGCTGATGAGCCTGTCAAAGCATGCTCATAACTTCGAGAGTTAGCAGGTGCTACGAATGCAAACCACAGTAGAGGTGCCATTTCACACCTCTGCGACCTCTGAGAAACAACTACTGAAGTAAAGGAGGTGTGGAGGTGCAGACAGAACTCAGAAGGCATTGCTAGCGAGGATGAACACTTACAGCAACTCCGAAAAGCTTGACAAGTTTGCATAAAGCTTTTACCACACAACTCAGAAAGTCTACCTTTAGGTATTTAGCCAACAAAGCCTTCGTTCACACAAACATCCACAGTAGACTTATTTGTAATAGTCCCAATTTAAAAATATGTACCAGTAATGAATAGGTAAATAAAAAATAGAGATATTTACAGAATGGAATACTGCTCCATGATAAATAAATATCAACAGCTGTAACAAAATGATAAATCTCAAAGATATGCTGTCTAAAGAAGTCACACACAGAGTTTAAACAAAAACATTCTATTTACTTAAAGTATACCTTGTGTTCTCAGATGTTTGCGCAGCTGAGACAGGAAGATCTCAAGCTCAAAGCCCATCTGGGCTACAGCATGAGCTCAAGGCCAGCCTGGGCAACTCAACAAAACCTTGTCTCAAAATAAAAATTACAGAAAAGGTTGGGGATATAGCTCAGTAGTATAACAGTTGTCTGCCTTATGAAAGGCACTGAATTTCACAACACAGACAGGCAGACAGGTTAAATAAAAAGAAAGAAAGCAATTTCATGGCTACCTAAGTACAGGAGGGCTGGGTGTCTATATGGGTGATATTGGCCAAATAAAAGTGCTGGTTATCTAAGGTAGGCTCTACATTCTCTTGGTGTACAGGGCACTTTATGTAAATATGTCTCATTAAAATTCCCTTAAAGGGGCTGGAGAGATGGCTCAGTGGCTAAGAGCACTGACTGCTCTTCCAGAGGTCCTGAGTTCAATTCCCAGCAACCACATGGTGGCTTGCAACCATCTATAATGGGATCTAATGCCCTCTTCTGGTGTGTCTGAAGATAGTAATAGTGTACTCACATATAAAATAAATATGTCTAAACAAACAAACAAAAACAACAACAAAAAAAAAACTTTAAAATTCCCTTAAAAACCTGAGTCCTGGGATTTAAGATAGCTCAGTAGGCAAATGTACCTGCTGCCAATCACGAACTCTTGAGTTCAATCTCTGGGACCAACAGAGGAGAAGGAAGGAACAAACTCCCAAAAGTTGTCCTCTGACATTCAGATGTTCATTTGATACATACACAATCACACACACACACACACACACACACACGCACGCATGTAGGCACACACATACAAAATAAATAAATGAAATGTAATAATAATTTTAAAAAGAAACAAGTCTATACTTATTTCACAAATAAGGCAACAAGCCTCTGTGGATTCCTTTGGAAATTACCAGGCCATGTAGACAATATTCTGGGAATGTTTAAAGAGAAGGTGTTATGTATGAGTATTAGCCACTTTCCTGATGCTGTGATAAAACACCACGACCAAAAGAACTTTGTGTAAGAAGGAGTTTGGGACTTACGATTCAGAGAGATGGGATCAGAGTTCATCATAGCAGTAGGCTTGGGCAGTAGCAACAAGCTGAGAGACAGTATCTTCAACCATAAATATGAAATAGAGAAAGAACTAGAAGTCGGGCGAGGCTATAGACTCTCAAAGTCTGTCCCCGTGACATACGTCCTCCAGCAAAGTGGTTCCACCACTAGCTGGGAAGCAATTGTTCAAACATCTGAGCCTCTGGGGGACACTGTGGAACAAATCACCTCATGGCTGCAAGCCAATCTGACCAAGGCCACTTTTCAGTCGAGGTTCCCTCTTGCCAGGTGACTGGGTGTCAGGTTGACAGATAAAGCTATAACATAGGGTGTATCTTTTTATTTCATCCTGTCATGGTAGTGGAGTATGAACAGGGAATGGACAGACTTACCGAACTTTACTGAAATAATCCCCCCCCCAACCATATCCTTCTTACCCATTGTGTGTTTTCTGCCTTGGCCAGATTGCTAACACCACATGAGTGTGTAAAAAGAAATCAATATTTGTGTGTGCTTGTATTAAATTATAAGTCATTAGAGTTTTTTAAAGATGTATTCGTTTCTATTTTATGTGTTTGCCTGCTTGTGTGCATGTGTGCCATATGCATGCAGCACCTTTGGAGAGCAGAAGCAGGCATTATATCCCTTAGAGCTGGAGTTACAGATAGTTATCAGCTACTGTGTGCTTTCTGGGAACCCAAACCAGGTCCTCTGCAAGAGCATCCTGTGTTTTTAACTGAGCCATCACTCTAGTTCCCGAATTATTAGAGTTTTAATTACCTTTTAAAACTCTATCTTGCCATTAATCATTTTTCAACCTCCAGAGGTTTTCCTTTTCTGCATCCTCCTAAAGTCTCCCCTGGCCCCACCCTCAATCCCACCATGTGTTCTGTAGTTTTAGGCTCTGTTGCTCAGTAGACTGCCCTGGGTAGCATCTGGGAATCAGGTCATTGTAAAGGTTCCTTGTGAAGAATAGGATCCAGCTAGGAACAATGAGTGTGCTGCTGACTAAAATGGGCCCTGTGGGGTGATGGAACTCTTCTGCAGAATTGGGGAGGCAGTGATCTGACTCTGCATTTTCGATACCCTTAGAACTGCACACCATGAAGAGTTAGTTTTGCTGTATGCAAATTCTTAAGAAATCAATGAGGATGTGGGGCTGGTGACTACAGAAATGGGTTCATACATTTTGCAATGAATCCAAATGCATCAAAGATATCACCTCACCCCAGGGAACCTGGAACCAAAGGACATTATCCCTGGAACTTTGAGAGGTAATAGTTTAGCTGGACATTGTAAGTCTGCACACTGTACAGAAAAGTCTTGTATTCCGTTGGTAAATTTGGTTCTCATAGCTTAGAGACTTTCCGCATGTGCTAGGTCGAAGAAATAGATAAATAAACTGTAGGCAAGGGGAGTCTGGCGTCTCACTATCAGAAACCAGGGAGAAGTTGGAAGGAAGAGTCCATAAAGAAAAGGCAAGCTGCTGAATTCAAGGGGGACAGAGCAGTAGGAGCAAATGCTTATTTGTGTGTGTAATAGAAATAAAAGCATGTATGGGGTTGAGTGAAACACACACACACACACACACACACACACACACACACACACACGACATGCCTTCTGTCAATAGAGAAAGCCTGGAAGCTGAGATACTCCTTTGGCAAGAAATACAGCCAATGCATTGGGTCCTTTTGTTTTTAGTATGAGTTTAAAAAAAGGAATTAGGCCTCTGTAGGCAAAAAAAAATAACTAGGAAATGAGAAGAGAAAGAAAGGGAAGGGAAGGGAAGGGAAGGGAAGGGAAGGGAAGGGAAGGGAAGGGAAGGGAAGAGAAGGGAAACAGGGCAGGTCAAAAGGATACAGATGCTGACCTGAAAGGGCTTCTAATATCCCAAACTAGAACAATCTGAGGAAACAAATGAGCAAAGGGGAAATGTGATGCTGATCCAATGACTAGAGTAAATGCCTGCGGGTCCACACGGACGGAATGAGTTCAGCTCTGTGTCCTGGAAACACACGTCCACCAGGAGCTGAGATGCTGACCTTGAAAACCCCACCCTTGCAGATGGAATCATTTAAAGGCCTTGAGATGGAATTACTCCTGTGTGTGGACAATGACTGGCGCTTGACCCAGAGAAGAGGAGAGGGCAGATGGAGGGAGACTGAGATGCTACCGCACGTCAGAGTGTGGCCCTGCATGAGCAGCATCATGCAGGCATGCGTTTCTTAGTTTTGACAAACGTGACACAGTTGTGTCAGAGGTCACATAATGGAAGGCTGATAGAGAGATGTGCGGGTCGTTCGGGATATACGGGGATGTCTTTAACGATCACTGCCACATTTTGGCAGGTCTCAAATGATTTGAGAATGCAAAGCTAAATCGGGGGGAAAATCATATAGAAAAGATCTAGAAGCCAGTCAGCACTTTCTCTGCCTCTGCTTTCCACCCTGTGGTTTTATTTCCTTTCTCTAAAATGGAAGAGGCTCTTTACTCAAACAACGTGTCTTTCCCCTCCCCACAAGCTCCTGCCCAAACTTCTAAATGCATTTTAAAGACAGGAAAGTCAACAAACAACTGAATGGATTGCAATTCCTTGGGACATCAGCAGTCTGGTGGAGACAGGGTAGACACTGCAAAGATTAGAAATCGGGACTATTTGCTCACTTCGAGGGCGGCACCCACACAAGCACGACTTCCAAACAACAGCTCAGTGCTCACCCCAACTCCTGGTCCTTCACCCGCCACCTGCCCTGTGGATAGAGCCATGGTTTCTTGTGTTTACTGGCTGACTTTCCACCCCATGTGGGCTGCAGGTAAATTTTCACTCTGATTGGCATTCAAGAAGGAAGAACACTGCCAGAGGATGGGGTTCCATCTGACCCCGTTGTGGGTACCCTCATGAGGATGGTGTGCAGCTCATATAGAGAAAAGGGGGGCATTTGTAAGCCTCCCAACACCAGGGTACCATTGCTGCTACTCCTTTTTCAAGTTGGCATCTTCTGGTGGTCTGCCATTGCCTCTGGGTATCCAGTAACAGCTACCAAGTTTCCCTGACTGGGTTTCCTAGGACCTAGAGCTCGCTCGCTGTTTCAGCCGCTTTGAGCCTGATAGTTGAGCTTGTATGGGTTACTTTCTATTACTTCGATAAAAACAAACACCACAAACAAGGCAACTTCCAGAAGGAAGGATTTATTTGACTTATGGTTCTAGAAGGATAGGAGTCTGTCGTGGCTGGGACGCAGGGCAGCAAGCAGCAGGCATGGTGACTGGAGCAGAAGCTGAGAGCTAACATCTTAAACTGCAAGCAGAAAGCCGAAGGAGTGAACTGGAAATGTCTCGTGGCTTTTAAACAAAGCCTAATTCTTTAAGCCAAAATGTCTCAATATTCTCTTTATCATCCACTGGGCCATTACATTGTGCATTTTTTTTTTAAAGGTGGGAATTCCCTGAGAATGGTTCTACTGGGAGGGAGGTTGGTGGAGGTCATGATAGTCACTGGTCAAGGACTGTAGAGGATGCGTTTTTCCCTTGAATGGTGTCAGTGCTGATAGACAGATTTGGGTCCCTTCAGTCTTTGGAGCAGTCCTTTCTGCAAGAGGCCACTACACTCTCTGTGTCCATTTCCAGGCATGGCCTCAGTCAGTCTCAGAAGCCCTGGCTGCAGCAATGTGTCTGTGAACAGTAAAACTTTCTTAGCATGAGACAGCTGGGACAGGCCAAACCACCAATTGTACCTGCTCACCATGGAGCTTTCTGGCTACTTTGTAGAGGGTTTTCCTAGCATGCATAAGGCCCTGGGTGTGGTTTCCCAGGACCATATGAACTCCATATGATGCTGTACACCTGTAATACCAGCTCTCTGGGGGTAGAAAAAAGAGGTTGAAAGGTTTGAGGTTATTCATCTTGCTATTTAAGGTCAGTCTGGGCTATGTGAGACTTGTCTCAAAGGTAACCAACCAAATAAGAAATGCCCATCTAAACTGAAGCAGCTCCAGCCCTAGATCCCACTGAAGTTACTCGGGGGATCTGTCAGTGGCTCGCTTCTGGTTGAAGTCTAAGTAACAGTGTGTTTAAAGACGTTTCTCTGGGGATGCTCACACACAGACAAGGCTAAGCACTTACGTGTACACTCTTCCCCAAATCTCAGGTGCTCTTCACATTCTAGCACCCTCTTCCCTCTAGTCCCGTCTGCCTGCCTGGATGTCTAACCAGTGTTTTCTACTTTTTCTCTGTACCATGGTTTGTTTACCAAGCATTTAGGCAGTACACCATGTGCCAGGCAGAGACAGAGAAAGATGTAGTGTTTGGCCAGCAATAAACTGGGCCATGAAAGATAATTTAATGGAAATAGTAAAAGTACAAATAAACCTGACTACCTAAACTCAAGAACTTAACAGGGTCAGACAGGTTTTGGATCAAACCTCACTGCCTGGATTCTCAACATTTGCCATTGCAATGCAAAGACCTGATAGACCAAGAAGGAGACAGCTTCTCTCCATGCAAACTTACTACCCATGCCATGCCCGGGAAGTGATGAACGGAGAGTAAACAGGAAGAAGTAGCTATGTGGATAGACGGGGCTCTGTCAAATCCCCCAGCCCTCCAAAACCTGGGCCGCTAAAGAGAAAACTTCCTGGACTCCTGGTGTGATCAGATTCCAGAGTTCAATCTCTTTCTAGAAATCCTTCTCCTTCCCATTTTGGAGTAGCTTTGATTCTCCAGAAATGCCTGATACTAAGACTTCCTCTTCTTGTTCCACTGAGGTGTGGAGTACCTGAGAGGAGAGGAACCCATGTAGGTGGTTTTTTGAGGTCGGAAGCATCTAAGGCAGTGATTCTCAACCTTCCTAATGCTGTGACCCTTTAATCTGGTACTCCATATTGTGGTGATCCCCAACTATAAAAGTATTTTGTTGTTACCTCACAACTGTACTTTGGTTACTGCTATAAATCATAATGTAAGTATCTGATATGCAGGATACCTGATACATGACCCCCAAAGGGGTCAAGACCCTCAGGTTGAGAACCGCTGATCTAAGGCATAGGGAGGAATGAGAGAGGAGAGGGTGGCCAAGAGATTGTGCTTAACACTGTCTAAAAAGCCCCAGGGGAAAGCAGAGGCGCCCCCATCATGGGCTATCTGCAGTCTAGAGCCTAGTGCTCCAACCCTCAAGTGAGAACGTCCTTCCTGGTGTGCTGGCATGGATACCCAGGTGCCTCTCTATTTTGATACCTCTCCAGGCAATCCCTCATCTCTTACATCCTTTGGGATCTACCGGGTGCATTAGTTACCTTTCTCATTGCTATAACAAAACTATCAGACAAAAGCAGCTTAAGGAAGAAAGAGCGTCTTTTGTCTCCCAGTTTGGTCCACTGTGGTGGGAAGGTGTTGGCCATGTGGATGTGACATGACTGGCCATATCACCTCTGCCGTCAGGAAGTCCAGAGCAATGAGCTCTGGGGCTCAGTTCACTTTCTTCTTGTAGCCAGCCTGAGACCTCAGCCCACGGGATGTTGCCAGCCATGCTCAGAGTTTTTCCTGCTCAGTTAAACCTTTTTAGAAATGTGCTCCTAGATACATGCAGAGGTGTGTTTCCATGTGATCCTAAGCTTAGTTCAGTTGATGAGATTAATTGTCACACTTGGCTTCCTGATAAACTGGACTCTGCCATCACTAGCTCACTTCTGTCCCTCATGGGCTTATGACCAGTGCAGTGTAGGATGCAGCTTCAGAAACCATTAGCTCTGGACCTTCATTTGATACCCAACGGCAAGCAACGGAAAGACCCCATCCTTTGTGGGGTGTCTGGGTGGAGATGCCCGGATGCGCAGTCATGGAACAGTGACTCCTTTGCTGCTGCTCTTTTTAATTGTGTTTGCAGAGGCCATGGATGACTGTCTATGCTCACAGTCTCTCTCCTCTGGCCTTTCTCTGCTGCAAATGTCTGGGAATCAGATTCCTCTAAACTGTTTCCCAGACCCCTCATCTGGTTGCCCACAAAACAGGGTGGATAAGAGAGTTCAAGGAAGCCGAAAGACAGAAGCTCTCCCTGTGCATGGCTGTGGAAATCTTGAAGCACACCAGGCACAAGCCCTTCAACTCCTTGTCATCGGCCTTTGATCCCAGTGGCAGCTAACACGAAAGTAGAATTTGGCCCTCTAACTGTACAGGACAAGACCTGACAAGGAAATCAGTTTCTCTGACAATTTCAAAGGCCCCGACACTTTCGTTACTTGGCACTTGGCCATGGGCAATGGAGCTGTGGACACACACGCCCGCTTCCCAACAGGAGCCATTTTCCCAGGAAGGTCTGACAGCTCAAGTGTGGGCAAGCCCACGAGGAGTGACAGGCAAGCTTTCCCCTCCCCTTCACAGAGGACAGGTAGTGCTAGTACAGGAAGACTCGATTGGGCCATGATGGAAGATTCCTACCTGTCTGGGTTGAAAGACACCAGGACAGTTGGTGGGGAAACCAAAGAAGCTGCCTCCGAAACTCAAAAGAGTGAGGGTATCTGCTAACACTCAGATAAAGTTTAACCTGAAGATTCTGGAACCAGTCTTGGAGGCTTGCTCCATATTTACCAGACTGCCTGCAACTTGGAGGTGTTTGGTTTCCCAAGCTAGCTCTTAAATAAGCAGGCCAAAATAAACTCTATTTTGTGAGGCTATGGCAGCTGACTTAGCCTGTTTAGGTTTAGTTGCTTTGTGTGTGGTTGGCAGCAGGTAACTAGGATGCTAGGCCTGTCAGGACTAGTACTTA
The DNA here is from genome assembly GCF_004785775.1 of Grammomys surdaster. Classification (NCBI taxonomy): domain Eukaryota; kingdom Metazoa; phylum Chordata; class Mammalia; order Rodentia; family Muridae; genus Grammomys; species Grammomys surdaster. The sequence continues at coordinate 3,080,982 of NW_021620828.1, forward strand.
GCAATGACAGTGGGTGACACATTGTGACTGTCCTTGATTAAGATGTGAGACCACCATTTTGGTGTGGCAGAAGGATTCCTGTCAACATGAGAAGCTGCAGTAAGTGACCCCAGAGTCCTCTTCTGACAGCCACAATCTATGGCATTCTCCTTTGAAGATAGGCTCAGAGGGTTGTTGAGTGTCACAGGGTTCAGGAAAGGCAGTGCTAATTACTACCCCAAACAGGGCTAAGTCTGAAGCCGACTTATGTTGGGAGAGAGAATGAGATACATTCTTCTCCCTCAGCAAGGCCCCAACTGGAGTGGGAGTGAGAGACACTTGGAAGATGCACACAGTGTGCATAAGTCCACCAAGATGCTGCTGCAGCATGTAGCACAGTAGGCATTTCATCAGAATAACCAAGGAGCAGCAAGAAGGATCAAAAAGTCTCTGTAGGTGTGGTCTGGGAGTACAGTCCTCTCATAGCATGTATGGGCTCCTGAGTTCCATGCCAGCATCTGGGGAGGAATCAGTGACAGGATCCTGAATTCTAAAAGCCACTGGAGCAGTGAATCTACAGTCAGGCCTTGGGGTTCAATCAAGAGGCACAGAGTGGTACAGTGGGTGATCAAGGGTAGTTGCAAGTCACAGATACAGACTTAGGAACCAAGATTTGAGTGAAGGGACCATGTTAGGAAATATCCTTGCATCTATACCTGCTGGGTTAGGTGACTGAAGCACGACTGAATGGGGGTGGGAGGGGCAGGCTGAATTGTGGTCAGAAGTTGCCAGCTAACCCCGTATGTCACTGCTATCAACTCATTATGAGTCTTCATCTCCCTGTATCACCTCACTGAGATGTATCACATCTCCCTGTATCAGCACCACTGGGTGCAGTCTGCCTCTAAAGGCATGGACGAGCAGCTGTCCTGGACAGCAATTCTGGAAAGTGTACCACCTGCACACACAGCAAGTGACTTCCAAAAGGAGCTGGGTGAGGCAGTAAAAAAAAAGTGCTTTTGAGCCCAGTTGGATCCTGCACATAGGGTTGGTCTTCATGGGGAAAGCTAGCTGGTTTCCATGCTGTCTACCACATGCCCAGCATCCTTTGTAGTCCGTCTCCCAGAAGCCTAGAGCTGCAGTGTCTCAGTCTGGATTCATACCAAGAGTATGAAACTCACTGTGCTGCCTTCTCTAACATGTACTGGAGTACTTTATGGATGGTCTGTATAGGGATGCTATGTTGAGTTCAAAGTGAAGGACCATAAATGGTGCAGCTTCTCTCTGATGCTAGGTGTCTCTACAGAGATCTATCAGAAACCAGGTTGCTGTCCTGATACAGTGGTACCCACTTATAATCCCAGCAACACTTGGAAGCCTGAGGCAGAAAGATCACAAATTCAAGGTCTGCTAAGACAACACAGTGAGTTCTAAGGCATCTTGGCATGTCTTAAACAAATAAAGAATCATTAAAAGCTGGGGCTGCTGAGATGGCTCTGCAGTGAGGAGCACTGGCTGCTCTTACAGAGGTCCTGAGATCAATTCCCAGCAACCCCATGGTGGCTCACAGCTATCTATAAGGGAATCTGATGCCCTCTTCTGGCACTCGGATGTATATGTAGCAGAGCACTCATACAATAAATAAGATGAAATAAATCATTAAAACCAATATGATGGGCTGGAGAAATGGCTCGGTGATTAAAAAGTGTGTAGTGTGCTTGCAGAGGAGCTAAGTCCAATTCTCAGTAATGACAACTGCAGTTCCCACGACTGCCTGTAACTGCAACTTCTGACAATCCCATGCCCTCTTCTGGCCTCCCAAAGCAGCTACATTCAAATGCACATACCCAAACATGGACACACAATTTAAAAAAATAATAAATAAATAAAACTTAAAAGTTATTTCACTTCTTTATTAGTTTTATCTTTAATCTTTATTAGACTATTTTAATTGCTTATGTCCCTAAAATGTTCAGTATTTCTCTGCACAAAACAAAAACAAACCAAAAAAAACCCCCACCCAATTTCAGTTTGCTAAAGAAAATTAAAACCAAAGTCCTAGGTATCGGGAGTATAGCTCAATGACTTAGTGTGTATTTAACGTGTGCAGAGCTCCAGGTCCAATGGCCAGCACATCACCCAAACTGAAAGAAAACCCTGGAGGGTGTGCAGTTGGAGTTTATTCTCCCAGAAGATACGTTCCCTCAGCAATGGATGAGTTCCCAAGGAGGGTAATAACAGACAATAGATGATTGGCAGATGGAGTTAGGGCTTCCCGAGGCTGTGGACCAGCGCTTCGGCACTCCCGTGCATTGCATAGACACAACCGCCTCTTTGTACAGCAGCCCTCCTCCATCGAATCTCAACCGCAGCTCCAGCCAAGAAAGGCCTCACTAATTAAAACAACTCCCTTTCCTTCCCTTCCCTTCCCTTCCCTTCCCTTCCCTTCCCTTCCCTTCCCTTCCCTTCCCTTCCCTTCCCTTCCCTTCCCTTCCCTTCCCTTCAGGTCACTTCCTTAAGGCCTTGAAATCATAGATGATTTTAACATTCTTGTGCTGGGAAGGGAAAAAAAAAAAGAGCCGTCCCTTATTCTGAAAGCATTTTAGGTGGCAAGGCTGTAGAGTAATTAAAATTACAGAGATGGGTTGTTCTATGGTGGAAAAATAACCAGGAGAAAATGGTATCCAGAGAATGACCAGTTCAAACACAACCCTTCCTATAAAAATCTGTTTAATGTGTGTGTTTGTCTGCATGTAAACGTGTGTACCATGTGCATGCCTGGTGCCCAAGGAAGACAGAAGAGGGCATCTGAACTTGGCTCTTCCCTGTCGAGGAGTCTAAAAAAGTGTGTGAGAGCCTCCCTAACATGGAGAGGAGGGGCACGTTAATTTGCCAGCAAACTAACAAAGATTTTACTTACACATGGTCACTTTAAGCATCAGATGTCATTGTATTAGATCTATGGGGACTTCACTGGGAGGGAAACACAAGAAGGAAGTAATCAAGAGACCCCAATCTTGGGGAGTACTGAACTCCGCTTAGGTGTTCACACTGAAGTGATGACTTGTGGGGTAAAGAACTTAATGCTAGTGTGAAGGACATGGCCATTGAGCCATGCTAGCACAGAGGACAGAGCCCAGAGAGACGGTTTAGCCTAGGTAACAGGTGAGTCTAGGGGCTGGAAACACAGCTCGGTGGGAGCGTGCTTGCCTGGCTAGCATGTGAGAGAACATGATCCTTGGCCCTAAAAAGGAAGGAAATAGAAGAAAGAATAGGAACAACAAGGAAAGGGAGAGGAAGGGGGTGTTTTGAAAAATGCCCCTCTATTTGAACACTTGGTTCCCAGTCAGTGGTGCGTTTGGGGAGACTGTGGAATCTTTGGGTGGTAGAGCCTTGCTGGAGGGAGGGAGACACTGACATTGTAGCATCTCACCCCACTTCCCCCCCCCCTCTCTCTTTCTCTTCTCAGTTTTTATAATTGAGATGTGAGCTCTCGGCTTCTTTTTTTCTACCACCATTCCTTCTGCTGCAATTCTGCCCCAACCCATGATGGACTCCTACTCACCTGGAACTGTGAGCCAGAAGAAACTCTTTCTTCTGAGTTGCTTTGATTATGGTATGTTATACAGCTACAGAGAAGTAACTACAACAGAAAGGAAGGGGAGGAGAGGGAAGGGGAGGGTGCGTGGGGGAGGGAAGGGGAGGGGGAAGAATGTGGCCTTGATGAGGAGTATGTAACAGATCAAGAAGCTAAGACAATAGATTCAACAATCTTTTAATATAGCTCTCATCACTACTGTCCCCATTACGCACAAGTAGAAATTGGGGACATCGGGATGAGTGGACATGCTCAAGGTCACTCAGCCAAGCCAGGATTAAGACTCAGATGACTTCATCCCAATCCTGTCTGATAGAAATAGAGTTAAAAACACTAGAGACATCGGTAATGTTAAATACTCTAACACACAAAAATGAAAAGTAACAAAGAGGTGAAATTGACTTTAATGATATTTTGTTTGTCCCAGTATTTCTCAAATAGGTCATTTCAACATGTAATCGGTCTAGAAGTAACCGATGTGGCATTTGGCATTGGTTTTTACCCATGTAATTGCCTTCTTTGTAGTCCGGTGTTTTGCTTTTTAATTCAAAATGGCTATATTTCAAGTGCTCACTAGAGGCACGTGGCCACTGGCTATGATTATATCAGTTCAGTACTGACCGTGGGCTGGACCTCTAGTCTGTCAATGCAGTGTCCATGGTAGGCTGTCTGTCTAGAACAGAGGCCCCGAGAGACAGGATCGGGAATGGAAGAGGGGCAGAGTCTGAGGAGGACTTCAAAGATCAGGAAAGAGGGCAGACATCTTGCAGGAACCCCTGTAAGCTAACATGGTCAATGCAGTGACTATGTTCTTCCCCTCTGGTGTGATCACTCAATAGCATGAAACTGTGCCTGTGATTTGTGGCCTGTGGACAAGACAGTATGGAGACAATGGCCTTAAAGCTGAGACCTGGTAGGCAGGATGGAAGGCCCTGCCTTCACATACCAACTGTGTGGTTTGAAGGAGATTATTTAATCTCATTAATCTTAGGGTTCTGTGTGTATAATAGAAGACAGGACTCATCAGGCTGAGGTCATGGTGTTATTGTAAGATTAAAACATATCATCCATTTGAAGTTTTCCATATGGTACTTGCATGTCCCAAATGCTTCAGTTGGTGATTAGTTGTTGTTGTTGTTGTTTTGTTGTTGTTGTTGTCAAACACCTCAGGTTCCATAGTTGCAAGGTTCCAAGTAGCTCAGAGAGCCAAGTTGTGGATGGCCACTTAGACCATTATGCACACTGCATTTTAGTCTGGCCTCTTTTTATGGAAGAAGCAAAAGAAGCCTGCTAAGGGTGCAGTGGGGGTCTAGTGGAGGTGGCGTGCATTGGAAGGCAGAGTGGGCTCCCTCAAGACCTTGTGAGCTTGCAGCAGTCATCCCAGAGAGAAGCAGGAGCCAGAAGGGGAGCGGTGATGCCTAAGTATGGACTCTTACCCAGCCAAGAGCAGCTGTGCAAGGCCTTCTTGCCCATCACAGCTGGAAAGAGATGGAAGGAACTCTGATGGAGGTAATATCAGTGCCTGAAGCAATGGTCAAGAAAGGAGCCCAGGAAGTGTCAGAATCCAGGAATCTCACTTCCTTGTCTCATGGGCCATACCTAGAAATTCTTGTTTGTTCTCTTATGACTCCTGATTGCCTGAAAAAAAAAACCTACATGGAACACATTAAAATTATAGAAATGTTGGATTCCTTGGCAGAATATCTATGTTTCTCTTTCTTAGACTCCTGTTTCTACTCCCAAACTCTATTCTCTGCCCTTAAAAATCCTTTTTTTTCCCTCTCAGTTCTCTGGATTGGGCCTAGGGCCTCCTATGTGCCAGGCAAGGTCTCTGCTACTGCCCTTTATTTCCAATCCGCAAAGCTGCCCCCTTTTACATATTTTCTCTGTGAAGCCTTCTCACAGTGATAGGAACAGAAATATTAATCCTAGCTGTGTTGAATATTGTAAGGGCTGATGAGACACCAGACACTGTGCTAACTGCTTCTCATGGACGGTTCCATTTTGTCTTCGCCAGGACTCTTCCACTCTTAGCTGCCCGACACCACACACCTGTCTTGTTTGGGCCAACTTGACACAAACTAGAGTTTGGAAGAAGAAACCACAGTTGAGAAAATGCCCCCATCAGATCTGTTTATAGGCAAGCTTGTGTGGGGCATTGTTTTGATTGGTGAGTGATACGGAAGAGCCTAGTCCATCAGAAGTGGTGTTATTCTTGAGAAGGTGGTCCTGGGGTGTATAAAAAAGCAAACTGAACAGGCCAGGAGAAACAAGCATTTCTCCACGGCTCTGATCCAGTTTCTGCCTCCAGGTTTTTGTCTTGTGTTCCTGACTTGACTTACCTCCCCGATAGTCTACAACTCTAAGCTGAAATAATTTCTTCCCAAGTTTCCTTTTGGTTATGGTCTTTATCACAGACACAGAAAGCAAACCAGGATAACACCTAGTGGGAAATCAAGATGGAGCAGCGGTGAATGTCCTGCCCAGTGTTAAAACATTTGAATGACAAGCTTAAACATGAAGATCTTAGTAGGCTCAGTCCAGGGTCTACTCTCTTGACCCCAGATCTACATAACAGCCATGATAATTTGGGCATTTTGGACATTGCTTTGCCTGTCAGTCTCTTCTTTTTGTTTCTTTCTCATTTTGTGTGTGTGTGTGTGTGTCTGTGTCTGTGTCTGTGTCTCTGTGTGTGTCTATCTGTCTGTGTCTGTGTCTCTGTGTGTGTCTATCTGTGTGTGTTTGTGTCTGTGTCTGTGTTTATGTCTGCATGTGTATGTCTCTGTGTGTGTCTGTGTGTGTGTGTCTGTCTCTCTATGCGTGTCTCTGTGTGTGTGTATGAGTGTGTGTGTCTGTGGGTGGGTGTGGGTGTGTGGGTATGTAGGCCTGACAGTGACATCAGGAATCATCTTCCATCACTCTTCTACCTTATTCAGTGAGGCAGGGTCCCTCAATCAAACGCTGATATACAGCTACCCTTGCTAGCCAGACTGCTCTGCCTTCTGAGGCTGAAATTACAGGTCGGCTGCTCTGCGCACTTGGCATTTTACCTGGTTTTCTGGGGATCCAAACTCCAGCTCTCATGCTTGAGTGCCATCTCACTAGCTCCTCAGTCTCTTCTCAAAAACCAGATCGTCTTTCCTCTTCTGGTAGCTTGGCAACTTAGAGATGTTTCCTCCACATTGGGGGTGGGGAGTTCTACTTTTTGTTTAAGCACAATAGGTCTGGGGACTCCCATCAGGTAGGCAAAGAGACAAGAAGAACAAGGGTGTGTGTGGGTGCTCACTGGGATATCTCCAGAACTCCAATTTTAGCCATTAGGCATTTTTTTGGAAAAGAAGAAATCACAAAAATAGGAAGTTTGTACCATTGTAAAATGGGCAGCTTAGTGCTATGGGGTTTTTTTGTTTTGTTTTGTTTTGTTTTTAGTTTTTTGAGATATAGTCTCATGTGGTCCAGGCTGGCTTTGAACTTGCTATATAAGTGAGAATGATATTGAACTACTGAGTCCCCTGCCTCTCTACCGCAAAAGTGCTGTGATTATAGACATGTACCACCGTGTCTAGTTTCTAGCCCCTATCTTATAGATGGGGAAATAGAGGTAGGTCTATAGATGGGGGAAACTGAGTGAGCTCTTACTGTGGTTTAAGTCAGGGATAAGGTAAGAGTCTGGCAAACACATAACATCATCATCAGTGTGTGTCATTCTCTAAATGTGTTCCATAGCTTGTACACAGATGATCTGTAGCCAGTAGGGAACGGTGCACACATTTGTAATCTCAGCACTGGGGAAGCTGACACAGGAGCATCTCAAGTTAAGGGCAGCTTGTACTACATGGCAAGCCCTAGTGTGTGTGTGTGTGTGTGTGTGTGTGTGTGTGTGTGTCTGTGTCTGTGTCTGTGTCTGTGTGTCTGTGTGTGTGTGTATGTTGTATGTATATGTGTCTTTAGTTCATGTGATAAGATGGATATTTGGCCCCTTTTCACTGTCTGTGGATTAAAGCGAAGCCCTGCTGAGTGGTAACGTGACTTGTTCTGGTGCACATTTGGAAATGTGGAGTGCACACGTATCTGCTGGTTCACTGTACAATCTTTCTAGATGTACTTTGAACTTACTGCCCGGTAGGTATCTCACAGCAGTTCTCTGTAGCTGATCATATGGCTCCATTTTCAAATCAAGGACACTTGAAGAGGGCAGCAGCTTCTGCTATAATGGCTTACTTAGCTCCTCAACAGTTCAAGCAAGTGTGCTGGACTCTAGATCTCAGCAAATAGATATCCCCTTCTATTCCTGATAAGTCCAAAAGGAGATGAATCACTAATTCCCTGTGACCAAGGACATGCTCCTTCAAAGTACAAGCCAGTAAACTGGTTCAGTTCCAGATAGGCAAGTTGCAGGCTCAGGAAAAGACCAGCCACAGAAGTTTGGCATACAATCTTCTTTAAGGATTCAAAAGTCAGTTTTAGCTCAAGATACTGAGGCAGTAGGTTCAAGATGAACCTAGGCTTTGCAGGGATTCCAGGTGGGCATGGGTTACACAGAAAGATCCACTGGACAATGATGCCGGGCATACCTTTAGTCCCAGTACTTGGGAAGCAGAGACAGGCAGATTTCTGAGTTTGAGGCCAACCTTGTCTACAGAGCGAGTTCCAGGATAGGCAGAGCCACACAGAAAAACCTCCATGTCAAAAAACAAATAATCAAAAAAGATCCTATCTCCAAAAACAAAGGGCTTGGGATGCACCTTAGAGGGACAGTATATTGGAAGGCCCTGAATTCTGTCAGCAGCACTATAAAGAACACCCCAAGTCCTGGGATTATAGAGGGACACCCATGTGTGGTCTTCACACTGCCTTCTGTTCATGTCTCTACAGAGCACCAAGTCCTTGTCAGTACAGCTTCATTGACTGTGCCAGCTCTATTGGATGACGCAGGGTCAGGGAAGGCAGGTGAGCAGAAGGACATGGTGCTTAAGAGGAAAGGGGAAACTTGGAGATGCGTCTGGAGTTAGTGGCAAAGCAAGAATGGCCAGTGCCTCCAGTGCCTCCAGTGCCTCTAGCGCACAAGTCATTCAACTCTCCCGTGAGTAAAATCCAAGCCACTGCCTTGTCTTCTATGAGGACAAAGAGGTACTAAAAAAATTAATAATAAAGCGAAGACCAGGGAAAGGAAGTTTCTCTTTTTACCTTTTCATTTTCTAAAACTCCAGTCTTTCCTGTTCCATTCCTTGCTCTAGGAAGAGATGCTTCTTTCTAAGTGTGTTCTTCTAGTTTGTCTTTCTCAGTATCGCTAGTGTGAGGCACTTTCCTTTCTTCTCTGTGCGTTTAGGTCCAGATCCTGTGTCTATACTCTCCAAGGATGTCCTTACGCAGTCTTCCCCAGCCTGTTTGATTGGTGCAGTCTCTCCAGGCTCTAAGAAAGCCTTCACCCTTCTTTTTGCCTTGCCTCCCTCCCCATCAGCTGCCTTCCTGAGTCACCACTGTATCGGATTCCATTTCGCTGCTCACAATCAGTACAGCTGGAACGGTGAAGGAGTCCTTGAAAAGGGAATGCTAATCAGGCCTTGTTAGAAAGCTGCAGCAAACCATGCTGGTGGGGAGGAGGAGGGCGTCTGTTCTCATACAAGGATGTCTGAGCTTCTGAAAGTCCCCTAGTAAGTTGTCTCCAGTCACCTGACAAGGCTGGAGTACAGAGATACACTGGTACAACTTCTATATGATTCTCTTCTTCAATTGAACAGTTCGAGACTTTTCCAAAACATACACACATAGACACAATGGCACACTGGCTTGGATAGTCACTGTCTGGGTAAGAAGTGTTTTCTGGGGGAAAAAAAAGTGGGTGTGGGCAGGCAGGTATGGGGTGATTCATGAGGCAGTAGATCCCCTTAGAGTTAAGTAATGCAAGGAGTGGCACTCAGAAGGCTCAACCAGTCCTTTCCTAGGACCCATATTTCATGTATGATTTCTTTTCTTTTGTTTGTTTCTTTGTCAATACATTTTTTTTTCATTTTGGTTTCTTGAAATAGGGCTTCATGTAGCCCAGGCCTCAACCTCACTTTGTAGCTGAGGAGGACCCTGAACTCCTGATTCTCCTCATCCACTCCTCAATGCTGGGATTCCAGGTGTGCACCGTCAAGCCCAGCCTCGTAGAAGGCTTACTGCGTTTATTTTTATTCTTCACTGAGGAAAAGAGAAAGGCAAGAGACAAGCCCACTACCCAATGCTCAGTACTCAGCTGTGGCCTAAAATCAAAAGAGGTTGACTGGATTTCTTTGAAGACATTCTCCAACCATGGCTAGGGAACATAGCTTAGGAGGCAGTCAGGCTATGAACATGCTCATAAAAAAACCTAAGAAACAAAAATGGCGGGGGGGGGGCACTAGATAGGTTTAGCAAGAGAAATCACTTGCCATTCTTTCAGAGGACTGAGTTCAAGTGTGTTCACAACCAGTAGCTCCAGCCCCTGGAAATTTGATGCCCTCTTCTGATATCTGAAGGCATCTGCACACACACACACACACACACACACACAGACACACACACACACACTAAAAATAAAGTAAATATATTTTTGAAAGAAAATGGAAAGTTAGCATAGTAGAGAAAGCTTGCTGGAAGAGGAAGGCCCTAGGCCTGGAGTTACAAGAGGACACACTTCTTTCTCCTAACAACGAGGATGCATGGGTTCTCACTGGGCCTTGACCCCCATCCGTAAAATCGAGTTGAAATGGTTTCATCTAAGACAACAATTTATGCTGTTGGACCTCAGACAATGAAGCTTCATCCTCTACCTTGATATGGCATCTAGAAAACAATCCTAAGCAGGACTGACTTCATTTTGGTCGCTGTCTTCATTAATCCTCTTTAAGATAGACGTCTTGTTCATTTACAATAAGAACCAAGGGTGTAGCTCTGTGACAGAGCACTTGCCTAGCTGTGTGAGATCCTGGGTTCTATCCTCAACACGGCAAAACAACTAAATTAATGTTAAAAATAAGGGACAGCCCAACATCCAAGCAAGTCCTCCCCATCCCAAGCTTACTCTTCTACAAAGCCCTGAGCCAGGCCCCTGGTTGTGGGGGCATGCAAAAAACAAGCAATTCACGTGAGCCCTACTCTCTGTCTATCTGACATGGCAAGTGGTGGGGGAAGGAGCGAGGCAGGGGGAGAGGAGATGGGAGTTTTCTAATGATCTTCTTTAGTTAATAGGCACAAGTTGTTAGCTTGATCTGAGAAGGCCTCTTTCCCCGTGTGCCAATTCCACCCCCTCTTTTTTGTAATGGGTTTCGTTCCCACAGCTAATGTACTGCGTAATGAGGCTGGAGGGAAGCAGAATGCGCTGGGGTAACGATATGGAGCCTCCTGGGCCCTGACAAAGGACAGAGTGAGCCTGGCTGGATGATCTCAATGACAGGGTCCAGGCTCCTTTCAGCCCTGCTGAGTCCAAGCCTCCTGCCAGGGCTTATGCTAAGAACAGTATCATAGTTAGGCCCTGGTGTAAAACCTCAAGGGGTCTGATGCAAGATGGGCCTCTGCCAAGCCAAGTTCATTTCTTTTTCTAAGCTCCAACCCAACCTTTTTCCATCTTCCTCTTGTCCTCAGGTTGTTGGTTCAGAAGGCTTTTTGCCTTCAGGATGGGGTCCACTTCTCTATTGTGTAAAAACATACCCCTGACCATTCTGCCAACATTGACCAGACTTCCGTTGGGAACATGACAGCACACACTTTGAATGATCAAATACCCAGTAGTCAGGGTAGTCATAGTAAGAGATCTAATCTTCTCCATAACTTCTGAGTGCCCCCTTCTGCATATCTTGGGGCACTTTGCTCAGTAGAATGCCAACATTATCTGTGCACACTTTCATCCATCAGATCGACGCCTCAGAGGCGGCTGCTGTGAAGATCCCTTGTATAATGCCTATGATGACTATTTGTTTGTTTATTTATTATTTATCTGCAGTGATGTGGATGGGATCTGAGTCCTCCACAGTTTACAAACTGCCATTTAGTCTTCATAACGTTTTATGGCAGGGTTTTCTAAAATACAGGAATGTCTTCTGGAACTTTCAGATGAGGAGCCTGGGTTTCTTGGGTTAAGGTTACAAGGTGACACTGTTTGTGCATCTTCGAAAGAGCTCCCCTTACCAGGGCTTTTCTTATTGTCCCACAGGTCTATAAGAGTCAACCAGTGTTAGAGAAGAGAGTGTTAATGGCAGTGTAAAGAACAGGAGAAATAACAAAAGGCTTACTTGTTGTTTTCACAAACCTGTAATCTGAGGTAACTGAAAGTTTGAACAAGCTATAATGTCAAATAAATCAAATGGTTGGCCTTTTTATTGGGCAGATAGTAAACTTGTGCTTATTGGTAATAAATACTTGTTTGGTTTTCTTGCATCCCAACTGTGTTACTCAGTTATTTCCTGTGGAAATTCTATGAGTTGGATTTTGTCCCTGCCTTCACAGGTCTACACAGACAATACTGCTGAGAAATACCAATGTTCTTAAGGAAAACTAAAAAACAAAACAAAACCATTAGTATCTGATGATCCGAGATAGGTTAGTGAAGAGGAGTGGGGAGGGAGGACGTTCTCTCACTCCTCTGAGGCTGATCATGGGTTCCAGCTTGGGTGTCTGGCAGTAACAGCCACAGACTGTCCAAAGCCACATAGCTCTGTATGGGTCTCATTTCTCACACTCTCAGACAAGTCACCGATTGTCTTAGGGAAGTTGCCTTGTCTCTGGTACACCAGTCTGCTTCCTTACAGTTGGCCTTACCCAGAGAGGTGGCCTTGGGGCTGCAGGCAAATTCTCTACCTAAGGGCCTCATCTCACCGACCATTTCTCTGTATTTGGGGAGAAACAGAACGTGGCTTTCTAGCTATAGTGGATACCACAATGCAGACCCAGCATGACCTATCATGTTCCACCTTAAGGACTTCGAACTTACGTTACCCTCTGCCCCATGTATTCACATGGCCACCCCCTCCCCATTCAGGTCTCTACTCAAGAGTGTGTTCCTCTTGGGGAGACAGTCCTCTTATCTGAAACAGCCACCACCACCAATCCTGCTATTCCCTTGCCCTGGCTTATTATCGTTCTCATGCCTTATCACCACCTGACAGTGTGGTGTCTATTTCCTTGTCTGTTTATTGTCTCCACCAGAATGCTGCCTACACAGAAGGAAGGACTTTCATCTATATTGAGCTCTATAGCTGCTAAGAAAGTGACTGGATGTCATAGGCTAACCGTGTGTTGTTCCATGATGAATGAATGAATGACTACCCAGAGTTCTCATTCCTTATCTCACTAGTTATGGGACCAAAGAGGAAGTGTCCAAATGACCTTTTCTTCTCACTGTTCTTCACTTTATACACTGTTCCCTGACACGTTGGTCACTCCCTCTGTTTTATTTATGAGCATAACAGTTCACATTTTTACCATCATTCACTGGAACAAGATGACCTGGGCAATCAAGTGCCTGTAACAGGAGGGCACCTAGCATATGGCAATTGCTTGTTTAATATTTGTTCACCCGCTGTCCTAACAGTCTAACCCCATTCACCACGTTCCCCACAGTCACTGTGGCAAAGAGACGAGTCATCACCGAGGACTCATGGTGCAGTGCCAAGTTGTGGGCTAGAGGTTTCACATGCAGGCCTCGCCTCCTTTTAAGAGTCCCAGGAGGTGGGCGTTATCACGTGCTACAGGGCACAGTTAGGAGTTTATATCCTAGCGCTGAGTCTATTTGATCTAGACTCCACCTTTTGGCCCTAAAAACGTATTGCTGCACTGGTAGAGACACACTTTCCTACCCAATGCTGGGCCAGCCCTGGTTTGTTAAACGCACCTGAAAAAAAAAGAAAGATAGAAGAGGAGGAAGCGGAGGAAGAAGGAGGAGGAGAAAGGAGGAGGAGGAGGAGGAGAAGAGGAAGAAGAAGAAGAAGAAGAAGAAGAGGAGGAGGAGGAGGAGGAGGAGGAGGAGGAGGAGGAGGAGGAGGAAGAAAGACTAGCCTGAAAGAACTTTCAGGTATTTTGCATTTCTTTATTCTACAACTGTGTCTCTCCAGTGTTGTTGGCGCTCCCTTCCCGATGGCACCACTTACTAGAACCACCTCCGTCTTCATCCTTTCCACGTATCTCCGAGTAAGACACAGTTCTTTCCCTTTTATGCCAGACATCACCCGTCATGAGAACCCAGCACTTGGCGTCATCTTGGTCTTGGTTTCGCCCAGAGTTGTTGCCAAGACTTCCCACCTTGCAGGTCTGGCAAAGATAACTCTTTTATGCTGGGCCTTGGTTATCAAAAACAACTCAAGACAGTTTCCATTGATAACCCCATGTCAATCAAGCCCAGGCAGCCTCCCCAGCAGTTATCTCAGCTAAAGACTCAACCAGTCTCCTGCATCCAAAGCCTGCAACTGGCAGCCACTAGCAAAGTGGTGTTCCCACTTGGTTAGGAAAGAAGATGCTGGCATACTAAGCTGTATGCACTAGAAACACTGTAGGACCTCACTGGTTGGGAGAACAGACCAGGAGTTATGATCCACTTAAAACGTTTGTGAGTGGAAAGTCAGGATTGGCCAGCTGCTTCTCTTTCCGCTGATGCTTGTAACAGCTGAGGAATCTTAACCTTTCACAGAAACCTCGGCTTGGTGCCCCAATTTTCCAGCCTTTTCTCCCCATTGTCATAGTCATCTTCATAGAAAAGCTCTGTGAGAAGATTTTCCCAATCCTCACAAAGAAAGGAACAGTTTTTGAACAGGTCTTGACAGTTCTGCTCAACCTTGGGTTTGAAGCAAAAGCTAAAGTATGCAGCTAGCTGTTTTCTCCTCCTCCAGGTCCAGGGTCATGGTGAATTTCCCATAATTCCTTGTGAAGAAATGTAGAGAATGCATCACAGAGAAGACCCTCAACTTCTTCATGGTGTCTCTCACTCCTGAAGTTCCAGCAGTTTTCCTTCAAGCAGAGTCTGGGATAACGAATCCATACACAGATTCTCCTGTCTTCACACACACACAGGCATGTGCGTGAGTACACACACACACACACACACACACACACACACACACACACACACACACAGAAGCATATACACATCTGCTTTCAAGTCCAAGGTCCTGCTGAGCACTCAGGAAACCACAGGCAAGGGCTCTTACAGTTATTTTGGAGGAGGGCATCATTACGGAAGTCATGGGGCATGTAGCGCTGTTATGTGGTCCAAAACGTCTACCATGAGGGTTCTTGGTAGAATGATAAAGCTACAGAGAATCCCATAAATGACTTGGGAAACTAGAGGCTAGGTATATGTGGTTTCTTAGAGTGGTAAAGAGTAAAAACCCAGGACCTATGAGATAGCTCAACTGGTAAATGCACTTGCCTCCTAGCCTGAGGACTTGAGTTTGATTCCCATAACCTATCTAAATGTGGAAACAGAACCAGTTCCACAAAGTTGTTCTCTGACTTCCATGTGTGTGCATCCTCAAAGGACACACACACACACACACACACACACACACACACACACCACACATCACCCGTAGGTCTCCAAACACACTCAGCTACACTTTCCTCTTATCAAGTGTGAATCTGGCCTGGGCACGGTGGCATATGCTTTTAATCCCAGTGTGCTAAAGACAGAGACAGATGTAGCTCTGTGGGTTTGAGGCCAATAGGATCCACATAGCAATCCCCAGCATAGCCAAAACCACAGTGAGACCTTGTCTCAAAAAGAAAATATCCATCAAGCTCCGTCAAGAGCTATCTTTCTGGGGCAATAATGGAAATAGAAACCCAACTGTATTTTGCTACTACTGTCAACGTCCTCCAGTGCATTGGGCCCCATAAATTGGATCACATTTACAGACGAGCACCCAGCAAAATCTGGCCACCCTCTCCAGCTGGTTCTTTCCCAGGAGCATTCCTCCCCCACTTTTTACAAGACTCAGGATCCCGGGAAAGCAGTTCTGATTGCCTCCAGGTGATCTCACCTGCACACTCAGTGATTAGGCCACTAATTGTTAAACACTATAATGTAATAAAGTCACCCATTCATTTTATAGAATGCCTTCTTCTCAATGGCCCAAAGTGCAGTCTATGTGTGATATTGCCATGTTAGCTTATTATACTTGAAGCCAAGGGATTCCTATCTAAAATCTTGGCCAAAATGTCTCTCCCTTGTCCTTAACCCATCTTGGCTTGCCTCTCTTATTTGAGTCACTGCAGTCTACTGATATACCAGCGGCCTCTGGACCACTGTGGCCTTCTGCCTCTGGACCAATGGGTCCATTCTCAATGACGAAGATTTGGAATAGCTAGTGTGTACATCTTTATTTGCTGCTGATTGTTGTGTGGCATGACCTTACAGAAGACAAAACATTCTTTCCAGATTATAAAGACATAAGCAGACATCTGTGAAATGTAAGGATACCTCAGGAACCTAAAGGAGCCCCATTTTGGGCATGAGGCCAACACCAGGAACGAGGTAATGTGTAGGAGCTCACGTCCTTTTCCACAAGCTGGATTCTGGGAGACAACAGTCTAGCAAAATGCTGCCCATGCTTGCTTATCAACAGCCATCATTGCTTAATCCATCCACAGCGTCTAAACACCCAAAAGGGATGTGAATTTCACACAACTGAAGCAGCTGCTGCAGCTGTCATTCAGCATCTGCCATGGAGGACCTGGCTCCATTTCAGGGAAGGTTCCCTGAGGCCAAAGATGGTGAGAAGGAGAGATCCCAGGGGAATCAGGAGGGCTGGCTGAGAATGGAGGGGAAAGCATGGGGGGTGGGGGGAATCCAGCAAAGACAAAACAAGATGGAGTCTTCAAAAAGCATGTCACCCTCATAGGAAGAAGGAGGGTGAGTGGGAAAGGCGGAGCCCTAGATGAAGGCTCAGCTCACCACCAGGCAGATCCTCACTCTGGAGAACTTAAGTTGCCAAGAACACCTTCTTGCTACTGTTTTGGCCACCAGAGGGCTCCTGTATTCCAAAAATATTATGGAAAAGAGCAATGTTTCCATATTTTCCACCCTACACACAAACCTGTAATATCAGCAGTCTTTGCCTGTGTGTGGGATTCTGATATTCCATCTGGACTTGTAATGCTGTGCCCCTGGGTGAATCTACACAGACACCATCAACCTCTTTGCTCTAGTTCCCTTTCTAAAAAGGAAAAGCTGCCCTAGGTTCTTAAAATCTGTATACAACCAGGAAAAGGAGAGGGAGAGGGAGATAGGAGAGGGAGATGTTTCTAGCAAGTGAAACATGAGACTGTGGAGATAAAATCATGCTTAGTTAGAGATGACATGACTGTACCTTAGGTTCACTATTGTCAATGCCCTGGTGACATTCCAGGAGAACAGACCATGTCTGTTTGGTAAAGAGTTAATGTACCACTTCTGTTCATGTCTGACTACATGACCTTGGCCTAAGCTCTACACCTCACAAATTTCAATTTTTTTCTCTTTCATAAAACGGAAGCGTTTTTAGCTCACAGGTTGACTATGAGACTTGATAATGTCTAAGGGAGTTGGCAAATAGCCAATGTTCACAGTTCTGTCCTTCACTCAAATGTGACCTACAAATGACACCAATATGGACTGGTAGGACCAACCCAAATACCAAACTGGGCATGCTCAGTCTGGGGACAAGAGGATTAAGGATGCTGTCAGGTCTGCCTTGAAACATCTGCAGGACTAACACATGTAAGACAGGTTTGAAATCTCCAACTTCAGCCCAACAAGTAGAAATGAGTCTCCTGGGGGAAACAGTGGTGAAACTTGATCATTCTATGAATGACCGAAGAAGTACAATCTCCAAAAATGCATGAGGAGATGAGTTAGCTCACATCTCCAGTCCAGACAGAAATGCTGAGTGAGGTACGTAAGGGAAGCTCTAGCAAGGATTCCTGCAGCAGATGGACCAGGCTGTTCGTGAGACAGAAGGAGAGGAGGGGCAGATGGTGTGCCAAGCTCTCCTGGAAAGCAGCTCCTGTGGGGAACTGGAGAAAGTGGGGTGTCTCAGAAATCAAGCGTGGCATCACAATCTTCAGGCACTTGGACACGCATCGACTCAAGGTCTTAGCTACAAACAGTCATAATATTATCAGAGTTTGTCGACTCTACACGATGCCTAGCTCAGGGCTTTGCTGCATAGTTATTCAGACCATAGTAAGTTGTTCTTTATCTTATGGGCAAGGAACCAGCCCAAATCAAAAGAACTGGAGAAATCCTAGCTCCTATAGGAAGGATGTATACTTCCGTGAGTCCAAAGAGCAGACGTGGGTATGTTTGCTCTGGGGGTGTAACTGAGAGAGAGGCTGTGCCCCCGGTTATGTAAACTGAACTGGGAGCTATCTGTACTATATACAGGAGGCTGGGTGTGGGCACAGATAGGCAAAGAGAATGTGGTGTGCTCAACATGAATCAAGCGTGTACAATGTCAGTTACCTTACAAATGAAGTAGTTTGAACCATGTTGTTCCCACATAGCCTTTCTTTGGAGCCTAAGTGCTCTATCTTCTCTACCTGGTCCATGTTCTTTCTTCAACCTGTATACACTTCTTCACTGTAAGAAATCTGCCCCTGCTCCTTGAGAAGGGTGACAGAACTCATTTCCTCCCCCGCCCCCAGGACTTTACCTAACCCCAGTCAAACATCTTCTCATGCCTGGCAAAGGACAGTTCAGTAAACAGGCTTCAGTTGCATCTAAAACTACCAGGAAAGGCAAACGGCAAGAAACTCTTAAAGTCTGGTTTAAATCACCAGGGATCTGGCCAGGCAGGTAGCAGCCAGCTACTCTCTCCTTTTTTTCTGAAGACAGCAGAAGAGTTGTGTTAGCACTGGAGCAAGGAGTATCCACACTATCCCCCAAAACTCTCCTATAGGGAAATCTGTTAGGGCACTGGCAACACACATCATAGGAGGTTATATAATAACCTTTTTCTGGGCTTTGAATGTAAAGCTACTCCTCACCTGCAGGTATGGTTACTCTCCCATATCCACCATGATGATGATGCTTAGAAGCCAGTGAGTGCATTACCCCCACATCTGGGCCACAGTAATTGCATGATGTTCTGCCAGAATAATAGGAAGTGACTATCGTATTTAAGTCATAGTGTCACGAATTGCTCTAGGGCTGTGTGGGGCTGCAGCAGACGCTGGAAGGGACCAAGTCATGTGCCTTGCTTGCACAATCCTCCTGTGGTTTCCTCTCTACCCATCCTTCCCAACTCAGCCTGAAAGATACATAAACGCAGAGGACTTCAGACAATTTCTAGGCAAGACTCTAGCAAGTCCATCTTATATCATGATCTAGAACACGCACAATCACATAAGCACATGTTTTGCGAAGCATACGCATGTATGTACTTTGAGGTCTTCTGTTCCTTTCTACAGTCATCTGTTCCATTTTTCAATGTTAATGACTCTTACTCTGCAACCTGACGTCTGAAAGGCGACATTCTTCACTGCTGATTTCCCCCCACCAACGCAAGCTGCTCTCCACTCCCTGTATGAGGTCCAACAACTTTATCACAACAAATCATCCCACTCAGCTTCAGTTTGGCCAATCACCTGAGCTACTGACACATTCAGCACACAACTACTGTGTCTATCATTCCTCCTAGCCTCCACACGTGACAGAAAACCTCTTTCTTTCCTTGTGGAACATCCCAGACGCCATTCCTCTGAAAACTATTTTGTCTGTCCCAGCAGAACTAAACTTCATTATGCTTCCATGGTCTTCAGGAATTCTTTCTTTTTAAATGTAATACAAGATGACTCCCTGGCCCTGCTTGTGGGAGAGCGAGAGTGAGAGCGAACAAGCAAGAGAGAGACAGAGACAGAGACAGAGAGAGACAGAGACAGAGAGAGACAGAGACAGAGAGAGACAGAGACAGAGAGACAGAGACAGAGGGACAGAGAGCGAGCGTGTATAAAAGCATGCAGATGAATGCAGAAGTCAAAGGTCAACTGATGTTGGGTATCTTCCTCCATTGCTCTCCTCTTTCTCAGTTTTTGAGGCAAGGAACTGAACTGCAGTTTATTGATTTGGTTAGTCAGGCTGGCTAGCAAGTTCTGGGGATCCTCCTGTCTCAGCTCCAATTACAAATGCTAGCTTTTTTCCAGGGTGCTGAGGATCTGAACTCGGGTCCTGATACTTCTACTCTACCAACTGAACCATCTCCCCAGCCAAAGGAATTAAAAAAAAAAAAAACAACCCTTTCCTTTATGATTATGGTTCTTTCTTCCCTTCAGCTTGTTCGCTTTCTCCTGCCTCTGAATATCTCACAGAACGGGGAGATCTGAAGGAGGGAGGTAGAAGTGGCCCCGTCTGGTTTGGCTTTATTTTCTTTTAGACAGTCAGTCTCATTACCAGGGTCTGCAAGCTTGTCCAAGGTACAGCACAATCAGTTTGACTCTCGGGAGGTTGGAAGGAGCTAGCTGAGGTGGAGAATGGGGGCCAGCTGGGGAGCCCACGGCAGGGTAGGCAGCAGCATGAGGGGATGAAGGGAACACTACTGATTCCCAGGCCGACAATGAAACCTTGTCACCAAACCGGTGCCCCATGGCAGTCTCCGCTGGTGGGCAGCAGACACCCCAATTTCTATCCATCTGGGGTACTTGATGAGCAATTTGTTACCTTCGTCTACTTAAAAATAACAGCCAAGGGCTGGCAAAGATGACTCGGAGGGTAAAGCACTGGCTGCCAAGTCTGAGGAGCCGACTTCAAGTTCCAGAACTCACAGGATGGAAAGAGAGAAAAATCCTCCCGAAAGTTGTTTTCTGGCTGCCATATGTAGCATCTTAAATAAATAAATAAATAAATAAATGTAACAGACAAACAAACAAAAACGTCAACAAAAACCAACAGTCCAGAGATTCCCTGTGTTCCTCAGTGCTAAAGTAATGATGTATATGATCATGGAGGTCAGGGCATGGGGATATCACGGGATGTGAGGAAGGCAATTTGACTGACACATCTTTACAGCTAGGGAAAAGGAGACCAAGGCAGGCCAGTGACTTGCCCATGGTCACACCTGATGAGCAGCAGAGTAAGTAGTACAGACTGCAAACCAGGCTGGTCACACATAGAAGCTCCCAGTATTCCCACGTTCCAATAGGATGCAAGCCTCTAAGGGCTGCATTGCACCCAGATTGCAAAGCGCCCTAAACCAGGCAAAGTACTGCTGCCTGCCTTGTCTTCAGAGAGAGGCTTCCCAAGCCATCAGCCCTGCCCATAACGCTCTGCCACATGCCACATACACTAATGGTCTCTTCGCAGTATTGTGGCCGTTACCAAGTGCCTAAGCTATTAACTCACCAGCAGCAGGTGCCAAATTGCCTCTTCTTCTGCACAAGATGTTCATTTAAAACCAAATTACACGTAAATCCTCAAGTGCCTGCTTATTTCCTTCAGCCCTTAGCTTTTTTTTTTTTTGGTGGCCCCCACCCCCTTTCACACCCGGCTGCTGGATGTCACTGAGATGACACGTGGCATCTGCGCTGTCGTGCAGTGGGAAACCCGGCTGTTTGGTGGGAAACCCGGCTGTTTGAACCCCAAGCTCGTGGGCTTCCCGAGGGGGCACACGTAGAACTGGAAAGATGCTTAAGGGACGCTTCCACATCAACTTGACCCTCTTCAGTGGAAACTGAGGCCAAGAATGCAGAAAGGGCTTGCCCAAGCAAGCTGGAAAGACCAAACTAGCATTAAGTCTTTTGCTTTGCCAAAGAGGAATCTAAGCTTAGAGCGGTGGTAAGTGACCACCCCTATGCTGGATCCAAGCCTGGAATCGCCTCGAGATGGGCAAGAGGCAGCCCCGGGAAAGCAAGCCTTCCTGCTGCCTTATGCACTGTGTCCCCCTGAGGCCTGAGTGCCCCCTGGCCCTTGTGTGCAATGCTGAAGATGCGATGGGGCACGCGATGGGGGCGGGAGGCGGCAAGAGGACTAGGGTCCTGACCCTGCAGAAACCAGCTCCGAGAGTTAATGGGGCCTCTGGTTGGGGACCCCGGACAGGGTCCGAATGCCTTTCCCCATTCAGCAGGATTATCCCTTTTGAATTGTTGGGGGCGGAAAAAAAAAAGCTACAGCTAGCGAACCCTGCCTGACAACACCGAAGGAATTTTTCCCAGGGATCAGCCGAAAGCTGACTCACATTTAAAGACTTGCCCAGAGTGGTCATGCCCCTCTGAGCAAATACCACAGGCATGTAAAACCTCGCTCCCCGCGGCCTCCGGCGGCCGCCCATTGGAGCGGCGCGGCGCCTCTTGGGCCGCGCTCAGCCAATCGCAGGGCCGCGGCGCCGGGTTGCTAACCGGGCTGCGGGTCGGCGGCAGGCGCGGGCCGGGAGCTGTCACCGCTTGTTTCCTGTCGCGGGGGCGGGCGTGCAGCGGGTGGGAGGCCCAGGCTGTTTGTTTAGGCAGGTAAGGCGTACAAGGGGAAGCAAAAGATCCAAGGCGGAGCCACCTACCCGGGGAGCCTGCCTTAGGGCCTGGGAGAGTGCAGGCTTCAGGCCGGCTGGGGTGCATTCCTGGGCTACCGCCCCACGCTTCCAGGGGCCCTGGCCTGGGCGACCCCTCTGCTGTCAGGATGCTTGCAAGTCCTGCATCCATTACTCATTCCGTGACATCGCCACCATGACCCCAGCAGAGGGCAAGCCGGCCAGGGCATCACTCCTAAGAAGTGAAAG
The DNA here is from genome assembly GCF_004785775.1 of Grammomys surdaster. Classification (NCBI taxonomy): domain Eukaryota; kingdom Metazoa; phylum Chordata; class Mammalia; order Rodentia; family Muridae; genus Grammomys; species Grammomys surdaster. The sequence continues at coordinate 3,103,251 of NW_021620828.1, forward strand.
GGTTCTGGCCTGGCCACTACCAGATCCACAAATCAGCATGTCTTCTTCAGTTGAGACAAGATTGTTCTCTCTGCAGCCTTGGCTGGCCAAGAATTCACCTTATAACTCAGGGAGGCCTAGAACTTGTGAGGGATTTTTCACAGGCATGAGCCGCCGCTTATGCCTGGCACAACTGTAGCTCCTGTCTCCTGTCAGCCTAAATATGCTTTTTGTTGTTTGTTTGGTTTTGTTTGTTGTTTGGGGCTGTTGTTTTTGAGACAGTGTCTCATGTATCCTGGGCTGACTTTAAATCTGCTGAGGATGACCTAAAACGTCTGATCTTCCAGCCTCCACTTTCTGGTTGCTTGGATTGTGGGAGTATACAGTCACACTTGGTTTTATGCAGTGCTGGGGATCGAACCCAGGGCCTCCTGCATGCCAAGCAAGCATGCCACTGCAGACCTAGAGCTCCCAGTCCTGTTTGCTCATCTCTAAACATGAGATATATAGGCTGACCCTCTTCCCAGTCCCTGGCTCAAAGACTGGTTCTTATCTAGAGTATGATAGGAACGCTGAGGTTTGATTCCAGTTCTCCAGTCCTGATTTCCCACGGAACAGCCCAAGTGCTTTCTTACTTGGCACGTGGCATTTAGCCATTGACTCAAAACAGAGGGTCCTCTCTTCCCTTCCAGGCTTCCTTCTGTTCAGCTGTGCAGGACAGCTTCATATCCCCTCTGCTGGCCTCTGGTTTTTGCCCCACTTGCTCTGTCACTTAGACACACCACGTCTCCTCCCTTTGGTATTTTCAAGGTCTCTGCAGAAATGGTCCATTCTCTCTGTGCCGTAATTTTCTATAGGTCCCATTGCCGTCGTTTCTGTGGTGCCCCGGGGTTCTTGGCCACACATATATCCTAAGCCACAATGGTAGTTGCTTCTGTTAGACAGGACAGGGGCCACTGCTGGTTTGTTTTGTGTCACCTCCTCGGTTCCTAGCATGTGATAACTATTACATTGAAGTTATTTTCAGGAAAAAAAAAAAAAGAGTCAGAGAAGTAGAGCCTGGCTATAAAGGTCAAGGGTGCTAGAACCTGATGCTGCTCTATTGTTTCTATTAGAAAATTAGATTATTGAATAACAGATCTCTAGGGGATCACAAATCAATGCTCAAACACATGCCTGTCTCCTGTGGCTGAGGTAGCTTTGTTCTTTTCAGACCTGTAAAAAGTCCATTCGTTTATTCGTTCAGCAAATATGGTGGAGCATCTAACTTGACCTGAGCGTCCCAATGGTGAATGAGCTTCTGCAGACAGCAAGACCCTTCCTGAGAGCCTAGAGATCACCTGCCATCCAGAGCCTCCCTTTAAGCAAGCCATTGATCTGGATATTTTCTTCTTTTTATGCCCAATCTGAAGTAAGCTTACCTTGATCTTTTTCTTAGGCTAAAAGATGGATTCCTCAACAACATCATACGTGTGTGAGTGCATGCGTGCGAGTTTATGTGTGTGTGTGTGTGTGTTGTAAATTATAGCTTGTTTGGGGCAAGCCTGGTCTACATGAGACACTGTTTTTTGTTTTTTTGTTTTTGAAAAGTATATTTTCCCTATTCCTGTAGATTAGCAATGAGATGTGGGAGGGAACCGTGGTTATTTCTAAAGAAAAGTACTCAGGCCAGCAAGTTTTATACATGGCATGAGACTTTTTCTGGATACCATTCTCTTGGCCAGGATCTAGGACTTAGCTGACCCTCAGTTCCCATAGACACGAAGACACACCACTGCACTACAAGCAGCAGCTGGCTGAGCAGAGCCTGATTGGACGGGAGTGAGGAGCGGTGCCTCCTGGTTGAAGGAAGAGCACTTGCCTCCTGGTCTTCCCGATGCTTTCCTGCAATGAAGAATTGGCGGTCCTGTTTTCCTCCCGTTCCTGGTCAACTGATGTTCTAGGGCATGCACTGTGCACATGAGCTTACAATAGGGAAGAAAACGAGCTGTGGTCTTTGGCCTTAAAAGCTTACAGTCCAAGCTAGGCTTAGTGGTACAAACCAGTTATCTCAGCACCTGGGAGGCTGAGGCAGGAGGATCAGTTCAAACCCAGCTGGGGCTACAAAGCAAGGCCTTTTCTTGGTAAATGAAAGAAAGCTTACAGTCCAGTGTGGGTATAAACCATCTACCAGTCCAACTAAACTCCAGCTGTACATCTGTCATCACAAACTGAACTTAGTCTTAAGGAGTGATCACATCAGCGTAAAGAAACAAAACAAACATACAAACAAACATAAACCAGAAAACATAAACCAGGGGCAGGAGGGATCTTGCACAATTAAGGAGCCGGAGAAGGCCAGCCTGTCTGTAGAAAAGAGAGAGGAAAGGCCAAAGAGGCTCAAGGTCCTGCAGAAGTGTATAGGGTGAGTCCTCCATTATGATCCTGAGAGCAATGCTGACTATTGGTGGTTCCTGAGAACTGTGCTTCCTTAAAATTCATGGTGCCCTGGTTCTAGCCCCAGCACCACGCACATACGCACAAGCATGTGTACACCCACACGAGCACACACATAGGCACACATGCGCAAGCGCACACACATCACATAAATCAATACAGTATGGTTGTATTTTAACATCACTACCTTTGGAATGAGGCGTGAGTGAAGCGGGCTGAGAGTCAGAGTAGAGGTGTGCAGACAGGGTGAGAGGGGAGACCTGATGGGATTGGGAACCATGGTGAGGATGGCAGGGAGTTCCTCCCTAGGGCAGGACCTTCAAAGCCATCTCCTCATCCCTCGTCTCCATTTCCCTCCAGGAAATGTGTATGGTAGATCAGAAAGCCTAATTCTTTCCACAAGAGTGGCTCTCAACCCCTTTAATACAGCTCTTCATGTTATGGTGACACCCCCCCCAACTGTAAAATGATTTCACTGCTACTTCATTCATAACGACAATTTTGCTACTGTTATAAGTCACAATGTAAATATCTAATAGGTAGGATACCTGATATGCAACCCCTAAAAGGTTCTTGGCCCACAGGTTGAGAACTGCTGTTCTACCAGCACTGAAGGAGACTGGTAGGTATTTGGTACACCCCTTTCCCTCTGCTCTGGATTACAGAGTACCCATGGGTCATTAGGGCTGTAAGGCTGACCAACGCTGCAAATTTTCTTACACTCTTCCCCTTCTGGAAAAATCTACCGGTCATTTCATGTCATTACCTGCTTGAGATGCCTGCTGAGGGTGTCTTGGCCTTTGTATTGGACTAAGTGCTCAGGAAGAGATAACTTCTGGCCCGTTGGGTGCTCACTGTGTTTACGCTAGGGGTTTGCCACCTGCAGTCTGGACTCTGGGCAAAGCAGGTAGAGAGGGTGTGGTGAACGGAATTTTCTGTTTTACAGGTTCTTCGAATGTGACCCCACTTCACTGAAGCCTTGCCAGGCTCTGCTCACAGGCTAGGGGCCAGTCTTGCTCCCTCCTGCTTATTGTTTTGGGTGAGCCCTAGACATGCCCCTAAGTCTGTTTCACTTTCAATTTCTGGGGAAACACGTTCTCTCTCTCTCTCTCTCTCTCTCCCTCTCCCTCTCCCTCTCCCTCCCCCTCTCCCTCTCCTTCTCTCTCTCTCTCATACACACACACACACACACACACACACACACAGACAGGGGTGGGTAGAGAGGGGCCCCTGAGCTGTCTCAAGGCTGCAGAAAGAATTAATCACCTGCTCTGAGTTTGACCTCAGAGGTCACAAGCCTTGCATATGTGTTCCGTATTTTGCACAGTTGCCCATCTTTTAAGATTCAACACTTTCCTTGAGCCCCTTCTATTGACCTCTGGCTAGCTTAGTTCCCCCTGAAAAGGTGGAACTTGGGATAGCTCTGACCCTCAGCAGAAATCATGGTGAGTTCCCTACGCTGCTTGGGATCAAGTAGCTACATACACACATACACACACACACACACACACACACACACACACACACACAGAGAGAGAGAGAGAGAGAGACAGAGACAGAGAGAGACAGAGACAGACAGAGACAGACAGAAACAGACAGACATGCACCCACATGCACAGTGCCTTGGCTTTCTGCCTCTGTGGTCTCTAATAGTCACTAGGCCCAAGAGAACCTATAGAATGCATTTTTCTCCAATAACTGACCACACCAGCATCCCTCTAGACTCTCGATGCCAGAAGTATGTAAGGAAAAGCAGGGTAGCGTATACTCCTTTTCTATGAACAAAAGCACCTGTCGGAAGCTCTGAGATCCCAGTCTGCTGCCTGCCGGCCACTCATCAATACTGCATGCAGCCAAGCGCCAAGTGTGGCCAGAAGGAGAGGGCAGGGCACCACAGGGCTGTATCTCAGAGCTATCTACCAGGTCATAAAGCAATTAGCAGAAGGGCTTGGCCCTTCCCACAGTTTCCATTCATGCTCGGCTTTCTTCTATTCATTCTCGAGGCCAAGGAGTTGCGCAAGGGCAGGGATCAGGGATCATATCGTATTCCCTTGTGTATTCTCACTGCCTTGCCCTATGCCTGGCCCCAGACTCTCCAATGAATGGACTCATTCACCCGAGCATTCATTCAACAGGTGCTGGGCCAAGCCCTAGAGGGTGCAAAGAGAGCGGGGCACCACTACTCTTAGCCTTCCGGGAACTTAGAGTCTAGATGGGAAGAGTCGGTGGCTCAGCAGAGATTTATTGAACTTGAACTCAGACCACACTGGGTGCAGGTGAGAAAGGATGAGCAAGGCCCCCAAGTCAAGCACATCACCTGGATCCATTCGTCCAAAGGAAGTAGCCACTTCCAAAATGGAGGGGAGTTTTCCCTATTTTGGCCTTCAACTTTGGCCTGGTACCTTTACACTTTCATCTCTCTGGGGTTTCATAACCCAAGGGTCTGCTTTCTAATCATGAGTGGTTAGGGTGGAAACTTCTCAGTACCAGAGGGCTCGTAGCACCTCTGGGAGACAGAGAGAGGCAGCTTGGCTGAAGAGGTGGGCACTGGTTTTCTAGACTGAACTGGGAAGGAGCCTCATCACAGGTGGATGCAGCATCATGAAGCCCAGGGCTACGGCTCCACCTTCAGAGGTACCCACAAGCACCCACAAAGCAAACTCTACACTCGTCTAACCTCCCAGTGGCCACTGAGCTCTGCATCTCAGGTAAGAGAGTGAAGAACTCTGAGAAGGCAATTCTCCATTGGCAAGCACAGGATCGAAAGCCAGTGACTGCAGCTCTAGGTGTGACTGGACCAGTCCAGCCTGGCTTTGGGGCAGCACTTGACTGTAACACCTTCCTTTATACTTCTTGCACCCAAGCAGAGCCTGCCTCCTGTTAAAGAAATCTGGGACCTTCTGTCTCTTGCTCCGAGCCTTGACCTCTAGGCACATCCTACCCCGCTGGGCTGCCACTCAGAGATGGTTCCCTGAAGTCCCCCTCCTGTTTCCTGGGCCCGAGGCCTCAGGTCAGCGGTCAGCGGTCAGGTCCTCTGGGCCCGTCCTCTCTACACTCCCTTCTTTCTAGTCTTTCAGCCTTGCCAGGCTCCCGCTGTTCTCTCATCTCCAGGCCTCTCACACCGCTTCCTTCCCCCTTTCATCCCTGCCCCCACTGGCTCCCACATCCTGCCCTGGGGCCCTCTGCCTGGCCCCAAGAAGTCTGTCTCTGCTTTGTTCTCCACTTCCAACATTAGCATTCTCAAAACCCACATTTGCATTTTCATGGCTCCTGTCCCAGCTAGACAGGGGTACACTTTGATGCATATATATTTTGGAGAGGAGGCTTTCTCCTGCGTAGCGGCTAATTTTCCACTTCCATTCAAGTGTGTTCTTTGGTTCTGGCCTGATTTACTCAGGGCCAAGACTGGCTTTAGCCAGCACCTTTAGGCTATGCTGAGGCCTATAAGATAACAGAGAGACATCTCGCCTCCTGGGAACTCAGGGAAACAGACGTCTCACTTCCCACGCCTCCCCCGTCCTGCTCAGAACTTCAAAGCTTCCTGCGAGCTCCATCTGCAGCCTCCCAGGCCCAAGGGCCTTGGCCTCCAGTATTCCCCAGCACAACTGCAAAGACCAGCAGTCAAGGTTCCTAGCCCAGCTGATGGGCAAACTCAAGTATGGATCCTAGGGTCTGCTTCGAGAGCGCAAGGAGTATGGGACCAAGGCACATCCAAGAGCCAGAGTCCCTGTATTTCCCTGCTTACTACTCCGCACCCACACCCCAGAGCTAGAGGGGTTTCCCTTTGCTTTAGAGGCTGAAGGGAAAAGTATCCAGGGGTCCAGGAGGCATTCTTGTCTAGGGCCTAGGCATTGAAGCTGTAAGTGTTTATATGCCTCTGGGCTGCTGAGGTTCAGCCAGAACCAGAGCAGCCAAGTGCCAAGCAACAAAACAACAACAACAACAACAACAAAAAATAGCCCTGCCAGGTCTCTAGGGGGTTCAGGGCAATTTTTACAGAGGTTTAGGGAATTGTGGTTTGCATGGCACAGCTCCTAGGGTTTCATCCCAACTTCAGAGTGATTTACAATTCCAGTCCATTGAGAAACTTGCAACATTCAGTTCCACGTACAGCTGAGTTCTTTCACGCAACGGCCTCAAAGAGAAAGCAATCCAGATGGAAGGAGGAGATCGGTGCATTCTGACTGGCATGGGGAAACAGAGGCAGGCACTTGGAAACGTCTAGGCTCTGCCTCCAGGCAGGAATGGCTCCGGCTAGCAGAGCTATTGCAAGGGAGACAAAGGAAGTTCTTGACTCCTCTGGATTGGTCAGCATGCAATGGCTTGCTTTCGAATCTTCTCTTCTGGGTTGGCACCAGGTGGAACACTGGGACCAATGCAAAAATAAATAGAAGTTTATCTGCAAAATATATACAAAATAGTTATGTTCTAGTCTAGAATAAATATGAAATAGTTCCTGCCTATTCGTTGTTTACTTGTTTAGGGGTTTTTCACTAGGGCCAGGCATTTATTCTGTCTTTCCATTTTACGGATTAGCAAGAGTCTCAAGTTAAAAGGTCCAAGTGTTATTGAGAATCTGGAGAGTCCTGGCAGAATTGCCTCATATTGCTAGGTAATCAGGGTCTCCTCTTGGAGATCTCAGTCTTGTTAATAAAAGAATTTAGTGACTAGATGTGGTGTACCAACACAACTTTAATCCTACCGTCCAGGAAGCAGAGGCAGGTGGATCTCTGAGTTCTCGATTATCCTAGTCTACACAGCAACTTCCAGGCCAGCTACAGCTACACAGTGAGAGTATGTCTCAAAAGAAAGCAAACAAACAAACAAACAAACAAACAAGCACACACACACACACACACACCAACAGAAAGAATTGAACAAATTAAAAAAGAAGCTTCAAGACATTTTAATTCTAATTTAAAAGGAAAAAAAAATACCCCACCAAAGTGAGCAAGCTGTAAATCTTGGCAACTCCCTGGAGGAGGTAAATCGAGAAGAAGACAATAGAAAAGTGATGCTGTTTGAATTATGCTTGGATAGCAGCCACAAGATGTCAGCCGTGTGGAGGACAGGCAGCCGCGTGTCATGGAGGACAGCTTTAGAGGAATAAAACATGAAGGGTTAGCGAACCCAAGCTCAGAAAAGAAACAGAAGAAAAGGAAGCATTATACTGTTTTGAGGACTTCAGAAAAGCAGGCAGACTTAAGAAGCTGCGTGTCTATGGGTTTATAAGAGCCTACTCCCTTCTGGGAAGGAAAGGCGTGCCATCTCATTAAAGACATAATTATTTCTCCTATCTCTTTAGCAGAGCTTTAGGTAAGATAGCCTTCTGGCCAGGTGAGTGACCTGCCCAACTGGATTAACTTCTTAATGTTTTTGGGTCCCTTGGGCTGTTGGATCTCCTCCCAGGTCAGAGAAATAGCTCTCCCTAAAGGGCTTCTGTAACAGCCTCATCAAGGGCATTGCCACCTAAAGTCACACAGCAGAGAATCTGTAGCTTCCTCAGCTCCAGATTACAAGGCTAGGGGACACTCTAATACCTGGGGATCGAGAATGCACTGGAGCGTTCACATTAGCCTTGGGACTCAGACCTGCTCCAGGAAGACCAGTTCTGCTGAAGAGCAGGCAAGAGTCTCCGAATATAGGCTGAATCTGGAGAAAGAGATCAGGGTAGATGGAGAGAGTAAGTAGACAGCAAGTTGGGTACAAGAATGTAGAAGATTCTGGAGACATCCTGTATAATTCATTGAAGAGGTTTTATAAGACAATGATATGATAAGAGAGAACTTTCAGGAAAGACAGTGAGAAGAGCTGGGTAAGAGGCTAAAGTGACACAGGAGAAGCAGGCACTGAGACAATTCAAGTGACAAATCAGACCAGCCTGAGAATGCCAAGGTATCGAGAGTTCAAAGTCACCCTCAGTTACATAGTGAGTTGGAGATGAGCCGGAGCTATAGGAGTCTTTGTCACGCTCAAGAGAGAAAGGAGGAAGGGGGAAACAAAAAGCCCAGGACTGAGCTGGGTGTGGTTGGTTAGTAATGGGCAATTACAGTATCCAGGAGGCAGAAGTAGTAGGATTCTGAGCCCTGCCCCAGCCTGGACTACAGGACCACCAGTCCAGGGATGGCACCACCCACAATGGGCTGGGCCCTCCCCATCAATCACCAATGAAGAAAATGCTCTACAGCTGGATGTTATGGAGGCATTTTCTAAATTGAGGGTTCTTCCTTTCAGATGAATCTAGTTTGTGTCAAGTTGACACAATACTAGTAAGGACAGTTGGACAGGCAAGAAGAGGCACAACTTCCCCACACATCCCCAGTTCAGTTAGGTTAGCTCCAGGGGCTGATAGCACAAGACCCTTGTCTTCTGCTTCTCTTCTTCTTCTTCTTCTTCTCCTTCTTCTTCTTCTTCTTCTTCTTCTTCTTCTCCTTCTCCTTCTCCTTCTCCTTCTCCTTCTCCTTCTCCTTCTTCTTCTTCTTCTTCTCCCTCTTCCTCCTCCTCCTCCTCCTCCTCCTCTTCTTCTTCTTCTTCTTCTACAATTGTTTTTTTTTTCTTAAGATTTCTTTATTCACTTTATATATATGAGTACGTTGTACCTGTTTTCAGATACACCAAAAGAGGTCATCCTATCCCATAATAGATGGTTGTGAGCCACCATGTGGTTGTTGGGAATTGAACTCAGGACTTCTGAAAGAACAGACAGTGCTCTTAACCACTGAACCATCTCTCCAGCCCTAGACCTGTCTTCTAACAAAGCCTCCTTGCTTTGGTCAAACTCTCATGCCTTTTTAGCAAGGATCCCCACTGCCCCCTTCCACCCACACACCTGGGACATCAAACTAGGTTCCTCCTCATTCACCAGCCCCCAGGTTGTGTCTGGTCCCTCACCTCTTCCCAACAAGAACTGTATGGGTTGGTTTAGTGAGAATCCCCCGACCCCTGTTGCTTTCTCTGAGTAATCCTGCCCCTGCCCCTCAGCCTGTTCCTTGGTTATAAATTCCCACTTGCCCATCTGGTATATGGACCTGATTACTAGTCCCTTTCGCACTGCTGAGTTCCATCACTGTGGGCCCTATGCTTAGTCCGTGGTCCTGAATACAATGTGCTTACCTATTTGTGCGTTAAGGAATGTCAGTGGGCGACTCTTGCTTTCGACACAGCTCCCCACCTGTGACATGTGTACAGAGGTAGTGGGGCTACTGCTGTCCCTCAGCCAGTCCCTGAGCTCCTTTGTAGGATGGTAACAAGTGGTTCCATTTGACTGTCATAAGCCACAGAGCCCTTGCAGGAGGGAGGCTCGGTAGGCAGAAGTCCTCTGTCTTAATCATCATGGGTGTTTGCCATTTTCCCCAAATTTAGGGACGTCTCGAGATCCTGGGCTAAATATGGACAGCAATCATTTACTCAACCCTCCACCCAACCATTGGTACACCATAGTCACACTGTGTCCTTGCTGCAGAGAAAATAAAGTGTCCTACTGCTGTCTCTGCTGACCTTTGGATGACCTTTATGCTTTACTGGGTGTTCTATCACTGTTAACAATTCCCCATTGGGAGTCAAGAGCAGGGACCCCAGGAAGCTCTACCTACCTGCCCTGCTGTTCACTCTCCTCTCCTGCTCCATTATCTTTTGTGCAGACTGTAAACCTATAACTTCCCTAGTGGGCAAGATGTGGTTGGCTCCAGGGCCAGGTTTGGGCTGAGAGAGTGCGGATGTGTGGACATGTGGTTACCAAGTGGAGTCTCTCAGTGTAGAGGAAAGGGCTTGCTATCTTCTAAAACGTCTCCAGCCCTGGCAGTAAGGACTGCATGTAGACCATGGAGAAGCAAGGTTAGACATGGCCACACAGGCACGTACCCTGGGAAGGCAAAGGCTGAGTAGATCAGATCTCAGCATGGCCTTGACTGTACTTTGCACCTGCACCTGAGGTGCCCTTTTCTCAGCTCTGCAGTAAGACAGCCCCCCTCCATGGAGCTAACTTTTAGAAGGACTCACTTCCATTCATCCTCAGAGCTGGAGCTGGACTTGCCCATACTGACTCAAGTACCCTTTGCTTTGAGAGGCATCTACTAAAATCCTCACGGATGATTTCTTTCATCTTTGCCTCTGTTTGTTTAGGTGGGGTGAGATGTGAAGGGCACGGGCGTGTTTGAAAGCCCAGCCTCCCTCTTGGCTCTACCAAGCTTTGATAATGCCATAGGCTGAGATAGCTACTGAACTATCAGACCGGCCTCACCCAGAGCCTGCGGCTCAACTTTCATCTCTCTTTCTGGCCAAGGACAGGGACATAGAGGCCAGCACCCAGGCTGGCTAATGAGTAATTTGGGTCTTCTGTCAAGCACTGAGGTGACCTACCGTAAGTCTCGGCCGTTTTGATGCCTGGGACAATATTTGGGAACAAGGGCAAGGGGCCTTCCTCTCCTGTCTCTCCTGCCACCACCCTGCCAAGGAGATCAGAGCTGTGTCCTGTAGCCCACCTTCATTTCAGTACCCCGGTGTGAGTTATTTACAGAAGTTGCTTAAAGCCTTTCTTCCTCCCGTTACTGACGTGGATCTGAGTTCAGAGGGAACTCAGATTTCCAGTTTCTTATGTCCCAGAATGAAGAATTGAACCACGGACACACAGAGGCTCAAAGTCCCTGGATGGCTAGACCATAGATCCCTTAATCAGTCATACAACTCAAAACTTCTCTAACATTTGGAAGGTGATAACTGGGGATCATGTGGCTTTTTATATTTGTGTTCTTTTGTCTTAGATGTAGCCTGTGGTTGAAGGGGTTTTCTCCTTTGTCTTGGCTTCAGTACAGACTGGAGCTCACTATGTAGACCAGGCTGGCCTCAAAGTCATAGCCTAAGTGCTAAAAATATGTGCCACCAGGCCTAGCCCATATTATCAATCTTGAAGACTCTGGCACCTCCCTCTCTCCTCTGTTCTCCCACCTTACCCCATCTACCTTGGTTCCAAAAGGGAGAAGGATGAAACCTGCATCCTTCCAAATTGATTGCCTTCCTCTCCCACCTCTGTGGGTTTGTGTACCTTCCTGCAGGAGCAATGGACAGGGCATTTAGAAGGCCAAGAGCTCAACTCTGTGAACGGTGACATCAACTTGATCTTTCTTGCTGGAGCAGCTGACTTCACTACTGTCTGTAATGGCCTTGACTGAGTGTCCTGGCTGACAGGAGGGCATTGGTGTTCCCAGAGAGCAGACTTCTACTACTGGAGCCTTCACTTTCCCTTCTCAGACCACCTCGTCATCCTTGGTCACACGGCAAACCATATCCGAAAACGAATGAGTTTGGGCTTAGAATTGTCTGGAGGCTTCATTCTTGTATTCTGTGGTCCCGTTTGGCATTTGGTCTGTCAGGAGGTTGATCTAAAAATGAGTAACGGTGGAGTAAGCATGTGGTTCATTGCTTGCCTGGCATGGGCAAGGCCCTGAATGTCATTCCAAACAGAGAGAGAGAGAGAGAGAGAGAGAGAGAGAGAGAGAGAGAAGCTAGCTGAGAAAATAGAAGTTAACTGTTTGATTTTTTTCCCTAAATAATGGAGAGATGAATGAACGCTTATGGAAGAGACTAACAGCTATGGGAACATGGCTCAGTTGAGCTTCTGGGGGCTCGGATCCTCCTGGGTGGTCTCTGCCTGCCTTTTACCTCCTTTGCCTCTGTCACTTGCCCTCCCCACCATCTGAGCTCATGGCATTGAGATCCCCTCTCTGTGTCTTCTTGAAGAGTGCCAGGAGGCAGATAGAGCTGGGAACCCGAGCCTTCTGGCACCCTCCGATGCCAAGTGCACACAGGCTGAGATCACACATCTTCCAGGGGGCCCTAACAGCCTGGGAAGGGAGAAAGGAAACAGGCAAAGAATGGAGGTGAAAAATGAACTGGATAAGTCACCTCAGGTCAGCAAAGGCCAAGAAAGCACCTTTACCTGCACCCCTGTTATGTGCTACCGACTTCAGTATAGTCCTGTGTCCAGGGCAGTGGCCTCTCTCTGTTGCTGCATGGCTAGGCTGTCTCCTAGGGGCTAGGCCCAAGGACACAGGGGAATAGCAGTGAAGCTGGCCTACCTTCCCATCCCTTAAGGCTAACCTTTCTCAAACAGAAGGTCTGACAATCTCTTTGAGAAAGTGGGTGGTAGATAGAGTAGCCAATCCATTGCTACTCTAGCCTAAGGGGGTGTTTCTTCTCAGTTAAGAGCTATAACTGTGAGGGTACTGCAAGGAATCTTGGGAGGATGCTGCAGCTCAGAATACCTAGTTGGTAAAGATAGAACTCAAAGGCCAACTTGTTTCTACCACCTCCTCCTTCTCTTCCTCCTCCTCTTCCTCTACCTCCAAAAAACCTTCTGGGATTGCCTCAATGGGATGTTCCTCTCCTAAGCCCTACAGATGCATCCTTGTGCAACACTGACTCCTGCATCTTTGTAATTCCATTTTCCCCCTCTTACTGGTCCCCTAAGGTTTCTAAAGACAATGACCTAGATCTCAGTTGCCACAGTCCATTGAGAATCTAGCATTGTCACCACTGCAGCAGACACCCGTAAAACTTCAAGAAGAAACGAACGAGCCCACTCTGATCACGTGTGTTGGCTCTCTCACCTCTCTGAGTTCAGAAGTGGCAATTCCTCCCCTGTGCCTCCTAATGTCACAAGAATGCCCAAGTTAGAGGTTGATGGGCCTCAAGCACCCATTGTGGTGACGGGGACGCAGCTGCTAAAGAGGCTGTACTCCCTCACGTGTATGGACACATGTGTGTATGTGTACACACACACACACACACACACACACACACGAAGTCTTGGGTGTGGTAAGGGTGCAGTGCCCGAAGGGAAGGATGTGACCTGAAGATGTTCAGCTGAGCAGAACTCACGTGGACGCTCAAGCCTGCTCAGGTTTTGGATTCCTGTCTTGTCTTGCTCACAAGGTCACACTATCTTGCTCCATGAAAAGCAGTTGCCCTTCAGTATCTTCCCCAGGAACTCTGAAACACAGCAGCACCGAAGGGTGCTCATATCCTCTGTGGAGTGTTTGTGAAGAACTGAACCCCATTATATACCAACCTACACACGTTAAGTACCTATGGGCTCACTCTACTTAACAGTGTGCATGCAGATAAATAGCCTGGGGACGTAGCTCAATGGTAGAAAGAAAGAAGGGAAGGAAAGAGGGTAGAAAGAGAGAGAGGGAGAAAAGAAGGAAGATTGACTTATAGGAAGGAAAAGAAAGGGAAGGGAGCCTGGGAAGGCAGCTCAGTGGGCAAGTGCATAAGGACCTGAGTTTGGAGCCTCTCAATGTCGGTCTTTCGTTCCAAGGTTGCTCAAGGGTTGTAAGTGTCATCTTTAGCCTCGTAATACTTTTTACTTTTAATAACGTGGAACTTCCTGAGGAACTCTCTGGGGACCACATCTACATCTTGGGAAATACTAATTTTATCACATGTCAGTTTTTCCTTGACTCAAGGCTGGATGCCCAGGCTTGTCCGGAATTCACAATCTTGCATCAGCTGAGTGCTGGGTTTAGAGACATGCTATCATAATGCCTGGCTTATGCCCAATTACTGATAAAGCCATTGAAATGCAAGGTGGCAAAGGGACTTGTTTGAGTTAGTGAGACTAGAGTTGGGGACTCCTGCTGACTGAGGAAGCTCCTCCACATTGTGTAGACTCAGTAGGGAAAGGGATCATCAGGGGTGGGGTGGGATGGGGGTGGGGATTAGGGAGGGTGGGACATGTGTTTGACCCATGGTGAAGGTTTCCAAGACACTGGCCTGGAATTCTCCACATTAGCAAAAAATGTATCTTTAAGGATGACTGGGCAGGAGCCGCAGGGAACTGAGTCCTGGAAGGATTTCTGAAAGAAGGAAGTGTGGGGACAGATTCTGAGAAACTGGTTTGTTTGGGAAAAGAAAGGACAGAATGTGGAATGGATCAACATGGGTGGGGGGCATGGGAAGGAAAGTCGAACATAAAAACTGTACTTCTTTCCTTCAGCATGACCCTGGTCCATGTCCTGACGTTAGAACCCGCTCTGTGTTTGACTCTCCCGGCACCTGTATTTCTTGCCTCCAGATACACGAATGAATATTTTCAATTAACCGTGGCCCATCCTGGCACCCCTGTTCTAAGATGAGGCATCCATTCAGAGGTACTAGAAGAACAGTAAGAGTAACGAGATGTCCACGTTTAAGTCCATATCTGTGATTCGGGGGTCTTTGGTTCTGGATATTAGGTTGACAAGGAAAAAAAAATCACTGCCAAAAATTGTGTCTGAAGACAGCAATAGTGTACTCATACATATAAACAAATCTTAAAAAAAAAAAGACTTACAGGAGCAAAAATTTTAGGGACCTGTGATTTAAAAATTTGTCTTAAAATGATATTCTATTCATTTGAGTGAGGGAATATGTGTGTATGAGTGTGGGGTGTGTGTATGGGGTATGTGTGTGTGAATGTTGGGTGTGTGTGTTTGTGTATGTTTGTGAGAGTGTGGGGTGTGTGTGTTTGTGTATGGGTGTGTGAGTGGTGTGTGTGTGTTCTATGATGTGTATGATGTGTATGTGAAGGTCAAAGGACAAGTTACAGGACTTTGTTCTCTCAGTCCACCATGCGGGACTCTGGACTGAACTCAGTGTGTCAGTTCTGGTGGCGAGCATCTGTTGGTAGCTTGTTTTCTGAGGCAGTGCCCTCCTCTAGCCCAAGCCAGCCTCACACTCACTCACTAGGTAGTGGAAGATGACTCTGAGTTGGTGTTCCTCCCACTTTCACCACACCCCCACATGCTGTGCTGGGGTTACAGGTGACTACCACCTCACGCCCAGGTTTTGGAGAGCTTTGAATTAAACCCAGGGCTTTATGCATGCCAGGCAAGCTCTCTCTGCAAATGAGCTATAGCCCCAGCTCATAGGGAATCCTCCTGACAGTTCTGAGTCCCAGCTCTAAAGAGGCTCTACACAGTAGCTTTGATGCATCCAGATCCACGTCATCTTTGTGCCTGCCACTGGGGACACTCCAAGGAATGAGTCACTTCAGACAGCCAAGTGGAAATAGTTCCTTCTGTTGAAAGGCATAGGGAGGGAGAAAGGGTGGTCCTCCGGCATCTCTTGTATTATACCCAGGCTGAGTTACAAGCTGTCACCTGGGAGGCTGCCCACCCCTGAAGGATGGAGGACGAAGTCTCAACCTTCTTTCCCCACATCTGTGACTGTGTGATTCTTGTGAGAATCTGAAGATTTGGATCGTGGTTCAGATCCTACCATAGCTTTACTGTCTGTCCTTGGATTCCCACAAAGCAGAGAACTCTCTTGGGTTTTACTTTCCACCTTGTAAACTGAAAGCACGTGTACAGGCTTTGGCTCTTTAAACCCAGTAAACCCAGATGTATAGGGTTACTGTCCTGGCTTTTCCAAGGGCAAATGCCGTAGAGACTGTCAGGATGATTGCTCCAGACTTTCCCTCCGTTTTCAAACCAGCATTAGATAGGAGACAGCTGTTTGCTTCCTTTCAAAGAGAAAGGAGAATCTGAATGACTCCACACAGTCTGAAACAATGAATCAACATCACACTGAACAAACGAAACAAAGAATGTACGCTGCGCAGGGCAAGCTGGGGCAGAGGCCTGGCACAACGGGCCAGATCAATCAGACCAACATGACCCGATCTGGGCGGGAGTTATCTGGAAAACTGCCTCAGCTGCTCACTTCCTGTGCAGCGCTTCTCAATGAACCATTGTTACAAACATCTCTGTGGGGAAAAAAAAAGTCCGGCCTGTCACTTCGATGGGGAATTTTGACAGTCCACAGACTCGAAAGTGTAGAAAGAATTACACATTTTTTTTTTTTAATGTATGAAGTCCACCAGATGAAATGAGCCGCAGGAAGACAATCCCTCTCTTTAAGAAAAGTGAAGCTTGCTATGAAGCCAACTTGGTCCTAAAACTCCATCTGGTGCCAGGTCCTTCCCTGTACTGATTTCTGATGCTTCTTTAGGGTTGAGCTGTGCAACCATCTACTTATGTCTTAGCAAGACAGCAGGGAAGTCCAGGGATGCTTTTCAAAATCACATCCAGGGCCTTGTGTTAAAAAGAGGAAGGCGAGAATAGAAGGACTGTTTGGAATTTAGATATCAAAAGGGGAACAAAGGTGTTCCCATCCATGTTTTGTATGGGGACAGTCTAAGATGTGGAACATTCTTGTTAAAATTTAACCACAAGAAGAGCAGAACCCAGGCAACCTAACAGGACCACTAATGGCCTTTCTACACCCTGCTTCCTAAGATCAGGAGAAATACTCACCATGAGTTACAGTAGTTTCTCGCTCCCCCTGACAAGGCCCTGACTGGTGCAGGAGCCTAGAGTTCCAAGAACACTTACTTTTCAACTCTGGTTTTGCCTCTCTGGGAATAAGTGCCCAGAATCTTAGTCCAGCTGGAATAACGTCTCCATAGCAAGCTGGAGGCACCTCCTTCTTGCTGGTCCCTGGTTGGGGTTTTATGGGCATGTAGCCTGCAGTGTTCTAGTGAACTCTGCCTCTTCCACACAGACCTGATAGCTCTTGTCTCTTCACAAGACTACGTCTCCCATGAGGCTTTGGGACATGTGGAGGGTGAGGATGTGAGAGACAGATTTTCCTGCAGGTAAGTGAGGAGGGAAACCTGCTGACAAAGGCTTTTTGGAGGGAAGGCAAGAGGAGGAAGAGCTGTTAGTATCCTGTGCAAAGAGGGTGCCCCTCAAATGCTTCCTTGTTCCAAATTGCTGTTCTGTAGAGAAAGAGGGACTCTTTATATCACCTATGGGTGCTGTGGACCAGGTCAGGAGACTACATTGCAGACTGACAGTGGCATTTCTATCGGTGAGAAGCATAAGAAAAAAGTGGGAAAAGGAGTGAAGATTTCAGTGTTGAAAGATGGTATTGTTGTAAAGAGGAGAAAGAGGGGAAAGAGGGAGGGGAAGGAGAAGAGGGGAGGAGGAAGAGGAGAAGGAGGAAGAGGAAGAGGAGGAGGAAGAAGAGGAGGAGGAGGAGGAGGAAGAGGAGGAGGAGGCTATGGTAGGATTCAGTGATGAAGCTCCCACCAACCAAGCATTAGACCCAGGGTGAGAAAGAAGACAGAGTTCATGGGATGCCGAGAACATAGAAATAGCAGACACAAGGGACATAAAGCTGTGATCAGATGGGCTGTCCTCTTGAATAAAGAATCACCCACGACTGGCTGCTCCGAAAAGCCATCTTTGCATTGTTCCCGGGTCGTGCTCCGCGCTCACTGCAGCCACCTTCGCCGCCCACCGCCTCCTGCAACGCGGACTCCGGCAGCTTTCTCGCCAGAGTCCTCGAACTCCGTTAATTCCTCACTCGCTGCATCGGACCACCGGCGTGCCCCACCATGTCAGACGCGGCACTGGACACCAGCTCCGAGATCACCACCAAGGACTTGAAGGAGAAGAAGGAAGTTGTGGAGGAGGCAGAGAATGGAAGAGAGGCACCTGCCAATGGGAACGCTCAAAATGAGGAAAATGGGGAGCAGGAGGCTGACAATGAGGTAGATGAAGAAGAGGAAGAAGGTAGGGAGGAAGAGGAGGAGGAGGAAGAAGGTGACGGTGAGGAGGAGGATGGAGATGAAGATGAGGAGGCTGAGGCTCCTACGGGCAAGCGGGTAGCTGAGGATGATGAGGATGATGATGTTGACGTCAAGAAGCAGAAGACTGAGGAGGATGACTAGATAGCAAAAGGAAAAGCTAACCTTACACACCGTGACCTATTCACCCTCCACTTCCCATCTCAGAATTTAAACGTGGTTACCTTCGAGTAGAGAAGCAGGCCCCGCCCACAGCGGGCAGTGCCACCACAGATGACACGCTCTCCACCACCCCTCCAAAACCACAACATGAATTGGCAACATGGGAGGAAAAAGAACCAGAACTTCCCAGGCCCTGCTTTTTTTCTTAAAAATACTTTAAAAGGAAAATTTGTTTGTATTTTTATTTACATTTTATATTTTTGTACATATTGTTAGGGGTCAGCCATTTTTAATGATAACGGGTGGCCAAACCAGCCTTCAAAGCGTTTTCTGTCCTACTTCAGACTTTACTTGTGGTGTGACCATGTTCATTATAATCTCAAAGGAGAAAAAAAACCTTGTAAAAAAAGCAAAAACAACAACAAAAAAACAATCTTTTTTTTTATTTTTTTATTTTATTTTATTTTATTTTATTGGATGATTTATTTACATTTCCTATGTTGTCCCCTTACCCCATCCCCCACCACCCCCTCGGAACCCCCAAACCCCTCGCCCCTCCTCCTTCTTCTCTGTGGATGTAACCTCTATCTACCCCCCCCCCCCCCCCCCCCCCCCCCCCAAAAAAACCCCCCCCCGGGGGATCCCGCCTTCATGAGGTCAAGGTTCTCTTCTTCCACCTATGCCCAGCAGGGCCCTCCACTTTTACATATTCAGCTGAAGCCCTGGATCCCCCCCTAAGTGCTCCCAGGCTGGTGGTTTAGACCCTGGGAGCTGTGGTTGGTTGGTATTGTTGCTCTCCTCATGGTGCCACAAACCCTTTCAGCTCCTTCAGTCTTCACTCTAACTCCTCTATTGAGAACCCCATGATCAGTTCAATGGCTAGTTGTGAGCATCTGCCTCTGAATATGTCTGACTCTTGAAGGCCTCTGAGGAGATATCCATATCAGGCTCTTATCAGCATGCACTTCCTGTCTTCCACATCAGCATCTACCTTTGGTGATTGCACATGGGATAGATACTCAGGTGGAGTGGTCTTGAGACGGCCCCTCCTTCAGTTTCTGACCCTCACTTTGTCTCCATATTTGCTCCCTTGAGTATTTTGTTGCTCCTTCTAAGAAGGACCGAATCACCCTCACTTGGTCTTCCTTCTTTATGGGCTTCATGTGGCCTGTGAGTTGCATCTTGGGCATTTCAAGGTTCTAGGCTAATATCCAATAATCAGTGAGTGAATACCATGTGTGTTCTTTTGTGATTGGCTTACCTCACTCAGGATGATAATTTCTAGTTCCATCCATTTACCTAGGAACCTCTCGAATTCATTGTTTTTAATAGCTGAGTAATACTCCATTGTGTAAATATACCACATTTTTTGAATCCATTCCTCAGTTGAAGGACATCTGGGTTCTTTCCAGCTCCTGGCTATTATAAATAAGGCTGCTATGAACATAGTTGAGCATATGTCCTTGTTATATGTTCGAGCATCTTCTGGGTATATGCCTAGGAGTGGTATAGCTGGATCCTCGGGTAATGCTATGTCCAATCAAAAAAACAATCTTATTCCAAGCATTCCAGTAACTTTTTTTTGTGTATGTACCTAGCTGTACTATAAGTAGTTGGTTTGTATGAGATGGTTAAAAAGGCCAAAGATAAAAGTTTTTTTTCCTTTTTTTTTTTTGTCTATGAAGTTGCTGTTTATTTTTTTTGGCCTGTTTGATGTATGTGTGAAACAATGTCCAACAATAAACCGGAATTTTATTTTGCTGAGTTGTTCTAAAAAAAAAAAAAAAAAAAAAAGAATCACCCACAGCAGCCTGGAGTTGCATCTCTTATGTTCGTCATGACTGAGGAGTCAGGTTAGCTAATCTCAGTAAGGAGTGGGTGCCTCCCAAGGGGCATTCTCAGGCTGCAGTATTCTGAGATGAGGAAGCTATGATCAATACTTTCTGTACAGACGCGTTTTAGCTAAAGGTCAACCGTTGGTCAACATCTGTACTCGGACCAAAGGATGGCCTTGCCCTCCCCACGGTCTGAGACATTGCCATTCTGGATATGGCTGTGCTCATGTCAATGATACACATTCACTCAGGACTTCATCGGCTCCCCGCAAGAGACTAGGGGATGAAAGAGGAGGAGAAGGAGAAGGAGAAAGGGGAGCAGGAAAAGCAGAGAAGAGGAGATTGGGGAATCTTGTTTTGCACCAAAGAAACTGAAGAAGTTAGGCTGTTCTTCAAGGTAAATTCTGACCCCAGGCTTTTCCATAAAGAAGAGCAGACCTTGCAGGTCCATCTTAGAGCTGACTTGCCTCTGGTAACCCTCTGGAAGGATCCATGACACGGGCAAGAGCGCTTAGACATTATTGGAAGTTACAGCCCATCAGAGTAGCCTGGTAGTACAACCTCACCTAGGGAGAAGAATCAAGAATTCCCCTATCTGAAGATTGGTTGCTATCTCATGCACCAAAGACAGGAAAAACAGCCCCCAAGGACAAATGTCTGTAGGACAAATGTCTGTTCTATGTTCCTTATTTGTTAGTTGTTTTGGTTTCTTTGGTCTCTTTTCATTTCTTTGCTAAGCAAGGACTTTCCACTTTCTGGCGCCTCAAGAAAAATACTATATCTTTCCCCAGGGGCACACTTAGTATCAAATAACACCCACAGCACCCTGCTTTCCAGCCTGAGGAAACCCTGCAGCCAGGATAGTGCCTTCAAATGGTTGTACCCAGTTTTGTAAGTAGAGCCACCACCCCTCAGTGAGATGATCAGAGAGTCTGGCACCCTGGGAGGGGAGGCTGGCAAGCTGCCAGTTCAGCTCCCTTTCCTGAGGCTCTTGCTGTGGGAGGCAACACAGGAGTTGGAGGGCCCGGGCCAGATTCGGGAAGATAAGGGTCATGTCTGCACGCAGCCACAGGTCTAGGCAGAGAATCATTGGCCTATGGACTCGGGGAGACCCCAGAATTGGTGCAGCTGCAGTACTTTACCTTCTCTGATCCCAAGTTCCCTGCCAGGTATCAGGGATTGCCACGCTGCGTGGGTGGGGTGGTTGGTGGGGCTGGCCGTGGTGTTCTTGCTGGAAGGGAAGGGTGATAAGCTGCCAGGCAAGATGGCACGAAGGAGGCCTGCTACAGGTCCTGTGTCACAGCTGGAGTGAACGCATTGAAAGCCAAGGCCCCAGGTCACACATTCCTTAAGGACAGCTTCTGGAGGCTGATTTAGAAGGGATGCTCTCACATCCATCTGGTACCAGAGTCAGAGTGTTAACAGAACAGAGTAAGCATCCTCGGAGGATGTCAGGTTTGATCTGTTACTGGTCTTGGGAAAGTCACCTGACTCTGTGATACCTAAGAGTCCTCTGGAAGCTTCTGGTCTCCTAGGGCAGCTATGGGACACGGTTAACACAGAGATCTGTGGCCCCTATTGATAAAGTAGGTCCTTTTCCACTTCCTTGTGGGTATGATGCACAAAAGCTGGAGCCCAAGCATCATAGTCACAGAGGACTTTGGTTATTGATGATGTCAGGAAGTTTCCCGGTGCTTTCTTACCATCTCCTTCAGACTTTTTCTGAGATGAAGAAATCAATTTTTATCTTGTTTATGGCAACACTTCAGTGTTTCTACTACTTATATCAAATGAAGAAGCTAATGGCTGGAAACAGTGTCTGGCATGTTGGAAAGGCATGGCCGGGCCGGGAGGTATGCTGGAGTGGAATGTGCTGTTATTCCTGCAAAAGAAAGGATGGGGAATCCTTCAAGGGATCTCACCTGTGGCTGAAAGACAAGGCATCGTGCATGACAGACAGCTGCTCTCCCAATGTGGTTTGGTCAGGCCCAGGAGTCTAGAACCTCGAGATCTCAAAAAAAAAAAAAAAAAAAAGGAGCTTTGATTTTACTAATTGAATGATTAGTCTTAGAATTTCTATTGCTGTGAAGAGACACCATGACCACCTTAACTCTTATAAAGGAAAACATTTAATTGGGGCTGCTTAGAGTTGAGATGTTTAGTCCATTCTGATCATAGTAGGATCATGGTGCTGGAGAGGCAGCTGAGAGTTCTCTATTGAGATCTGCAGACAGCAGGAAGAGAGAGTGACACTGGGCCTGGCTTGAACATTTAAAACCTCAAAGCCTACGCCCAGTGATACACTTCCCCCAACAAGGCCAAGCCTACTCCAACAAGGCCACACCTCCTAATAGTGCCTATTCCAGTGCTCTTATGGGGGCCCTTTTCATTCAAATGACCACAAAAGGGGTCTGAAGAGATGGCCCAGTAGAAAAGATTACTTGTTGTGCAGACATGAAGACCTGATTTGAAATTGCCAATACTCGGGCTGGAGAGATGGCTCAGTAGTTAAGGGCACTGACTGTTCTTCCAAAGGTCCTGAGTTCAAATCCCAGCAACCACATGGTGGCTCACAACCATCAGTAATGAGATTGGATGCCCTCTTCTGGTGTGTCTGAAGATACCTACAGAATACTCATAAATAAAATAAATAAATTAATTAATAATAATAAAAAAAGAAATTGCCAATACTCATGGGTTGGCTTGGACACCTCTAACCCCAGCACTGGCCAGAAACAGATTTTGTCCACAGATAACTTATCAATAGAGATGGAGATATTAGCTGATAGAAATTTTGGCCAGATGTGAGAAATTTTGGCCAGATGTCATGAGTTTGTTGAGACAGGAGGATTGCCTGGACTCACTGGCTATCCAGTCTAGCCAAAACAGTAAGTTCTAGGGTCAGTGAAAGACCCTGTCTCTAGGGACTAGTGTGAGGAAATATAGAACAGGACACTCTCCTTGGTTGTCCTCTCTTGGCCTCCCTCGGTGCAAGGCTCACAGCACAGAAACTATAGGTTGGGTGTAAAATATTTGCTTTTGATGTGACAGGTAGGGCAAGAAGCACAAAGACACTCTCTTCCTTTTCTTTCCCACCTCTAATTTCATCGGTCGAGAGGTAAAGGCTGGAAGATCAGGAGTTCAAGGTTAGTCTTGGCTATAAGCAATTTTGAGTTAAGCCCCTGGGCTATGTGAGACCCTGTTTCAAAAGGGAAAAAGAAGGAGAGAGAGAGGGAGGGAGGGAGGGAGGGAGGGGAAAGGAGGGGGAAAGGAGGGCTTTGTGAGATCCTGTTTCAAAAGGGAAGAAAGGGATGGAGAGAGGGAGGAGGGGAGGGTGGGAGAGAGAGAAAGGGTAAGAAGGGGAGAGTGGGTACAAACAGACAGCTTTCTAACACCAGTAGAGAAGAGATGAGCTGACAGGAGAAGAACTGAGACATTTGGCCAAGTGTTGCAGATTTACACCCAGAGGTGGTCCTACTCAGCGTGTTTCAGAGAACTTTCAAAGTTTTGTCTGTGAGCTGCAAGGTTTGTGAGAACATGGGTGACTTCTAGGGTTCCTGTTTTCTCCACAACACCAGCAAGATGTCTCCTCTGCTCAGAGAGATTAGTGTCTCTCCCCAAGAAGATGAGAATATTAAGCTATAGAAAATGCAAGTAGCTTATAGCCTAAATCTGAATGGAGGAACACAAGGTGAGCCCAGATTCTTACCAAGACAGACTTAGATTGAAGTCATGATGTGACATCTTAGCTCCACTCCTGGAGTCCTTTAAGACTGAAGGTCTCACAGTTCAGTGTGAGAGAACTCTGTGGCCATGGTCAGGAATCTGGGCATACAGGAAGTCACTGGGAGATGGCTGTCAGGGGCATCAGAAGAGGGTGTGGCCTTGCACGCATCTCTTGGTCATACCTACTTTTTCTGTGCTTTTAGTCTATTTTCAGGGTCTTAGAAGAATGTCAAAGTTAGGATGACCTAACCTGAGTGACAGGTGCCACACCACAATCAGATGAAAGTATGTGTAGGGGTAGAGTGTACATGGCAGCCTGGAATCTGCAGGACACTGACCTGAATTAGCCTGTGGGCACTACTGGAGCCAGCCTCTGAGGAGGTGCCCTGCATGCTGTGTAGCTACATGTATGTGCAGCAGGACTGTGTTGTCACCATCAAAAAAAAAAACAAAACAATAATTTTCTATGTTCTTGCCCCTGTGCGAGTGTAGCCATGATTGCACAGGTGGAGGGAGAGGTGGATTCTGATGTCTTGCTTCATTGCCCACCTTATTTTTTTTGTTTTATTTGTTTGTTTGTTTGTTTGTTTGTTGAGACTTGTGTACTATGTAGCTCTGCCTGATCTGGAACTCCCCATGTAGACCAGGAGAGCTTTAAACTCAGAGATCTGCTTGCCACTGCCTCCCAGGTCCTGGGATTAAGGCGTGGGCCACCACAGTCAACTTATTTTTTGAGGCAAGGTCTCACTGAACCTGGGTCTTGTTATTTCAGTTAGATCAGCTGCCCTTAATAGGCCTTGGAACCCTTTCATCTCCATGTCCCATATGACAGACATATGCCATCAAAAGCAGCTTTTCTGTGTGTGCTTAGAGTCCTAACTCGGGGACACAGTGAGCACTTTATCCAGTGAGTCAGCTTCAGGGATCGTTTCCCTCTGTTTCTTGCCCATGGGGAACAATCAGACTCATGACGTGTCAACATGGAAGTTTATCTCTGTGTCTAGACTTTTCTGGAAGCTACCACCATGCCAAGAGGTGTTTTAGGCTATTTAGGGTAAATTAAAGGTAGAGAGATGTAGATTTTGGCCAGGGGAAATCTGAAGGAAAACAGAAGTGCCCTACCGTCCCTTGGAAGTAGACAGGTAAGCCATACACCAGGATCACAATTTACAACACCTTTGTTCCTCCAGTGAGGAGCCTGTTTGGGGCGGGGTCGGGAGTGTCAGGGTTCTTTACTGTTCTTTTAAACCTTTTAAACCTTCGCCTGGAAACAGGAAGTTGATTTGGCCCCCTTTACCTGTCCAGGGTGCTTGCTATCTACCTAGAGGCACAATCTGCTGTTTGTAAGATCACAGGCTGTTGCTGTGGAGACAGTGACGTTTGAACACATCAGCCTTCTGGCTGTAGAGAAAGAGCAGTTTGCCGAGATGGGGCCCCGGATATAAATAAAGACATTCCAAAGCAACAGGTGAGCTTCAGAGCAGCCAGCTCTCCGGTTTCTAGTGAAACATTCCTACCTTTAAGCAAACATGGGAGGAAGCACAAACATGTCTAGAAGCGAAATATGGAGCCTATGGATTCCAGGGCTGGCTGCAACCATGCCTCTGCTAGCCTGTGTGGACCTGGGCACTTGGCATCCCCTCTCTGTGTCTTAGGTGAATGGCATCCCGTGCTTGCCACCTCTGTCAGCTTGGCCTCTAGGTGGGATAAGGCAGGGTGGATGTGATTGGAAAGTAGAGGGATGAGTCTCATTCCTGGAGTCTCCATGGAGGAATGTGTGCTTTGCTAGCAAGTCATCTCTTATTAACCCTCTACACCCCAGGGCACTTTCTGCTTACTGCAGGAGAAAGTTCAAATGATGGGGGCTCTTGATTCGGAAGGAGCTGGGCAGGTGACACAGTTCATAGAGCTTCTGCAGGTTTGGATGTGACTGGGTTTCCATGAAGAGTCAGATATCGGGCTTAGCCAGTATCCCTCAGGTTATAATCTGCTAGCTGATTAACAGCCGGCATTCATATGGGGTTCATCTCTCACAAGCCCAAATCATCTTATTTCCAATCTTTCGGTTCACAGAAATCTGACAGACCAACATTAATATTTTGATTTATACTGAAAGGCAAAAATGTACCTAGAATATGTGTGCCTTCCACCCACTACTGCATACCAGCATGGCTGTGTGCAGTACAGGCATTCAGCAGCCCCTCCATGACGTAATCAGTTAACATCAACATGCTCAAGGATGCTACATTTCTATCACTGAGGTTTCACACGAGACAAAGAGCAGAAATCATTCCTACCTTATAAGTATCCCAGGTTGGCAGGGACCAAGCAGGATTCTATGGGCTTAGACGAACTTCATAGCCTCTAGTATCAGTTATCATTATTTTCAGTAATCTCTTACCTAGGAGGAATGGCTGCACCATCAAGTCTGCCTTCAAGGATTTCTATAATGTCTTTGGGGCAGGGATTTGCATCAACCACACTCATACAGGCTGTACACCCTTTCAGCCTTCCCAGGCTACTCACAACTCCCAGGCCCTCCAAGGCGTGTGGATTCCCAGTAATTATGCAGGGGAGCATAGCCTAGAACCAGGGAGAGGAGAGATGGCATCATCAGGGACCAATGCTTGCTTTGTGGTCTCTCCAGGCTCCGTGTATCTATAGGGCTGTGGGTACTTGCTATAACCGAGGAAAATGAACTCTAAACACCAAACAGCCCCAGCCTGTGCCTCTCCAAAGTTTACCCTTTCAGTTCTGTAGCAAGCTAAGCTCACGAGTAGCGAACACTTTGGGGACCTCCCACCTGGAAGCCTGTCTTAAATTCTCTGAAGAACTCCATGTCCTTGCTGTGTGCAACATGAGCCCTTGTTTGGGTATATATATATATATATGTTCTTACTCCTTTTCATGTCATCAAGATATTTCACTGTATGCTCTGCCTCAGGTGGTCCAAACTGACTTTACGAAGCGCTGACTTTGTGTTGTCTTGAGGTTGAGGAAGAGTCATGTTTTACTTTCTGCTTGTGCCCCAGACCTCATCGATTCGTGAGTGCACCTGCATCCTTTAGGCACGGGAACATTCTCAGTCAACATTCCCCTCTATATCCCAATCGCTTGACAGATCAGCTTTGAAAGTGGCCAGTGAATCAAACTCTTATTTATCAGATGAAACATGGGAGGTCGGGATACCTCAGACAAAGGGCTTCCCCAAGGTCGGTGGGAAACTATTATTCTGGATGCAAAGAGTTTTATTACCTAGAGCTTTTAAAGAGAGGAATACAGGAAAACTCCACCATCAAGACTGCTCAGAATATAGGCTGTGGGGTAATAGGGGCCCCAGGGAGGTGAAAACAAAAAACAAAAAACAAACCCCATGGACCATGATAAGAATGGATGCAGATCCCCTCTCACTCAGTCAGTGGATGGGTTTCGCTCACAGGTCCCCTTTCAGTCAGTTGGTGGGCTTTCCTAACTGTGGTGGCATTGACAGCTGTTCCTTTGAACCCTGAGCGGTGTCTCTCAGGCCGGTGTGCGTCCCGCCTGCTCTCTCTGCCCAGAGGAGTCCAGGTTTCCTGAGCCTGGCCTCTTCTCACAATTAGATATGGTTCTGTGGGGGACATAAAGAGAGGTCAGAGGCCCTGAGAGGGGAGAGGAAAGGGGGCTGGGTCTCCTTTTCCCAGGAAACAATCCCCATCGTCTTTGAAAGTTATTAAGAAGGAATTACCATGTAGAATTCAAGTTCATTCCAGCACATAGTGTGCTTAGCCAAGTTGGGGGGGGGGAGTGGCACTTTATGACCAAGGACTATGACCTCACCTGTCCATCACTGTAGTATAGAAATTGACCACAGATAGGTCATTCCATCTTGAAGGGAACAATAAGAAGAAGGCAACTTAGAGAGATGGGCTAAGGAATCATGTATATGATTTTTAAAATAACCCAAAGATTAATTTATGGTCATTGGACAGTAAATGACAGGACATCACTGCCCTCTGCTGGCAGCAGTGTCCTCACCGTAGCCATGCCTGAGTTTTCCTTTGCTTGGGGTAAATGGTTTGAACACACAGGCAAACAGCTTTTCAAACAGCTTAAGGATAAATCGCCATTCCTAGGGTTCAGGGTAGTCGCTTGCTCATCTATTCCACAGGCTGCAGGTGAAGCGGGCAGCTGCACATACTCCTCTGATGGAAGCCTTTATGCTCAGCGTCTCAGCAGTGAGGGCCACAGACTTCCTGAGGACCACCCACTTTCTCACAGCCAGGTTTAACAGCTGAGTGACAGCCCCACACCCACAGAGTGCAGCTTCTGACTCTCCTGCCTGCCGTTAACTCAGGACTCCCAGAACATAGCAAGTGGGATCCCTCTTTTTCTGTTCAGTATGAGCTGGGCTGCTTTTCACGGAATCTGGAAGTTCAGTAGAAACCACACGAATCAGAATTTGGAGATCCCCAATTCGAGATGAGAAGCCCATCTGACAGCTCCCATCCATTCTTAAGCTACAGAAGCTGTCTACCTCTTGGCTCAAGTGCTCATCCCGGCTGCTGGCTCTGGGGAACATGATCAGGGCTCTCCCTTCAATCCCCCCACCCCAATATTGTTTGCAGGTTTTCTTTATTTTGGAGCTATTCTAGGCATTTAAACAGACATGGTTCTATCCAGAGCTTCTGAAGTCGGAGGCATCTATCTATCTATCTATCTATCTATCTATCTATCTATCTATCTTGTATCATCCCTTAATCTAATTAGATAAAGTACACATCCCCAACAATGTTTTTGGACTAGGCAACACAATTCACATGAGTCAACAATTAAAACAACAAAATGACTTCAAGTAAATGTCAATCAATCTTGTTACCTAGTCTACAGCCCCTCTTATCTCTCTTTTTTCCCCTGCAGGAGTTGATCATGGTTAGAGCTTTCCATCCTTTCTCTCTCTCTCTCTCTCTTTCTCTCTCTCTCTCTCTCTCTCTCTCTCTCTCTGTCTCTCTTTCTCGATATTTTCACAAATATAAATGTGCAAATGTACATTAGTGTTTAGTGTTGATTTCCCCCTTTAGGCAAAAAGAAAGCATGCTCTGTATCCCACTCTAAAACCTCCCCTGCCCTAGGAAAATCCATGCTAGACAACTTTTCCACATCAATACATTTCAAAACTGCTCATCTCCATAATGTGAGATTCCTCCTCCTCCTCCTTCTTACCAGCCTTCATCACTATTAATACTGTTCCAAATCATGTCACAGGTGGGTAATAGTACATATTATCCAGCACCCGAGAGGCAGGCATATCAACAGTCTAAGGTCATCCTCTGACACATGGCTGAATCCAAGCCAGCCTGGACTCTGTGAGCCTCCATCTCAAGCAATAACAACAACAGCAGCAACAGAGTGGCGTTGTGTGTGTAAGAGTGAAGCCCGGTAGTAGAATACATGATTAGCACTGATATGGCTCTGAGCTTGATCCCAGCACTGCATGAAAGAGTATTCCTGAACTATTGGGGAGTGTGTGTGTCTGACTCCTACCACAACCATTCCCGAGGACTAGTGTTTGAGGGGCAACTGCATGCTGGAGAGTTCTGAGTTTCCTCAAAGTCCAGGGAGCAGTTCTCCAGGCCTCTGCTCATGGTCTGGACCTTAGGACATCATTGGATCAGCCTGGAGCAGTCTTGGCAGAGAGCAGACGCTACCAAACTTCTCGACGAAGAATGCTGGCATGCAATTCTGTGACAATGAGTCAGGCAGGGGCCCTAGAGCTGAGCTAGAAGTCAGCTTCGGGTAGCTAAATCTGTATGGCCTTTGACGGGCACACGTGTACACAGAGGACCAAATAGGGACCGAGTGAGACATCAAGCAATGGCTTTAAAGGAACATGGTGGACGGGCTTAATCCTTTTCAAGGTTATGTGGTAGTATCCCAGCCCTGCCCTCCTTTCTGTGCAGCAGCAAGGGAGCCTAGGTGGCTTCTCAGCCCTGAGGATCAAGGCAGTGGTTTGAAACCACTGTAACGGGAGTAAGAGCAGCTTGTAAGAAATGCTGGCTGTCGTCTCTTCCTGTGTGTTTTCTGTTGCAGGCAATTCTCATTCTCTCTCCCAGACAAGATCTAAGTGAGGAGATAGAAAAGGTGATAGAAAAGGTGAGGGGTTCCCCCTGTGGGGACTGGAGAGATGCTTCAGTGGGCTAACGTGCTTGATTTGCAAGCATGAGGATCTGATTTTGGATCCTTCAAATGCATGAGAAAGCCAGGCACGGTGGGGTACCTCTGCAACCCCACTGCTATAGATATGTAACTTTAATTTTTTTCAAACCTTACTTTTACTGATAGTTCTTAAGCATTCCTCCCTTTCACACACCCCCAACCCCCGAGGTAGTGGAAAAGAAAAGATATGGGGGAAGTGGACCTGTTTAGAAAGGTTCTGTAGAGCAACTCCCATCTGTGTTGTCTGGAAATCAGCAGTTCAGATCACAGGTCAGCAGCAGCAGCTCGATCTACTCGCAAACACTTCATGGACACACCAGCAGTCCAGTTCGACAGAATCTGGTAAGCAACAGATTAGGTCATGTCACCTAGCAGAGATAGCCTCAGCTCAAGTAAGAAGGAATGACCTGATGGATACCAGGAGAAGTCTTTGGCTATGACTCTGTCAGGAAAGAGAAGATCAGCGAAGATCAGGGAAGACTTGAGACCCACAAGTGTTGCACAGCGAGCTGTATCAGCAAGCCTAGCTTTGTTTCCACTGCTGCATGGAGTCCCATTTATCCCCTCCAAACATCACGTGTCCCCCATGTGCCTTGCCTCAGCGCAAGCATCCAATCAGCCCAAGTCTGCAGAGTCAGCAAGAAACTGTAGCACACCACTGGAAGTTTTTTGGGTACATTTCTCTCTATGGAGTCCCAACAAAAGGAGCTCAACTACGCAATGTAAGGTGGACCAATACACGCGTGTCATTAGCAAAGAATCCTTCGTCACGTGTCCTTTCCCGTGCTTGCTTTAGCAGAACATCCTCTCTCCTGTGTCTGCTTCAGTGAAACATTCCTTCATGAGTCGGCCTTAGCCCTTCACACCTGTATCCACTTTAAAGAAAAGTTCCTTCACGTGTTTGCTCCAGCAAACCACCATCGCCTTTAAGTCTTCACTTCACAGATAAGTGGGTCCCATGAGCTCACCGACCAGCCAGTCTAGCTGCAGAAGAGATTACCAGGTTCAGTGAAAGACTTCAACCATCTAAAACAAGATGGAGAGGTGATTGGGAAGGACACCCCAAAATTAACCTCTGGACTCCACATAGGTGAGAGTACATATACATATAAAACATACACACATACACACAAAACACACATACATCTAACAGACATATAATACAGCACACACACACGACACATACAATGTGTAAATACATATACAACACAGATGCATGCAATACATACATACACATATATAGCATACATGTCCATAGTGTTCCCACAGGGCTGCTGCTGTGTGCTAAACCACACCAAAACATAGTGCAGTAAAACAACAGTCACTCATTTCTCTCCAATTCTGAAAGTCAGGAGTTGAGGCAGGATTCAACAAGTCCCGTCTTCTGGCCACACACTGATATCTGGGGTCACCTAATCAGCTATATTCTCTTGGTGCCCGGGTTGAGCTACAAGTCCTAAATTGCATGTATGTGTCTGATCCTTGGTTTCCCACGGGCCTCTCCGTGGCTCTCTTGAGCTCCTAGATGACCTAGGCTTCTTATAGACCTTTGGGATTCTAAAGAGAGGAGATAAGGCTAAGCCAGTAGCTCAGTGGTGGAGCATTTGCCTGGCGTGCAGAAGGCCCTGGGTATTCCTAGTACAACAATTAAAAAAAAAAAAAGGAAGAGAAGAAGTGGGTAGGGAGGAAGGGAAGGGGAGCAGGGTGGGGGCAGAAACAACCAGTTCTCTGATGACCTGGAAATTCTAAATGAGTTCTATCAGATTTCTGTGATCAAACCAAGTAACAGCTCAGCAGTAATGCAGGATAAGGGGACCAGATTCCGTGCCTTATTTTAATCCCAAAACATTGTTGGGGCCTCACTTTGGACACCCCCTACGGGAGGACAGCTCAGTGAGTGCTGTGGAGAGAGACAGGCACCCCCAGAGTCAGGATGCTTCCAGCAGGCTTCAGCCTGCCAGTGTGTCTGTAATTGGCTTTGATTTGCATATTGGTGATTAAAATGTTCAAAAGGCTGTTTCTCTCCTCCAGAAAACCCCTCTTCTCAATGACCCTGCAAAGTCAGGGGAAACCCTGAGCTGTCTGCTGTTAGCTAGAGCTAGAGGGGAGAGAGCCTTATTACAGGAGGGGATAACTCTGAAATCCGGGTAGGACCCTTGCAGATCTGAGAGCACCTTCACTTTCAAGGGTGGACCTAAAAAAATCAGTATTTGGGCTCAAATGCAGGACCGCATGATGTCAGGCAAAGGCTCTACCAAAAAAAAAAAAAAAAAAAAAAAAAAGGTGCAACCCAATTTGCCTCCTTCTGCGCCAAGTTTAGAAGATGCTGTTTCCTAGTTTGTCACTACCATCCCTTTCCTCAACCACGCAAAGGTTTCAA
The DNA here is from genome assembly GCF_004785775.1 of Grammomys surdaster. Lineage (NCBI taxonomy): Eukaryota > Metazoa > Chordata > Mammalia > Rodentia > Muridae > Grammomys > Grammomys surdaster. The sequence continues at coordinate 3,135,532 of NW_021620828.1, forward strand.
ACAATCCCAACCCCCTTCCATAGTGGACTTGAACTCTTAGAAATACAAGAGTGTAGACAGACAACAAGTGCCTCTGAGCTGGATGTCTGTTTATTAGTACTGAGATGATCCATACCAATGGGCATTTGAGGAGGCTCTAGGAGACAAAGAAGATATGGGCTGTGTGATCACAACAAGGTCAGGCTACATCCTGACCTCTAGACTTGCCCTCAGAGATTAAGGGAAGGCAGAAGACCTGTCCTGACAGGCATTTTCTGGCTTCCTCTGGGTCAGTAGGCCTTTGTGACTTGCTGGAAGCCACGTTCAGGTGTCTGCATTGGGAGAGCTATGGCACCCCCTTAGACAGTAAGGAAAGAACATGAGCATCCAGCCTAGGATCTGCATGTGTCCTCTCTCCAGCTCTGCACTTGCTGTTGAGAGCGTTGGACACTTAACGGGGCCCCTGGTACAAATGATTACATGCCCTTACAGGACTTGGGACCTGCAGGTTCTCCAGCGGATCATCTATGAAGAAGTGTAGCCTGTGTTCAGTGTCTTTCCCAACCAGCTGTGGCTGTATAGCTGGATGACCTTTGGAACTCCTGGATCATGTGACTGATAACATTTCAAAAATAGTGAAAGGGATATGCCACCAATCCTGGAGCCCTGAGACAGCGAACAAAGGGAGACAAACCTGGCCAGTGTGGTGCTTGCCTAGTAGCTAAGGACCAGAGTAGAGCCAAAGGCTTCTACAGGAAAAGTTGGCTTAGAGTTGCTGGCTGTGTATTTCTAATTTGTCTTTTTACAGACAGTGTCAGGAGGGAGGGTCAAAAGGGTTCAGGACACAAGGCTCCATGTATTCGCATTGTCCTTGCTTCTCCAACAGTAGCCAAATACTAACAGGATATTTTGTGGGTTTCCCTTAAAATCCACTTTCTATTACACTGATCCTTCTGTGTTACTCTTCTTGCCAGAAAGTATCAGATAGTATCAAAGTATCATTGATGACAAGATCCCACCCCCATCCCCCAAATTGTCTAATGAAGTTCTGGAAGAAGTTTGGAAATCTTCAGAGACGTTCATCAGAACCCCCAGTTCCCTGGAAAGATGGGAAACAGGCTGATTCTGGCTCTGAGCAGATGCAGACAGAGTGGAATCCCTTGGAAGGAACCAGACTGAGCCAGAAGGAGAGAGAAAGCCAGACAAAGAAAGACATCAAGAGAGGGCTGTTCAGACCCCAGAGACTTGAAAGACAGGCCTCTCTCTCCTTGGAGGCTTGAGCCGCGGCTGGAGGTCAAGGGTAAAGGAGACCGGGGAATAGGGCCAAGGGCCTCTGCTTCCCCTGAGAAAGCTCCCAAGATGTGGTGGGATGGGGAAGACAACAGGGCTGAGCAGTGGGGGAGCCTCTGAGGGCTATGACATCGAAGCTGTCTCCAAGGCCTGCTGGGGCGGGGACAGGCATCCCTGATGTGGTCTCCACAGCAGGGCTTTGGCAGCCTGGCCTCACAGCAGCCTGGGCCCCAGCCCCAGCCGTGTAGCCCTGCTCCGATTTTCACACCATGTCTAATCCAATCACCGGCAGATTGCGAAGTCTCTGCCTACCTCCCAGATCGAGAATTCTTGGCCAGCTCCAGCACTAGGCTCCTTCCCAGCCCAGCCGGCTATCCTCCTGGCTATCCTTGTAAGCCACTATGCAGCTCAACCCCTGCCCCCACCTCCCCTTCTGGGTCCACCGAGTTAATCCTGTTTGCCTGGTCTGTCAATTTAAACAGCTTTAAATATGCCTCAGCAGGTCTGGGTGGCAGAACCCTGATGCTCCAAAACAGAGGGCTTGCATCAAAGGAGGCTGGCGGAACAGGGGCCCGGGCTACAAGAGTGTCATTTAAAAGCACAGAAGCAAAGCATTGTTAGAAGGGAGTATGGGGGCAGGGGGAGGGAGCTCAAATGAATTACACAGACGTGAAGCTAAAAACAGCATTGAAACGAAGTTCCCAGTATCAAGTTCAAAAGGAGCTGGGTGAACAGGAGCTGGAGTGCAGAAGGTAAGGCTGTCATTTAGAGAATATGGAGGGATCAAAATCCAACTGACCTGTCCATCTAGACCCACTCCCTCCTTGCCCTCAGTCAGAAAAGAACTGAAGGGCTTTCTGAGATAATTCAGTGACTGAGCCTGGAAGAGGGCTCTGGGAAATAAGAACTGGTTCAGATACGTCGACACCCAGTTCCATTCCAGACTAAGGCTTCTGCCCAGAGAGTTTAGCCAGGAGTGGAGAATGTTATCCCTGTGCACTCTAATATATAAACGAAGTCCCCTGCGATCTGATTTATAGAACAGGCAGAATCTGAACACCGTGGACTGCAGTGAGACTTGGGATTCTGCACTTTGAGCATCCAGGTGATGCTGATGACTCTGGCCCGTGGACCATACTTTGAGCAGCGAGGTTTTAAACAAAGCCAGGGTATTGGGCTTTGGCCTCAGTCTCCATACTCCTCTCTGGACTTTGTCCAGTTCACTGTCTTTTGAGGTCCTTCTCCACACGGATCAAGACAAGAGAAACTGGTCTGACATTAAAGCAAAGGGCATCTACAGCACATCTCAGAAAGGCAGTTTCCCTTCTTCTCCATGAGTGTGGAGTTGCTAAGCTCACACTGGAACAAGTGTGAGTGAGCAGGGACTGCTTCCAGGGAGGGCACATAGCCAAGGGTCTGTCCCTCTAGACAAACAGGAAAGTAGGAGAGTGGGTGAACTGACCCTTAAGGAAAATGTGCCAACTCCAGATTCTGCTTTCCTAGGTCATGTCCTTGGCTTTGATAAGGGAAAGGCCCGTCTTCCCTCTGTCTGGGCTGGGAGGGACCCAGGCTGCGAGCTAGGAAGTGGTATCTTCAGAGGGCTTAGGGTACAAACAGAGCAATGGGCCTTGGGAAGTATGGGACAGAAAGGCTATTTGCAGAAGGTGTCTAAGCTTTGTTTTGACTTCTAGAGACAGGGGCCGTCCCACTGTCCTCAAGATTGCTAGAAAACAGAGACCTCTAACCACAGAGGCTTTTAGCTTGCCCTTGAGCACACCCAGCTGTTTAGACCTATCCAGACTCCACTCAGTCATTCACATCATCATCCCCACCAAGGGACAAGGCTGGGACCAGGTCATTCAGCCTGGAAAGTCTCTGTACTTGGAGTCCTTGCTCGAAAAGTGAAAGACAGCATTTGGACATAAGTCACAAGGGCCACTAGTGCAACACGCGATGTTGGGGAGATGCAACCCAGTTTCTAGGAAGGGCCAAGCCACAGTGCGTCTGCAGGGCAGTGTGTGGGGTGACCCCAACCACAGCCTGGCTAAGGCAGTGCTGCTCTGCAGCAGCTGAGAGGAGATGGACCTCCGTGGGAGAGGCTCGAAGAGGTGGGGGAGTGTGAGGGGGGCTGGAGTGAGAGCACAATTATCAAAGGAGTTCAAACCAAAACCAAGTCAAAGCGGAAACAGATGAGAAGTGCAGTCCCGCCATGCAGCTGAGAGTTCTACCTCAGTAAGGGTGTGAAATGGAAGGAGGCTCTGACTTCCCCAGTCCTCAGGGCCTAACTCCTGAGTGCATCCTGCAAGAGAAGAGAGACTGTTAGTCCTGAGGAAAGCGGAGTGCCTGCTCCTGCACCTTCTCCTCTCTGCCTTAACAGCTACCATTAATCAGTCATACGTGAGTTAATAACAAGATGGCAAGTTGTGCACTTTGCCCTCGAGAAGCTCTTGTGTAAAAGAAAAAAGTAACTGCCTTAAAAACTCTAAAACACAACTTCCCTGAGCACTCATGCAAAAGCCAGGCTGTAGTGGCTGGCGTGCACCCGTGTTTCCAGTACTGGGGGGAACGGACAGGAGGATGCAGGAAGCTTGCTAGCCAACTAGTCTAGCCAATTGGTGAACTCCAGGCTTAGTGAGCTATCCTGTCTAGAAAGATAGGGAGGAGACTAACTGAAGACGATACCAACTACAACTTCTAGCCTCAGCAGGAACACACACACACAGAGACACACACACACCCCACGTGCAGGATTATACCCTTACACAGATGTATATCTGGTCTGTTTATTTGAGACAACATCTCTCTATGTAGTCCTGGCTGGCCTGGAACTTCCCGTGTAGACTAGGCTGGCCATAAAAATCAGAGATCCACCTGCCTCTGCCAGGTATTCGCTGTCATGCCTAGCAATATAAAGATTTTAAAGGAATAAAATGCTAAGCTAAATGATGGTTTCTTGGTTACTCTATAAACTTTCGGTTTAGTTTTATTCTTTAAGGTTTATGTGTATCGTTTTTTTCTGTGCATGTCTGTGTGATCCTATGAGTTTATGTATACCATGTACCCAGTGAGTTTAGAGGGTGTCTGATCCTCTGGCTCTACAGTTACAGACAGTACTGCGCTGCCATGTTAGTGCTGGGAACTGAACTCAAGTCCTCTGCAAACGTTCTCAACCCTTGGACCATCTCCCCAGCTCTGTATAAACTTTTTGTATCTCACGTTACAATCAATACGTACAATCATGATGTCATTCAAGGGAATTGGGAGACAGCAAGGAAGGCTTCCCATAGATTGTGGTACAGGATGGGTGGTGTTGGAGCACCGTTAGCATCACTGAACGCTGGCGTTGTCCTCCCATAAGGAGAACAACAGGAGACTTGCCCTTTGTCATATATTTGGGTAAAGCTCACACGGTTCGAGTGTGTATCAGATTTAGGGAAGTTTTACTAACCCTAACATAGCTGCTGTCTTCGTCTGTGCTTTCCAGTTTGGGGCTCTTACATTTCAAGTTAATTTTCATATGTGGTATGAGGTAGGGGTTGGGTTTCTTTTTAAAATTTATTTAAACAAATGTCTAACCAAAATTTTTAGCACCATTCATTGAAAACTGGCCTTTTCTGTTAAATTGCCTTGAAATATTTATTAATCACTAATAGACTATCCACGACTGTGTTGACTTAAAAATTAAAATTTTAATTTAATTCCATTATAGTCAAAGAAGAACATATTTAATATAATTTGAATCTTTTTACACTTGTAATGATTTATTTTAGGTGCCGGGGTAAGTTGAACACTCAGTGGTAAATCACTTACCTAGCAGACCTTTGGTTCTTAGCACTATCAGGCGAAGGAAGAGGAGGAAGGGGAGAAAGAGAAAAAGGAGGAGGAGGAGGAGGAAGTGGAAGAGGAGAAAGAGGAGGAGGAAGAGAAGAAGAAGGAGGAGGAGGAGGAGGAAGAGGAGGGAAGGAAGGAAGGAAGGAAGGAAGGAAGGAAAGAAAGAAAGAAAGAAAGAAAGAAAGAAAGAAAGAAAGAAAGAAAGAAAACAAGACCTTATGGCATAAAGATATAGTTTTTGTTCTGACTGTACTAGAAAGGAATATGCATTCTGATGTTACAGACTGGAGCATTCTATAAGTTACAGGTGTGCTTCCTTCCT
>NW_021620828.1:3141053-3141964 GCF_004785775.1 Grammomys surdaster
TTCCTCCTTCCCTCCCTCCCTCTCTTCCTTCCTTCCTTCCTTCCTCCTTCCTTCTTTTCCTTCCTTCTTCCCTCCCTCTCTCCTTCCTTCCCTGCTTCCCTCCCTCCCTCCCTCCCTCCTTCCTTCCCTGCCTCCCTTCTTCCTTCCTTTTCTTATAGAGTACAGTGATTTCTATCTGCTGATACAATCCAATTTTAGGTTTCTTTCTTCAGCATACTTCCATTTTATTAAAAGGCAAGGGCCAACTAGACCTCAGACTCTGACCCATCTTCATCTTGATGAATCTGGGAATACGGAAGTTCATAAGTCTCCTTGACAGATGCAACCACGTGAAGCCTGTCTCAGAGATTATTCCTCTTTAGGTATTTCTTGGTAAAATATTTCAAATGCCTTTTAGAGAACTGTTTGTCAGAAACAACTGCAATTTTATTCTTCAAGCTTCCAATTCGAACAACATCCCCAAGACTTTCTGCTTTTTCCATGGACTTTAACCTTCTGCCGTAGACACTGTTCAAAATTTCTAGAATAAAAAATTTCGTCTTCTGTTTAGGCATGATAAAGATATTGGGTCCAGCAACTTTCATACTTTTATGGTTGGCAAACATTTAAAGGAACGATAATGAGCAAGAATCAAAGCTATAGAAGGCCTAATTAATTAATTAATTAATTAAAATAAAAAAATTCCACCTTCTACTGAATGAGTAAAGTCCAGGTCAGCTTCTTAGGCTTCTTGATTTTCTGCAACACCATCTTGGTCAGCAGTCATTGAAAAAGCCAGCTGGCCTGCCTTCCTTTCTTCCTTTCTCCTTCCTTCTCTTCTCTTCTCTTCTCTTCTCTTCTCTTCTCTTCTCTTCTCTTCTCCTCTCCTCTCCTCTCCTCTCCTCTCCTCTCCTCTCCTCTCCTCTCCTCTC
>NW_021620828.1:3142064-3189422 GCF_004785775.1 Grammomys surdaster
CTTTCTTTCTTTCTTTCTTTCTTTCTTTCTTTCTTTCTTTCTTTCTTTCTTTCTCTCTGAGACAGAGTTTCTCTGTGTAGCCCTCACTGCCCCTGGAACTCACTTTGTAGACCAGGCTGGCTTCTAATTCAGAGATTCGCCAGCCTCTGCCTCTTAAGTGCTGGGATTAAAGGTGTGCGCCACCACGCCTAACTCTTGAGTGTCTTTCTTTTTTAAATATATTTGTAATTGACGTAGAATTACATCATTTTCCTACTTCCTTTTCTCCCTCCAGCCCATCCTATGTACAGTCTCTATAACTCCTCCCATACTTCTCACTCTCAAATTGATAGCTTCTTTTTCTTCATTATTACTACACTATGTAGCACCATTTTTACGATGTGTGTACAAATATATAGATAAAACTGACTGAGTCCATTTTTGTTGTTTGTGTGTATGTGGTTTCAGGGATGATGACTTTGCAGTGGCCAACTAATAAGGAGGTCATCCCTGGGGCAAGTTATTTTTTTTCCCAGCAGCTATTGCTGCCTGTAGTTATTTGTCTAGGGGTGGGACCCTGAGGGAATTTTCTCCTTCCACATCAACATGTCTGTTGATATTATTATTTTCCAGTCTCATTTATGCAGCCATTTCTAGGGGAGACTGGTTCACAGCAGACTTTCTGGTATTCTGGTTCTTCCAGTCTTTCTGTCCTCTCTTGCATAATGTTTCCTTAGCTACAGATGCAGGATCTGTGATGTAGATGTCCACTGGGGATAGGCTTCCCCTGATCCATTAATCTCTGTACTGTGTCCAGTTATGGTTTTCTGTGATGGCCTCCATTTGCTGTAAAGAGAGGCTTCTTTGGTGAGAGTGATAGCCACACCTATCAATGTATCTAAGGATAAGACTTAGTGTGCTGAGGGATTGTGTGGGTCTAGAAAGGTGTTAGTAGACTCTTGGATTATTCTTAACCAAAGAAGTGACAGACATCTATAATGAAAGTGTCAAATCTCTGAAGAGATTGAAAGAGACACTGGGAGATGAAAGTGCATCCCATGTCCATGCATCAGTAGATCTAATAATGTGAAGATGCCCATCGACCAAAAGTAACAATCACATTGATGCCATCCCAATCAAAATACCCACAACACTCTTCGTAGAAATAAGAAAGAATCATCCTAAAAATTCATTCGAAACCAGACAAGACTCCAGATAGCTAAAGCTACCCTGAGCAAAGGAAAGAATACTTGGAGGGATTGCTAGTCCAGACTGCAAGATATTTTATGGAGCTTTAGCAATAAAAGAAATATAGTACTGGAAGGAAAGCATGCACGTGAACTGAGAGAATGTGATGGAAGACCCAGACACGCGTGCGTGTAACTACAACTGTCTGATATTTGACAAAGAAGCTAAAAACATACACTGGAGAAAAGATGGCATCTTCAACAAAAAACACTGGAAAGGCTGGATGTGTACATGAAGAATGAAATTAGAACTGTATCTATCAGCCTATACAAAAATTAGACCAAATTGGATCAAAGGTTCCAATTTGAAACTTGAAACACTGAAACTGCTAGAAAAACACGATTCACAATCCCTACAAGATCTAAGTGTAGGGAAGGCTTTTCTGAATAAGACTCTATTTGTCCAGGCATGAAGGCTAATAATTGACAAGTGTAACCTCATGAAACTAAAAAAGCTGCTGCACAGCTAAAGAAACAGTCAGTTGAACGAAGAAGTAACCCACAGAATCAGAGAGAATTTTTGCCAGCTATACATTTGACAAGGGTTACACTCCAGAATATGCACTAAAAAAACTAAAACACACAAACAAACAAACAAACAAACAAAAAACCCAATGAGTCAAGGAAAGAAATGACCCAATTAAAAAAGTGAACTAGCCACCTAAATAGAGTTCTCAATAGAAAAAATGGTTAAGGAATACCTCAGAAAGTGTTAATCACTCTTAGCAACTAGGGAAGGACAAATTCAAATACTTCAGGGTTCTATTCTACACCAATCAGAATGGCTGACCACAAATGTTGGAGACAACATGGGGAAAGAAGGAACCTCATTCACTGTTGGTGTGAATATAAATTGGTGTGGCTACTCTGAAAATCAGTGTGGAGAATCCTCAAGGCACTAAAAATGAATTGAGAATACGACTCCTACATGACACCTGAATATATTCCCAAAGGACTTGGCAGCCTACGTCACAGGCACCAGTCAATGCCACCGTATTCCCAGTACCCGGGAAATGAAGACAACCTAAATGTCCTTTAACAAATGAGTGATTAATGACACAATGGAATAATATTCAGCTGCACATAAAAATAATCCATGAAACTTTCAGGAAAATAATCTGGGAAACAATGATCTGGCATCTTATGATAATCCTTCTAAAAATTATCATTGCTTCTCTTCTTTATGTTTCAAACAGAGATGCTATAGCTTCCCCAAGTCTGAGGGGTGTATCGCTAGGCATGTCTTCATAATTACCTTTTTAAAAGTATATCACTGCAATTGATGGATACAGCCGTCCCCCACCCCCTTCCCCTTGCAGGGCCAAGCGTCATCTCTTGATGGTAAGGGCAAAGAGAAGAAACAGATCTTGACTAAAACTATGAGGGTAGATGGCAATTTAGGAAAGGATGGGAAACGAGGCGTGCTGAACCACAGTTAAAAACAAAACCAAGACTGTCTGTGCTTGGTGATGCATGTCTGTAATTCCATTACTTGGGAGGCTGAAGCAGGAAGATCAGGAGTTAGAAGTCATTATCAGCTGTTGAGTGAGTTCAAGGGAAGCTTGGACTGAATGAGACCATGACACAGAAAAACTAACTTGATGATGATGATGGGATGATGGTGATGATGATGATGATGGCATGATGGTGATGATGATGATGGTGGTGGTGGTGGTGGTGATGGTGATGGAGTCAGCTGCAGCTCAGTGGAATAGCATTTGCTAGCATTCCCAAAGCTCTGGGTTCTACCCCCAGCACAAAGAAACAACAAAAACAACAAAACCCACAATAAACATAAATACCCCAGGTTGTATAACTCAAGAGAATTTCCCAGGTTCTCCTTGGCTCCTACTTGGCCACTTGCCATACATGCAGAAAACTGCTGTAGAAACGGCAATTCTCTACTCTGTCATGAACTCCCTGAAGGCTGGGCCACGGCATGGCCTATTCCACTTGACCATGACAGAAGTTAAGATAGAGTGGAAAGGTGAGAATGAATCCAACTCCTCATTTCATCTGAGTTTCTTTCACAGGAGAGAAACAAAAACCACCCAAACCAGTTTCAGATTTGTGCCTTAGTCATTTTACCGGCTCCCTGCTACATGCTTCTGGTAACAGACACACAAGTGGTTTATGTTTAGCAGCAGAGACAAGTCATGCTGCTAGCTTGCACCTTAAAGGTCACAGTACCAGACGATTTAGGGGAAGCCTAAAGTTCAACAAGCCTGCAGTTCTACTAGTCTGTTTCTGCTCCTTTTTCCGATGAGAAAATGAGGTCAGTAGGTCAGTGGGTCAGTGGCTCATTGAAGGTCACACAGACAGGGAGGAGACCATCTCCCATGACTCTTTAGCCAGGACTCTGTTCCGCTCGCCATTCTATGATGTTGATTGTTGCTCAGAGGGTTGTGGGTTCCTGGTTATGTCTTGTAGAAAAGGATGAATTCCTCCGGATGGCTTTTGTGTGTCTAGGGTTGTTGTTGCCTTCCATGACACTGATGCCTACCTATCAGGTCTAGAGACTCAAGTGTGTCCTACAGGTGAGGATAACTTTAAAAAGGGGGCCATGCTGGTTGAAAGGGCTTCTCTCCCATGAGTTTTCTATAGAGATGTAATGCTTTATTAGTTTTGCAACATCCACCAAAATTGCTGTCTCGTTTCTACTTGTGCAAAATTACATCAAAGCTCAAAGTAACACACATGGGAAACACTATCTTGAGGCATAACTTCAAAGTTATCAGATAGTGCTGAATAACATCTCTCTCTCTCTCTCTCTCTCTCTCTCTCTCTCTCTCTCTCTCTCTCTGTGTGTGTGTGTGTGTGTGTGTGTGTCTGTGTGTCTGTGTGTCTGTGTGTCTGTGCATTCGTTTCTAAGCAGCCTCTGTAGCTTTCCTCTCTAGCTCAGTTGTTTGTTGGCATTGATAGTTGTTTTTTAGTTTTCCCCTTTCACTCCTTGAAACATTTCTACTGAACTTGTTATCACGGAGACTTGTTTTGTTTCCAGTAAGGTTTCACTATGTAGCTCTGGCTGTTCTGGAACTCATTATGGAGACCAGACTGGCTTCGAAAGATCCACCTGCCTCCACCCGTCATGTGCCACCACACCGGACTCCAAAGAGACATTTTTAAAAGAGTAGATGGCACACAAGTATTCAATAAAAGAAAAAAAAGAGTAGATGGCATGCCCTCTTGGCTAACCCTTTATGGTGCAGAAAATAAACTTAACATGGCAGTGTGTGAATGTGATGAGTTTTAAAGAAAGCAAGACGGTGTGACATTTCTCATAACTGTAGCTATGACATGACTGTGGTCTTCTAATGAAAATGCTAACTTGTTTGTTTTCAGCAATGTATTAAAGAAAATCATAACACGAAGCAAAGAGTCTCTGGGGGGAGACACGTCACAAAAACCCATTACAAGACTAAGTAAGATGTTATGTCACAATTTCATTATGAGTGGGGCTCAGATTTGAAACCAGAGTTATACCCATTATATACATCTGTTATCCACAGTTCCTCTCTGTGTGTAATCTGATCTCATTTTAGAAACTCCCTGATGGGGACAGGTTGAGGTGTGTGTGTGTGTGTGTGTGTGTGTGTGTGCTCACTTGCACTCTAGAAATATTAGAAACACCACATAGCCATGATGTTATCGTTAAACCAAGTAATTAAGTTATTTGATATGAATAAGGGTCTGCACTTTGTTTTTGGTCACTATTCTGGAATGCTGGAGACTGCAGAGTCTACAAAGAAAAGCACTGATCTTAGCTCACAACTCTGAGGTCTCAGAGTACAATGACAGCATCTTTTGGGTTCTGATGAGAGCCCCATGACAGAAGGAAGAGAGGAGCAGAGGAGGCGGGTAGGCATTTTCTGACAACCCGCAGCCGTGAGAACTAATCGAGTCTCCTGAGGATGACAGTAATCCTTCTTAATTAAACTCCATCTACTGGCGACCACACTCAGTATGTGTTCTGATGGAGACAAACCACGGTCAAGCCACGACATTTGGACGGCACGTAGAACTTGCAAGTGACCTTTTATTCTGACCTTTCGTGCAAAAGCTGTTGGAGACATCCTTCTGTTTTTCTGGCGGGCCCGAAAGCAAATCGTCTAAGCTTCCCCCAGTCATTCATCTTTGTTGCAGCTACTTTATTTAGCCACTGCAGGGCGGAAGCAGCCAGGGACCATAGGTGAACACTTAGGCATGATTGCATTTCACTCAAACTTCATTTATGGACATTTAAATTAGAATTTCATCTGATTGTCAGGGCTACAACATGGAGCTCCTGCCCTGATTTCAAAGAAAATAAAGAAAAGGATCAATCTTTTTTTCTTTTTCTTCTTAGCTTATGGGGTATACAAAATAGATTGCAGGTTTCATTTGGTCAGAGGTCCCACAATTTGCCTGCTTTGCTCTGAGTTCCCACTTTCCTGGGAGCTCCCTGAGAGCTGGACCATATCAGAGGCAGCTTGGCTCCTGACAGACAGTTAGTAGAATTTTGCTCGTGGAAAGGAATCACATTCCCTTAACCGGGGATGGGGGAAGTGGCATTTCACAGTGCTCATGTCGGTTCATGTTCAGACAGGAACCTTGAACCCTTGGCCACTGTACCTCTCCTGGATAACCCTCTTATCCTTTGTAATGGCTGTTCCGGTAGAGGTCATGGGCACCCTGGCTTATCCCAGTCTCCCCATGAATTCCGAGGCTCTTGCTCTCTGCAGGGCAGGTTTCGGATGGCAAGTTGAAGAAGATAGGGATCTCAAAGGACAGAAGAGGCCAACAGCTTCCTCTGCCGGGATCCCTGCCAAACTAGCCTCTGGCATTTTAAGTGAGGGGAGCTCCCAGGGGATTTAGTGGTTCTTCACTTGGCTGTTCAGCAAAGCACAACAGGCACTCTGATTTCTGCCACTGATAGCATGGCACACAGATCAAAGGAGGAAGTCCTCCAACTAATACTAAAGGCTCCTTCCTCCAGCTGACTGGTGAAGTTTGCGAGTCTAGAAAGTCCTCTGCTTAGAGACAGGCATATCACATCATACTGGGGAGGTCTCAACAGACCATGAGTTAGAGAGCCCGTGGTGCCTGGACCTTCAGGATCAGAATAAATTCCAACTGTCTTATGACCAGCCTTGACCTTGGAAGCTTCCTCCTAGCTTGAGAAACAAAACTAGAAGCGAAACCCAAACTTTCCCTTCCATGGCTGCAGGCAAGACTGAAGATCTCCTAGCCTAGAGCAGAGATGATCTCCATCTGGGTAGTGGATTTGAGACCTGTTAGGTGCCTTTCCCTAGGCATCTGCTGTGATGGTACTGGTCACAACCGATAAGCCACCAGCTGGGAGTGTCATTCTTTGTAGGAAAGAGGAAGACAAAGGAAGTTTTCCTTTGGATGGGGTATCTCTCAGAAGAGCATGCCCATGCTTCAAGCATTCTGCTCAGACATCTGGTACCAGTCAGCAGTGAGAATGCTGAACTGTCAGTTTTGTAAGCCGGTTTGGATACTATGGGTTTCTCTACCTTCCATGTTCCTGAAGAGTCATGAAATACTCAGCTGGTTATGGCTGGATTTTCCCTTGTGGCATTGCATGGTTTTCTTTAAGTTTCCCTTTGTCATGTTTTTCTTTTAGAAGTATTTATTTTATGTGTGTATGTAAGTATCTGAGTGTACCTATGCATGCATGCAGTACCAGCCGAGGCAGGATAAGAGCATTATTGCTCCTGGAGCTGGAGTTACAGATGACTGAGAGTCACCATGTTGATATAGAAAACCAAACATGGGTCTTTTGCAAGCGCAGTCAGTGCCCTTAGTAGCTGAGCCATCTCTCCAGCCCCTCTTCTATTTCTTAAAAGTCAAAACAGGATATCAATAAACTTGGGAAAAGGGCCAATGTGTTGTTAGAAAAGTAACTGTCATGAGGAAGGCCTGGCATTAGGAAGATGCAGTGCACATAGTCTGGCGTTAAAAAGATCATGGTTGGCTGTGGTGCATGCCTTTAATCCCAGTACTCAGGAGGCCAAGGCAGGTGGATCTCTGAGTTCTGAGGCTAGCTTGGTCTGTAGTGTGAGCTTCAGGACAGCCAGGATTGCATGGAGAAACCCTGCCTCCAAAAACAAAGCAAGCAAACAAACAAAAAAATATTATGCTTGCAGTAACTTCTAGTCAAGAGGAAAACCAGCAGCTCCCCTGTACTTGCAGTAACTTGTAGTCAAGAAGCTAGACTAGTGGGCAGCATCCCTGTACTGTCTGATCAAGGCTCCAAACTCCCCACCCCTGCCCACAGGATCGAACTGGCTCTGGCCCCCGTCTTTACCTCTCTCATCAATCACGTCACCTGTGTTAGGTTCTCTTTCACTGTGGATTGTCTGTGATCCCTTCATTTCTGATTGATGAACTCATTAGCCGTACCCTTGGGGATTGCAAAAGCTGTTTCCTCTGTCTAGGACAGTGGCTCTCGACCTTCCTATAAAGAATGACACTTCCTTTAACACAGTTCCTCATGTTGTGGTGACACACATCTCCACCCACAAGGTCATTTTTCATTACTATTTTATAACTGTAATTTGCTACTACTACAAATCATAATGCTAAACATCTGAAATGCCCTTAGGTAACCCCTGTGAAAGCATCATTCAACCCCCACCCCCCTGCAAAGTGGTCTAAACCCACAGGTTGGGAACCACTAGTCTAGAATGTTCTTTTTCCAGATGTTTCCCTGGTGACTCACCATTCAGATTTCCCTTTACAGGATCTCCCCTAACCGCTCAGTCTGAAGGTGTCCACAGATTCTCTGCACACAGCACCTTACACTGTGTGTATCTGAACTTGGTTGTTCTCTGTGCCTCTGCCTTATTGTTGATGCTCACAGGATGGTAAGCCCAGTGCAAAAATGAACTTTCTCTGACTCACTCATTAAACAAGCGAGTGAAAGAGTAAGGATCAGGTCATTCCACAAGGGTCCGAAAGCCAAGGATGAACTACAAGGGGGAGCATTGGCACCATAAGTATGTGATCAAGCCAATGCTGGGACGTCAGAGTTTATTAGGGAAAAGAGAGGGAGTGTCATTGTGGTGTCTGAGATGGTCCAGTAAAGGACATCCCTCTTTCCCACCCTAATTCTGACCCATCATAGGAAAAAGCAGAAGAAGGAACTTAACTATGGTTTTCCTTACTGACAAACTGGAGACTGTGGCTTATATGTAATTGGCAAGACTGCCAACGGACAGCTAGCTCTCTGCTACCTGTCGTCTCAAAGGAAGTGACCGGTAGGCAGAGCAGTGGGACCACCAAAGCATCCGGGAACCTCAGAGGATAAGAAACACCTGGCTGTGCCAGGTGCTGGGCACTCCTCTGCTTCTGTCACCCTCTATGAGTTGAAGATTTGCTCCATAGATTGTCACACTATGTGAGGTCAGACATGAACAGGAGCTAACAACTGCCTTTGATGGTCCCTGGGCAGTGGGAAATGTCTCCTGGATACTGACTCCTTGCCCAGAGAAACACCCCCCAGCCCTCCTTCCCCCACCAGGGAGCTATCTTCTTTGCTCCTCTCACCCTGGGTCATTGTGAGGTCTGCTCCTTCCACTGCAATCCCTGTGTCCTTTCTTCCCTCTGCCTGGAAATCTGTTCGGGTGTCCTTAGCTAGATACTGGTGGCTCATGTTTTTGAAATTTTCTCATTTGATGTGACAATCATCCCTGCCTCACAGTGATTCTTTCTGTTCTGTTTTATGGTACTACCTATCTACCCCTCAGCAAACTCAATAAAGTTCAAATTCTTTAAAAAGTTATTGCTATCACTGCATGCATATGTTTATGGGCATGTGCTTGGGCTAGGCCGTGTGTGTAGAGGTCAGAGGACGGCTTCTGGAAGCCAGTTCCCTCCTACTTTATGAGCCAGGGGCTTTCCTGTAGTTTCTGCTGAGTGGCTATCCCAAGCAAGCTGGTCCATGAACTTCCATGAGAGTCTTTTGTCTTTACATGGCAGCTCCCGTAATAGTGCTGGGGTTACAGATGTGCAATACCAGACCTGGAGACTTCTTTTCAAGCCTGGGTTCTGGAACTCAAACTCATGCTCTCGGGTGCCACGCAAGCATGCTTAGCAAATGAGGCATCTTGCCTAAAGTTCAGATTTTTAAATTTCTTCCCCTTCCCCAAATTTTTGTATTTCTTCTGCAATACTATTTACTTTAAAAATGTATACAACATTTCTAATATTTTAAAGAGTAGGGTGCATAATAAAAACTTAAATCCATGTACCTATTGTATATATATATATGTATATATGTAATACACATATATCTGGAATATATATATGTATACGTATGTGTATGTGTATGTGTATGTATATGTATATGTATGTATATGTATATGTGTTTGAAGGCAGGGTTTCAGGTAGCCCAGACTGTCAGGGGATGGTCTTGATCTTCTGATTCTCCTGCCTCTATTTTTGTGCTAGGATTTTTGGTCCACTCCACCAGGGCTGGTTTGTGCCATGCTGAGAATCAAATGCAGTGCTCTGTGTATGCTCTCCCAACTGAGCTATAGTCCCACCTCTATTTTTTAATAATTAACTACTCGTGATCAGTCTTATTGATTGTCTTATTTTTTGAATAGTACTCCAGCTCTGAGAAGGCAGAGTATTTGTTTTCCTTAAAAGCATGCTTTCATGGTGGATACCCTAGTGCTTGACCCATGTAGAGCTCACGTTTTTCTGAATGGATGATGGAATAACTGGATTGATTGAGTTGAATGACTAATATGCTCTATATTATGGAAATGGACAGCTGACATAGGTGTACGGACGATGTATCAGTCAACTCAAGTGGCTATAACAAAAGATCCCTTGTGTAGTACCTTTCTGACATACCAAAAACCCTGAGACAATCACGTTATATAGAAAAAAAACCCCTTTATTTTGACTCCCATATGTTCAAGGTTCCAGCTCTGATTGGTTTGCCCCATTGTTTGGCCCTTTGGTGAGCACACTGTGACCGGGATATGGTGGTGGAGCAAAATGTGTTTCAGTGTGAGCTGGGCAGGGGTAAGGGGAAGAAAGAGGGAGGACTTGGCTGCCACAATACCCTTTGGGGAGTCATCTTTCCAGTGATTTACAGACCTCCAGTAGGTCCTACCTCTCAAAGGTCTATTGCTCTATGGATCAAGCCTTTAGCACAGGGCCTTTAGGGGGTCAATAAAATAACACCCATCAAAACTATAACCCCCATCAAAACCCTAATACCAATCAGTTGGAAAGATTATGCAACAGAGGCTTCTTTCTCACAGATCTGAAGATTGGGAGTTCAAGGTCAAGATAGCATCAGGATTTGGTTCTGATGAGAGCTGTTTCCTTAGGTGGTTTATTAGCCAAATTACGTTGGGAGGGGTTTATTGTGAGTTCTTATCAGGCTGCCCTCCAGTACAAGTACCCTCCTGCTTCAGCCTCCTGAGTCTGGAATTACAGAATTACACCGACATATTCTGCTTTCTATATGTTATTACAAGAAAATAAATCCTGATATGAGAGCTCCATCCTCATGACCTCATCTAATCCTAGTTACCTCATAAGGACGATCTCCAAATCCTATCAGTTTGGCGTCTGGAGCCTCATCACATGGCTTTGGGAGGACCCAAAAAATGGCAGAAAAATGCCCCTCAGTTTTGCTGATGGGAAATTTCCTCTGAGAAGCTGGTTAAAATTTAGGAAATCCTAAAAGGAGGTGAAATGTTCCTTCCTGGAGGGAAGCTCCTTAAGACTAAGGAAGTAGACAACTTAGAAATCCAAGGAAGTCCCTGATACTGACCAAATGTAGAAGCCTTCTCCATTCCCAAGGTTATACAATAATAAGGACTGCTGAGAGGACACTCAGGGTAACCAGGTGAGCTGCCTGAAAGAGACTTAGACAAGTCAAGTTGCATGGAAGTCTAAGGTTTTGTGAGCTGTCACTCATGCTGGGATAGGCTTTCATGTTGCAGCTATCTCTGAGTCACTTCTTCTCCAGTAAGTAACCCCCCATTCACAGTACTATAAGCAACACCAATAAAACTCATTAGTGTATAGAATGGTTTCAACTGGTTTCAACTGGGGATAGTTTCCATCCAGTAATCCTAGTACTTGGGAAATAAAAGCAACAGGATCAGAAGTTCAAGGCTAACCTCCACCACAGAATGAGTTTAAAGCCAGCCTGGGCTACAATAAATTCACCTCCAATCTACCATTTTCTATTTAATCACTCTCTTTCTCTTTGGAGATGGATACATTCACCTTTTTTTGGTATTGTCTGGTGCTGTCTTTTCCCTAACCTTTGAAAATAGTCTATAGCATTGTCCAGCACACACAAACCCTGGAATCTATCCTTGGCACCACATAAAACCAAGGATGGTGGATGTTGCCATCCATGGGAACATCTTGGGATGTATAAGAAAACAAGCTGACCAAGCCATAGGGAGCAAGCCAGTAAGCAGCACCCCTGCGTGGCTTCTGCATCAGTTTCTGCCTTTGGGGTCCTGCTTGAGTTTCTGCCTTGACTTCCCTTCAGCTTGACAGTAAAGTGTCAGCTGAAATGAACCCTTTCTTCCCCAAGTTGCTTTTAGTCATGGTGTTTATCACAGCAATTAAAAAGCAAAGTAGGATACAATCTAAGTGATAGAAACATCTAGAAAGGAGGAGAACCAAAAGGACTTGAGTGACAAAGGCTGGGAAATAAATGGAAGCAAGGTGATGATTTGCTGGTGTTTTTGTTTGGTTTGTTTTTCACAGTCCTGCTAAGTATAACACTCCAGGTTCCTTGTTTCCTTGGACTACTTCAATAGCCCAAGCAAGTCTGCTCTTTTGTGTTGTTTTTCTTAGAGTTATCCGTTAGTTGTGTAAGCTTAGACAACTCCACTCCCCCATATACAGCTCTGGCTATAAGCCATATTGTGTGGAGCCCCATGGGACTTCATTTGGGAGTCCTGGGGAACTGCCAGGAGAAAGGAAATGAGATGTCACAGCCTGGAAGCTACCCAGTTGCCTGGCATTCAGGTTAGTTGCTCAAGCCCCTCGGTGTGGTGAAGTAGCCTCACTGAGCATGCCCAGATGTATGGACAAGCCAACGCAGGCCTTTCTGCCAAAGGGATGTGATGGGGCTCACCCAACGCCTCCAACAATTTGGAGAATCTAAGGCACGAGCCACCTTCCTGTCCCCTGACACAGCCCCCAGGCTAAGGAGATTAAGCAGGCTTTATTTACAGAAGCCTTCTAGTGACAGTAGAGGCCACCACACCCAGGTAGAGCCTGGGAAGAAAGGCAAAGCACATTCTTTCCTTGTCAGTGCTGAATGCTAGGGCAAAGGCTACATCCGCAGTGGAGATTAGGCAGGTACTGGGAGGCCTGGAGCTTGCCTTCCACACTGTCAATCCACATCACTGGGAGACAGATCCCAAAGCAGGGCCCTGAGAGCCCCTACACAGGGCTGTGTGCCCAGGAAATACAGGCATGTACCAGTGAAGGAAGAGAGTAACCAGTGTCCCACCCACGCATCTGTGTTCTAGTCCTTCTCCAGTCCTTATTTCAGCAAGGGAAAGGAATATTGAGTATCTCATTTTATTTGGGGGTGCTGGGGGTGTAACTCAGGGCTTGTGCATGCCAGGCAAGTGTTTCCTCATCAAGCTACATCCCAGCCTTGGCGTGTACCTGATGTGAAAGTCAAAAGGCATCTGCAGGAGAGGAGTGAGTTCTCTCCTTCCACTATGCTGGTTTTGGGGATCAAACTCAGGTCATTGGGCTTTGCAGCAAAGTGACCTTACCCACTGAGACAGCTTGCTGGCTCTGTATGTAAGTTTTAATAAAAATGGTTGTTATGTGACACGGGATACTTGTTTTAACGTAGAATGTTTCTCCAAGTCTATACACAAAGGAATCACCTGTCTCTCTCTTCATGTGACTCTTGTCCTGTGTTTATACCCCTCGAACATGCATTATGGAAGACCAGGTACACACGCTCTCAGCAGTCACACCCTCTGGGTTCAGGTTTCATTAGTGATAACAGAATGATTTCGGACAAGCTACAGAAACTTTCCGAACTTCAGGGTCTTTGCCAGCAAGGTAGGGCACATACAATCTACTTCATGAAGGTTTACTTTAAGCCGTCCTTAAGATTTAGGCAGAAGAATTACTCCTTCAATGATATACTAGTTTTCCCTTTTTTGAGAAGATAGGAAAAGATACCATTTATTCATTCCTGGCTCAGACAGGGCTGGCTAGCTGAAGCCTCGTGGCAAATATTCTGTAGAAATGTTGCTAAATTTTCAGAGAGAAATGAAGGGAAGCTAGGACTTCTCCAAGGAGCTGACCTGAACAGTTGTTGAGATACCTGGCTTTGAAGCATCTTTTGACACTGTCCTGCCTCAGTGCTCAGTGCCTGCAAAGCTGCTAGCACTGAATCTCCACCTACCTTCTCCTGATCTCTGTTCTGAAAGCCATGCATTCTCTTGGGGGAGCTACCTGTTATTGTCACTGTTGGCCTCATTATCCAAACTGCACAGCTCTCCTGTGAGGAACCTAGCCTGGCACCCGATGCACTAATATTGGGGATCAAAGCCTTTCTTGATTTGTCTACCTTGTTTGGTCCAATAAAGGGCTAGTAACACTCAGGCTTGGTTCAAATGTCATAGGTCCATATACTCTACAACACTAAGATAAAGTGAGTCCTTTTATATTTCCCCAAGTCTTTAGAGAAATCCACAGCAAAGCAAGTTAGAAAAATGCAACCACATTGTGTGCCTGCAAAGAGGACAGTATAATCAGCCTTGGGCAAGTCTTGGTGTCCCGGGATACTGGGCACATCTTTCCCAAGGCAGAGGCTGGACTGGCTTGCCTTGGGAAATGTAAAGAGAACTCTTTTACCGTGCTTAGAAGTTTCCGTTTGCCAGCTTGGGCCAGCAAGCTCAGCTGTCTGTGATGGGAACTGTATAATGGGGTTTGAAATAATGGCCACATGCACTCACTCAATCCCTCTTCTTCTCACTCAGCAAATATGTCACTATCAACATCACACGTGGACCATGAAAACAGAAAGACCCATAATACGAGATCTAAAGGTGCTTATGTGATGGAAGATGAGCCACGAAGACGAAGCCGTGTCTAGGAAACGAGGTGAAATACCTGTAGAGGTATAAGATTCTTCTATAGCGCTCAGTGTGGACCCTGGAAAACTGGGGAAAGTTCATAGATCTGTGCCTGATGAGGAGAAGGAGCAGAGGTGGGTATAGAGGCTTAAATCATGAGACACTGGGGGATGGGAGGCTGCAAGTCAGTAGAACCTTAAGGATGTTAGACAGTATTTATTACAAAAAAAATTTTTTTTGGATAGTCTTGAACATCTGAGCCAGTCAGCTTTGGAGAAAAGTGGTATCTCCCCATCACTAGCCTAGAACATTGTCTTGAAAATGCTACCTTCTAAGAGAAGGGTCCAGAGAAGGACTGTGGATAACTTGGGCTCCTGAACAAAGCAAAACAAACTTGGATCCTCCAGGGGATGTAGTTGGGGCAGATGCAGAGGACTTTTCTTCCTACAGTTGGTCCTCAAGGACTCGCTGGGTTTAGAAAACATTCCACTGACCTCTAGTGGTCAAAATGACGTCCAAATTGTCCCAAAGTCTCCACTCCTCAAGTTCACACCAAGTGGCAGCTGTTGAAGGTTTGACTCCTAACAGAGCCTCTCTTCTTCCCACTTGTCCCGTCTCACTCCCCATGGGCTTTCCTCCCTCTAACCAGGTTACCCACACCCACTCCTAAGTAAGGGTGCCTTGGCATGGTGACTGCCCACTGATGCTGTTTCCATGTCCCTGAAGCATCCTGGCTACCAGTGGAGGATATACACAGACTGAAAGCCTGCATCCCACTGAAGACTGTGCTAGGGGCCCGGGTCCTAATTTCGATCACAGTGCTTCATGGGTATTTGTGACATGCCAGATGCCATGCCAAGCCGTTCACCTTAAAACAAACAAAATCCCTTAAGAGTAGATACTGTGGTTAGTCCTCATTTTAAAGATGGGGACTTTGAGGATTCAGAAGGTGAAGTCACTAGCTCAGGAGGGCAAAGGGTGCTGTGATGGATAAACCGTTTGAGCCAGCCTCAAACTTGAGCTCTTAGACATAATAGGGTACAGCCCTCATCACTACCACCACCAGAATATCACTCCTTAAAGGACCTTTTTGGTGGAAATTGAAAAGAATGGTACTGGATGTTAGATCCAAAGCTTTGTACATCCTGTACGTTCTGCTACAGTAATATATCTTCCATTTTTTCCATTTTTATTCTGATGTCTTTTTTTTTGAGGGAGGGTTTTATTCTATAATCTAGGCTGACTTCAAACTCATGGCAATTCTCCTGCCTCAGCCTCCTAAATGTGGGATTTAAAGATGTGAGCTACTGCGCCTAGTACTCATTCCTTATTTTTATTTTGAGATACGATCTCACTAAGTTGCCCAGGTTGGTCTTGAACTTGCTGAGTAGTCCAGGCAGGTCTAGAACTTTTGACTCTCCTGTCTCAGTCAGTAGTCAGGATTACAGTTGAATACCATCATGACGGGCAGTAAAGTGTGATCTTTTAATGTTTTGTGCCAGATTTCTGTGCCCCTGTGTGTCTTGTCTTATTAGAACTCACAGCTATGAATTTTGCAACAAACCCAAAGAGACATGAAACGAAGGTTAACTCTTCAGGACCTCCACACACAGATGACTTTCGATCACATCCCTGGTCATTGATGAGCAGGAGTAATGCATGATGGAGGGTCCCCATCTTGCAGAAATTCAAAGGGTGGAGGAGGAAGTGGCCCAAGGAAGGGACTATTTATGTGCAAAAGTGAGGTACTCATATATAGGAATACACACGAGGTGAAACTGCTAAGGAAAGACAAGCCATGCTCACAGGCTGTACTGTAAGACCATTTCTTTGGAAAAGAAATGTCTTCCATGTCAACTTGAGGTTACTACCTGGTACAGAGTAATTGGTCTCCATAGAGTAAGACATTAGCATCTGTGGCTGTGGAGTGCTTGCCCACCACTGTGTACAAGGCCCTACTTCAATCCCCAGAGAACAAATCCCCAAATTCAAAATCCAAATTCAGTGTATTGGTGTTCTAACCATTCCCACATACACTCCAACGGTTTCAGTCTGTTTTTTCTTGGGGTTTGTGACTCAGAAAGGCAAGGTTTTGTCTAGGATTTGGGCTTTACTGATGGTTCTGGACCTTGGCATGCTACACTGTTGGATAGGCAAATTTTGACCGTTCCTGGATAGGAAAGGGAAAGAGAAGACAGCTCATGGAGTGTGGCTAAATATCCTTTTCCTCCCAGTATTTGCCCTGATTCTTGGACAGACATTGTACCAGCTGAACAGAAATCTCAGAGGTGTGGCAATGGTCTGTTAAGGGAGAAGAATACCAGGACACAAGACTAGACATCAAGAAAACCGGGGTTTAGAAGGGGACGAAGTAGAGAAAAGGGAGAGTCAGGCTTCTCTCTCTCTCTCTCTCTCTCTCTCTCTCTCTCTCTCTCTCTCTCTCTCTCTCTCTCCGCGCGCGCGCGTGTGTGCGTGCGTGCGTGTGTGTGTGTGTGTGTGTGTGTGTATGTGTGTTACAGTTTCTAGATTTAGTTAGATCCTACCTGCCTGAAGTCTAGATCTTGTCTGGCTTAAGTTCTCTGGAGAGGAGTGCACATGTGAATCCTGAATATTCAGGTCTAAGATGAATCATGGGTGAAATCTTTGTCTGAATCCATCTGTGGAGGTCAATCCCCCTGAGTGACCTTGGCCTCTTCCAAAACCTGTTTGGCTAAGCTGGACTAAAGGTTGAGGGGATGGCAAGAGGCCAGATGGTGAGGCTAAAGTTGGGGCAGGTGCCCTACTGATGGGTTTAGAGGCCCTGGCTGGACTTCTGTTCTTGCCCTTAGCAGATCTCCCCACTTCTGATGGGGAAAGAAGCAGTTGGCTATGGGGAATTAGTAATGAGATATGGAGCCATTCACCTCCAGGTCACTAGTTCAAAACCAGGTCACTCGTGAGTCAAAATTTCTGGCCAGTGGAGGCAGAGCAGGCGATACCTTTGAGTGGCTTGGAGGCAGACATTTGCTCGTCCAGAAGCCAGCTCAGGCAGGCCAGATTGGACCACAGGGTAGGAAACTACATTCTACTGACATTATGGGAAAAGCCAGAGAGGTGTCAGAGTGGGGGGTGTAGGCTCATCCTTCTGGCTCTGTTCTCTCCAAGACCCCTGTGCCATTGCCCCCAGGCCAGGTCACACACTCATGCTGAAAATAACCTAGGTATGGAACAGTTGCTCAGGTCAGACCCCAGTTACTTAGAGTTCTCTGCCTGTCTGAGGTGAAACCCCCCCTCCTTTATCACTCTTTCAGCATAGAGAAGGCATCTGCTGTCTCATCCCTGCCCGCTTCTGTTTTTGTCTCATCATTACATAATTTTAAAATTTCATTTCTTGATATATCTATTGCCTGGACCCTAACCACTATCATCACTTAGAGGTTTTGAAAGCAGACACCCTGCCTATGTCCCATCTCTGTTAAGAACGGTCTATTGAATGAATGGGCAAATCAAAGAAGTTATGACGCATTCACTGAACTCTGTAGTAGTGTTATATCTGTATTTCTATCATGCATTCCAATTATCTTTATTTGAAGCACAAAAAGTCACTTTGGTTTAAAGCCGCATATCAACCCATGGAGGCATGGATAGGGAGAGATGAAATGAATGAATGGTATCTCACAGAGAAGGTGTGCTCAGAGGTATATGCTGAATGAATGAATGAACTACAGAGTGAAAGTTTTGAGAGATACCAGCATATCAGTGATATTATTATACACGTGGAGAATCACAGGTCTTTTCTTAAACACAAGGTACAAGGCTTGGCTCAAATAGATGGGTAGGAAGTTTATCTTAATCAAATGAATAAGAAATATATGTATTTATATGTGTGTATATGTATGTATAAATGGATGAATGGAAGGATGGATGGATAGATGGATGGATGATGGGATAAGTGAATGATTGGATGGATGAAAAGATAGATGGATGGATGGAGAAAGTATACAAATAAGATAAAACATGAAGTACTTAAAAATAATGATTTTTTCATCTTCACTCCAAATCATATCCTTTTATTTATTTTTTTCTGACTATATTTCAGTTTTGAGACACTGTCTCACCAGGCAGTCCAGACTGGCCTTGAACTCACAGAGATCTTTCTGTCTCTGCCTTCTGAGTGCAGGTATTAAAGACATGTACTATGATGCCCAGCCTTTCTCACCATATAACTGAGATTTTATTATGTGTTTAGTCTCCACATACATTCATTCATTCACTATCACTCACTGGATATGATCACAGATCAAGTAAAAATGTGTCTGATATAATTCAGGCCCTACTCCAACTGTTGGGTTGTGCTCACTCAGAAGTCAACTGAGAAATTGCTCCATGCTGGTCACCATGCTGTGGGGTGACTACCAATGAGATAGTCAGCCTGTGTGTTGGTGTTTCTAACTGTCTACCTATTTATCCATCTATCTGTCCATTCATTTATCCATCCATCCATCCATCCATCCATCCATCCATCATCCATCCATCCATCATCCATCCATCCATACATCATCCATCCATCCACCTATTCATCCATCCATCCATCATCCATCCATCCATCCATCCATCCATCCATCTATTCATCCACCTATTCATCCATCCATCACCGGCTCATCAGCCACACATCCACCAAACCACTGCTGTCTGTTTTAAATCATAAGCTCCTTAGTGAGATACAGAAATGGAATGTTGTTATAAACCAAGACTAAGGTCAAATGAAAACTGCAACCCTTTAGTTTCTTTGATCTGTAACTAAACTGGAACCACTGTCCAAAGCTTTATGAAATCCACGAATATTTTGACTGATCAGAACATGCAAAGATGTGCTCACAAGCTGCATTTCTCTGTGCCAGAATTGAGTGGCCTCACAATTCCAGGCAATCACCATAGCATTTATGATTAACTTTAATGTGCCAGAGAGACACTCCAATGTATTGGAGGCAATGAATGGAACCCTGCTTCTGTCTGTACAAAGATTAAGTCTAGGGAAAGTCCAAAAAACAAAGACTGTACTCTATGTGGCAAGAGCTTTCCATAAAGTCTGTTGAAACTCATGAGCACTGGCTTGCTTCATTGTATTCGGGCGGGGATACTGGAAAGGGTTTCACAGAGAAGCCAATGTTTGACATTTGCTTTGGTTGGAGAATAGACGTTTGTCAAAATAAGGACCCAGTTGGCAGAGGGATTAGCATAACCGGAGTCTGTGACACTGCAGAAGCTGTTATATGTGTAAGTTACCTGTGTGGTGAGAATGTGGGGTGTGCAGAGTGGACAGACAGAAATGGGACAGGTGGACAGGCATCATTCAGGCTTGCTGCTTTTATTTGTTCTTGAGATGCTAAAGATCAAACACAAGGCCTCCTGCATGCCAGGCAAGTGCTTTACCACTGAGCCTCACCATAGCTCCATCCTTTAGCAACAGGCCATGTTAAAGACCTTATCTTTGAAAGCCCAGGTAACAAGACATCCAGGCATGAGTACTCAGATACTTATGTCTGAGCAGAGGGTCCCATTTTCTACAGTATGTCAAGGCAGACAACCCAAAACTTATCCTATTAAATACAGAACAAACTGCAATATCTATCTATCTATCTATCTATCTATCTATCTATCTATCCATCCTAAATCCAAATGTTGCCTCATAAGTACCTAATTCACAAGCACTTAAGAAAGATTTCTCAAGGAATCGAAAGGAGAGCAGCCAGAGAATGAAGCGACATCAGGCAACATAGAATTTTAGGAGAGAACTAATAGGGTTGAATTTTTAGGCTTTAAGGGTTTTATGTTTGTGAAATTTCAGTAGGATTTCTGGAAGCATGTCTTGTTTGCAGTACTGGGATGGAGATCACAGCCTCATTCACAGCAGACAAACTATATCACAGTACCATATTGAGGAGTTTAATCCGCAGGGGTATTTAATGTGAGGTCTTGGATCTATGTGAGGCAGAGAGTTGTGGTTTAAGCCTTCCTATGAAAACCTAGGCAAAGGTTTAGAAGGAAACTCTCTTCTTACCCACCAAGTGAGACACCAAAGATGCCTGTGTTGAGCCTGGCAGTGCGTAAAAGTTTCCCTAAGCCCTTATTCCCATCTGACCGCCTTCCTGTATGCCAGGGGTTTGCAGTGACATTTCCTGAGTGGTCCAGGGGCTCTGATGTTAGTTAAACAATGGGAGATACTGTGGGTGGAGAAATTACTGGGGTACTATGCAGAAGGATGAGCCCCCTGTATCTCTGTATATCTATCCCTTTATATATTTCTATTATATATTTATATATATATATATATATATATATATATATATATATATAAAATAGGGAAATATCATAAGAAGAAATGGGGGAGGGGAGGGGGAAAGCCCAGGTAATTTTGAATAAAGAAACACAGCTTCTAAAAAGTAGCATGTGATAGTAGACAGAACTGAATTCAGAGTTACAGACCAGTAGGCTTGAGAAAAGTACCCAATGTACAATTCAGAGACAGGAAACAGTATAAAAAACAAGATAGAGGAGTATAGAGGCCAGACCTGAGGTAAGCATATAACTGAGAGGAATCTCAGACAGAGAATATTGTGAGAATGGGGCAGGGCCAGGGGAGGGTGGTTAACCAGAGAGAAAATGTCTGAGAAGTTTCCAGAACTTACGATAGCAACGAGCCTTCAGAGGTAGAAAGTGAATCTCAGGTATATAAATAAAAATGAAATTGGTATTAAGTACCATCATAGAAAATCTTGTCAAGGGTAAATTAAAGCCAGTGACTCCCTCAAGAGATCTCGATAGTAACCAGGGAAGGGGGAAAAAAACAATGAGAGAAAAATATGGATTTCCTCAGTAAGAGAACAATAATGAGGCTACTGAGGACAGGGTTCTCAAATGCAGTCACAGCAGTGGAAGTTCACAGGGAGCATGGGCCAAGCGCTGAGACAAGGTAGCACTCACTTGTACCCGATACAAGCAACATTTAATAATGATGTTATTTTTTTAAAGATGTAACATCCCAGAGTTGTCTTTTGTGTGCCATGGTACAAGGCTGTATGCTTGCTTCCACATGTATCACAACACACACACACACACACACACACACACACACACACCACACTAAAGAAAATAACATCGCAATTAAAGTTTAAAACATTTCGAGTTGAGTTGATGGATCAAAGAAAAACTGTAGCAATCAGTAAATATTTAGAGAGAACAAAATTTTAAATCTCAACTAATAAAGACCAAAGACCACAACACAGAAAGAGAACCTATTCTCAGGGGTTCCCAGGGGGACATTTGGAAGGTGTGGAAACATTTTCAAATGTCCCACTGTGGGTGACCAGTATGCTGTACATAGAATACTGGGATATTTCCTATAACACATTGGACAGTTTTATCAGGGTATGGTGGCCTGGCTCCAGGGATGCTGAGATTAAATGTCCTGACTCAGAGAAAATGTTTGAATTATAAATATTCAGGTGGATGCCAACGTCCAGTGGTTCCACTTACAATCTTCCAGCACTCGTGGCCTGAAAGTGATACGCAAATGTTAGAAACTACATTTTGAGGTTTGATCATCTCAAGCCAACAACATGCAGTATGAAGCTCTCTGAAGATGCTGATGGGCTGTAGGCCAGAGCTAAAATTCCCACCCTGGCCTGTGATCACAAGGGCAAATGGTATTAATTGTAACCTAATGCATACTCCATTGAAGGCATTCCCCCCAGATATAGCTATTCAGTAAATTCCCTAAGATAATCAACACCTTCTTATAAAATGCCCTCTGGGTTAGACGGTTTTGCTCAAGTGTAGCTCACAGGAATGCTCTAATGTGTAAATGGGCGTGGCATGGAAAAGATATTTTTTGACTTATGATGATTTTGACTTTTTACCATCATAAGGTGAGGAACTCCATCATTAGAAGAGAAGAAAACAGAGGGAAAGGTTAAAGTAGAACAGAACAGGAGAGAGAGAGAGAGATCACAGGGAGTTAACAGGCTTATCAGTCAGTAAGATGGAAGGAAAGATGCTGGCCAAAGCTACTGAGGTTTGGGAGTAAGGGAGGGAGAAAGATGGCAACACAGGAGATGACTCAGTAGGGATGCCCTAGAGAAAACTGCGATGTTGACTGAGTAATTGATCAGTTATGGGAGACCTCAGGGGTGCTTTTGAGTGGTCTGCATGGGCAGAAGCCCTAGGGTACAGGCCACCAATGTGGTGTTGATTCCTACAGTTCCAAGAAACTGGCCAAGCTGCCATGGTTCTCAAAGGAGGAAATGAGTTTAAGGCTGTGTTCAGGAAGATGAGAAGGCTAGAACACACACACACACACACACACACACACACACACACACACACCGGGGGGGGGGGAAGGAGGGAGAGAGAGGGAGCAGGAGAGAAAGAGAGAGAGAGAGAGAGAGAGAGAGAGAGAGAGAGAGAGAGAGAGAATTCTTTATCACTTATCAGATAGCTGTGGGTGTGAACAGGCCCTCAGATCCTTGCCTTGTTCACATGGATATGACGCAAGACACTGCAGAGCAGTTTCCAGTTACTCGTGGTGGAAAGAAAAAGATAAAACCACACAGGCTACAGCTCAGAGTCTCAGAGACCACATTTAAAGCGTGCTTTTAATAGATACCACCATGTTTGAGCTCAGCCTAGACCCTGTCTGTTCTGTTTACAGTCTGGCACCTAGAAAGCAGGGCTCTGGCTCTTCTCTCACTAATAGTATTCCCACACCCGGGCAGGGTCTGTCTGTGAGGGGCTCACAGCAGTTAATGCCCCAAGCAGAATGTACGGGGAGATCTCTGCCACACCTTTCTCTAGGCAACGGCATGGAGCCACATTTAGCAATTCTTTTGTTGAAAACACTTCGTTTCTCCCCCTCTGAATTTAAACAGTCTCTATAGGTTGACAACTGAGCCAGAAGAACCTGGAACAGGGGATTGGTTCATTGTTTAAATGATGCTTCATAGGGGATGGGGGTTCAGGCCTGTAATCCATACTTCCCTTTGGGAGGCTGAAGCAGAAAGATTGTAAGTTCAGGACCAGCCTCAGATACGTAGTGAGGCTTTTCCCAAACAAAGATGAAATAATGCTTATTAGCAAGTTCTGTGGCTGTGTAGGTAGCTCACTTGCCTAGCATTCCAGAGGCTGTGGATTTATTACCAGCATCGAAAATATACATATATAGATGCACATGTACACTGATACACTCACACACATGGACACACAGACACACATACACACAGCTACACACACAGAGAGACATCCATTTACACACAGACAGACATGTATGCATACATCCAAATGTACACACAAACACACATGCTGTTGTTATTGCTGCTGCTGCTGCTGTTGCTTTTCTCAGCTGTTTCTGGGCTTCTGGTGTTTGTGGACATGTCTGAGTCTCTTAAAGTGGACACCCTTGATTTCTCCAGTCTGTGCCTTTTTGGGACCTTAGGACTGAGAGTCAGAAAAGATCCTGGCAGCTTTGTCCTCACTTGGAGTGGGACTGGAGGGGAGGAGAGAGATGAGGAGAGCCTGGCCAACATCCTGCCTGCCTGGTGCATGGCAGTGTCTATACTCTACCTACTAAGGGCCAGGACGGGACCATTAGTGGTGCCTGCACCAACTGGGTGGTATTTTCTGTGGGCGCAAGTGATTCCTATTTTAATATGTTAGCCTATCTGCCTGCAGAGATGGATTATGTTAGCTGTTTCCAGCAGAGGCGAAAAGATGTTACAATGCAATTGTGTTCCTCCGTGGAAGAGTGTGGATGCTAAGTGCTCGCACACCTTATAGCTTTCCCTGAAGCTTTGATCTCATTTACTATCAAAGGAAGTAGATCTGCCATGGCCTCCATTTTTGCTCCTAGGACACAGGTACGCATTCCTTTTGATACTAGGAATCGAAACTGCATGCGTATGTGTGTGTGCACATGTGTGAAAACATGTGCATGTGTGCATGTATGTTTTGTTTTGGTTACCAGAAAGCTCAAAACAAAACTGAAGCTTGACCAGCATCTTCACCCAAGGTTTTTATTTTAATCATATTCTGGTTTTTCTCAGATTCTGTTTTTCTTTTTCTTTTCAATTTTTATTTTAATGTTATGTATATGAGTGTTCGTCTACATGTATGTGTGTGTAACACATGTGGTGCCTAGTACCTGTGCAGGCCAAAAGAGGGCGTTCAAGCCCTAGGACTGAAGTTATAGTTCTTCACATCTCAGTAGAAACTAAGCTGTGGAAAGGCCAGGATCTGTGTGTTTCTCTCCAGACTGTACTTTCGGAGTCTAGAAAACAGCCCCACACTAACAGGCCTTCAGCAGAGAGCTGGTCAGTGTAGCACCCGGAACTAATAAGTTCTGTACTAGGAAGTTGCAGTCTGAGCTACTCTATGGGTGTGACTGTGGAGCGTCTCAGGGCACCAAGCCCAGAGGGACCCCTCACCCACGTGGCAGGCCTCCACCCAGATAGCCCCAGAACACCACAGTGTTCATGTGCCCTAATGCACTGGCATCACCGTCTTGACATTTCTAAGATATTTAGAAGTAGCCCTGTCTTTCTGTTTTACACTGAGATCCACATTCTCTGACATCTCCTTGTGGGAATATGATGGCATTGTTCCCTTCACGAAGGTTTTGTCACTGAACAAAGAATCACAGAAAAAGATTAGCATGTATTTTGACCCAAAAGATTTATGTATGCACACACACACAAACACACACACACACACACACACACACACACACACGAGATTTTATTAGTATTATTTTGGTTTGGGTTTTGTGATACAGGGTTTCCATGGATCCCAGGCTGGTCTCACGCTCACTAGGTAGCCAAGGATGACTTTGAACTTCCAATCCTTCTGCCTCCACCTCCCAAGTACTGGAATCACAGGTGTGCACCACCAGGCCTGGCTCACAGGCATCTCTGGATGCAGGGCCCAGACATTTTTGTGATGTATGTATACACCACGCCCTTAGGGACCGATTTCCTGTTTTCCTTCTCTAAATCGAGGGGGAATTGAAAGGCACACTTGAGAAGGATCTGGCTGCAGCTCTTGTATCTTTGTAACCATCCACTTTCCGAACTTTCTGGTTGTTCCAGTGGCTGCTGAAGGGGACTCTCCACCATTAGCAAGTCTTTCTCTTTCTGGATTACTCAATTTAGTTTCCAGATAAATGCTTATCTTTCTTGCTCACACTGACTTGTTTCTGTAACACCGGATCCACCGGTACATGACTAGCATGAGCAAACTTGGGAAGAAATGGAAACGTCAAAGCACAAGGATACAAGGGAGGAACAGAGACACATGGTCATTTTACAGTGTGGCTGGGTGGCTGCAGCATGCAGGGTGTCGTGGGCACTAATCTGTGTCACGGAGAAGTAGGAATGCTGGTAGCTTGGGTCATTGATCCCTGGCCTACTTAACTTTAATTATTAAGTTGACACAGATTAGAGTGGCCTATGGAGGAATTACTTAGATCAGCTTGGCCTATGTGCATTTCAGTGGGAGATATTAACTGATGCCTAAATGCCAATCCACTGTGGGTGGCATCATCCCCACACAAGTGATTCTGGGCTGGTTAAATAAGAGCCTGGGAGTACGTCAGGAAATAAGCCAGTAAGCAGTGTTACTCCACAGTTCCTGCCTCCAGGTTCTTGCCTTGAATTCTTGCCATGGTTTCCCTCAGTGATAGAAGGGTAAGTCAAATAAATCTTTTCCTCCCATGTTGCTTTGGTCAGAGTGTTTTATCATAGCAACAGAGATCACACTACATCTGTCCCTGTTGGACTTGTGTGTTAAAGGGCTGGTCCCCGGCCTGAGCACTGTTGAGAGGGAGTGAATGCTGTGAGACTTGGGGCATTTAAGGAGAAAAGCCTTTTTAGCATGTGTCCTAAAAAAGGCAATTGGGCACAACTTCCTCCCACTTTGCTTGTATCCTGACCATGAAATAAACAGCTTTATGTGTGCTTCCACCCTAATGTGTCTGCGTAAGGCCAAAGGCAGCAAGGCCAACTAGCCATGAATTAAAATCTCCAAAGGGGATCCAAAGGAAACCTGTCACTTTCTTAATCTGACTCTCTCAGATATTTTGTTACAGTATCAGAAAGCCAATGTTGTTGCCGAATCTGGAATGTCAGTTAAGTGGAGGTTTAGTAAGAGAATGTCTGTGGTAATCAGTGCTGTGAGATTAAATACATGACCAACTCAGGCTGTTGGACAGCTTCGCAGGAGGAAGTGGTAACTTCTGAAAATCCGATGGGGAGAAGTCAAAGCTTAGGTGTCTGGAAAGGAGTGTTGTAGATCCAGGAACAACATCTGCAAAGCCTGTGTGCACACAAGGAATGGATATCCTTGTATGTGCATGTTATGCACACACACACACACACACACACACACACACACACACACACACTTCTTTATTTAGTTACTGAGAAACCAGGTTCAGTGCAAGTATGTGATTTGCTGAAAACCATAAAGAATACCACAGCCACACCAGTCCCTCTGATTCCTGGGATGGGATAAGAAGGTGACGTGGCAGGGCACCTGTCTTTCCAAGCCTCAGTTTCTTTAGCTTTACCACACTGGCCAGACAACCAGACCTGTGTTAGTGGCACTTGCTAAATGTCAGTCCTTATGTCTTCCTTACCTAGTGACACCTTCTCTCCCCTTCATCCTTTCTCCAGAAAGAGAGGATGCAGGGAGGGCCAGTGTGTATGTGGACACGTGTTTTGTGAAGGGCAGGGAACAGAGAGACAAGGTTAATTTGGACACAGAGAGACCAGCTAAGGGAAACGGAAACCACTGGCTGCTGAGAGTGGAGGAGTGCTGGATACTGCCTTTGCCTAGAGGTCTTCCAGGGAGGGCAGCAATGTCTTGCTGTGTGCTTCAGGTCATTTCAAGTCCGAGGATCCCTCTCATTAGCATTTCAGAGAAGCATCTAGCTGCCCCACTGAAGTGCAGGCTCCCCTGGCCTCCTCAAAGCACACTGGGCAGATTCCTATGATGCAGGGTCATTGAGCTGCGTTTCCAAGGGTGACAGAGTGGGAAGGAGGCTGTTCCCTCCCACACCCCATACAGTGCAGAAAACGCAACTCACTTCTGGTCCCTTGGACTATGGTTCTCCATTGCAGCCTGAAGATGCTAAATCAAGCACATGGCTAGATTGGGGTGAAAGCATTTGGGTCATTCTCTCAGTCAGTTCTTCAGGAAGTCTGTCATTTCTCCAGTGCTAAGAACAAAGCAGTTTCTTCTCAGCCTGAGCCACGACATATGTGGAGAGTTACCTGGAGTCTGAGCTGGGTTGAAAACACAGGGTAAATGGTTCTTTTAAATCCTGCCTGACCCAGAGCATACAGTTTACAGCCCTGTAGGCAATATTTGGTTTCTCCTACCCAGTGAGCTTTTGCTTCTGGTTTTGACCTGAAACTTGAAGATGATTCTTTACATGACTGAAAACAAAAACAAAAACAAAACTATTGTCCAGATAACTGGATCTCAGCAACAGCCAGAGGCTCTGGCCCTGCCAGATGGGGAAACTTCAGAGGAGACAGGGGTGGGAAAGCTGACTGGATGTGGTTAGAATACATAAACACGGTAGAGTCACGGGGCTGATTCAGCTTGTGGGAAAGGTTAAATCAACAACCCCAGAGAAGATTTGAGCAAAAGAGATGACACTCAAAACCTTGCATCCCTCAGAGACCTGTCTGTCCAGCTTCATTGACCTAGCTGTCCTCTAGGGTCATCGTCTTCAAAGGCATCTTTTACTCCTGTCCCCTTCCCTGCCTGCCCATTCTACCTCACTTAGGTTAAATTCATCTAATCTTTTTTTTTAAAACAACAACAATCAACTTAGCATCAAGCAACTCTTTTTTGATTTTTCATATTATCATGAAGGTTTATCCTTTATTCTAATATGAGATGCTACACTGACTTATATTCATATCTTAATACAATATTCTATTGCATTTTTCAAATAGCACATCATGTTTACTGTAAACAATTAGTTTTAAACGATGATGTACTTATTTTGTTAGTATATTTTTGGGAAGGTCTTTTTTTTCACCTGCATGCCAACAAGGAAACTGGCCTTCTTTCTTCATTTCTTTGGCTGTGGTATCAGTATTATACAGCCTTCACAGAGTAAGTTTTAAAAATGGTCCTCCTATTTCATATTATTTGTTAAGAATGTTATTATTTCTTTAAATATTTGTAGAAGCATTCAGTTGAAATCATTTGTATCTGAGCTTTTATAATGCATAATATTTTATCACATTTTATCTCTTTATTTATTTTTGAATCAAATTGTAATTTTTACTTATTCACACAGGGGTTATAAACACAAAAAGGCAGGACGTGGGGAAGGGGATGACACTGGAGTGTGGGTGTTCAGGGGGAGTACAGATATCTTTCAGAACAGGGTATCGGCTGGGTGAAGGTTCAAAGGACAGGTCACTATGACTCTGTCTATGATTCACTTGTCCTTATCTAAGTTGGTACTATCCGCCAAGACTACCTATTTACAAGGTTTATGACTACTCAGGCTGGTAAATTTCCACGAAAGCTGCCTGTTTACAAGAGAGTATTAAGCAACTTTTAAAATCAAGCAACTTTTCAAATCAAGCAACTTAGTATCTCCTTCCCTGGTGGTTTTTAGGCAGGATCTCACATTGGATCATAATCTAAACATCACATAAAAACATCATCGAACGTATTTACAAGAAGGATTTCTCAGCCTTCTCTTCACACCTGTTGTTTTCTACTGTGTAATATTAATTTTTCAAATAAGCCAATCAGGGCTGACAAGAATGATCAGTGGGTAAAGGCATCGGTCTTATCAAGCCTGATGACCTGAGTTTCTAGGATCCACATGTAGAAGAAAAAAACTGGTTCCCATAAGTTGTCCTCTGACATCCACATGGGGCACCATAGTATGCTTTTACCTGTGTGTGCACATGTATGTGCATGTACACACAACACACACATACACAACTAACTAAATAAATAAATGTAGTAAAACTTAAGAAAATAATTAACCAATTAGTTATTAGTTAGGCCTGGTTCCTGATTGTAAAAAGGTTTCTACTGTATCATTGTTATATCTATCTATCTATCTATCTATCTATCTGTCTGTCTGTCTGTCTGTCTGTCTGTCTGTCTGTCTGTCCGTCCGTCCGTCCGTCCGTCCGTCCGTCCATCCATCCATCCATCCATCTATCTATCTATCTATCTATCTATCTATAAATCTTGCCTGCATTTATTCTGTTAGATTAAGTGTAGAATTATTTTTGAAGGATATGCTTAAAATTCTGTTTCAGTTTTCACTGAAGTTTAATACATTTTGGGTCATGGATCAGGACCTGAAGCTTTGTATCATATCCTTGGATTTTACTGGCCAATGCCAGTTAGGGTTTTGTATCTGATTAGATGGGAGACTGTATGTATATGCTTTTTATTAAATATTGGCTTTGGGGCTGTATTAAACTTTTAAGATGGCATTTATGTCTTTCCATCCCTTTGTGGTAAACAATTCACGCTCCCAAACAGTTGTCCATACTTTTGAGTTAGGTAGAGTTTACCCAGATACATGTAGGCCTAATAATGTTAGTTAAGGAACTAAACATGTTAGCTAGGGTATGTCAGACAGAGGGGTAATAAAGGCATGTCATAAATGCTTGGGCACATGGGCTATCTCACATGCTTCCCACCATTCATGCTCAGAGACCATGTACCCCTGCTCCCTGAGATGTCCCCTCCTGCCTCCTCTTAGTACCTCCAACTATCCTTCAAGTCATGGTTTAACAACGGAGTGGCCCACTAAATGCTCTTTGCTCTGAGCTTGGTTCCCAGCTTGTGGTGCTATTCAGGGTGTTGTGTTACCTGAAGGCTGAGGGTCGCTGATGATGAGTTGTGTCTCCATCTTTCTCTTTGTTTTCCACCATCCATGAGGCAAGTAGCCTCTGCCACATGCTTCTGCCTAAGCACACGCTCAGAATCAATGGAGCGGAGGACTCTAACAACTACTGTCCACCTCTCTGTCCTGGGACCATAACCTCAAGCCAGCTACTGCCAGCTCCCTGAGGAAGCAACTATGAAGGGACCTGAGGCCTCGGTCTGGCTGCTTTATCTCTTTTTCCCAGTCTCAGTCTCCCTGGGCCTCCTCTCAGGCATCCAACTGCATTGAACTATTTCACTAGGAGGACGCAGACTGCGAGTTGAGAAATGAACCAGAAGACCTGTACAGAACTACAAAGCCCCTCTGTCTGTCCAGAAACCCTGCAGAATATTAGTTGTTTATTAGTCATTTAAAACCATTTGCTCACTCTTCATAAAAAAAATAAATAAATAAATCCCGGCATCACCATTGACTTTGGCGTGATGCTGTGTTGGCGAGGTCAGTTATGTGCATGCATGTTCTGACTAAGGTCATGGAAGAGTTGTTCTGTCTCACCGATCACAAATCAATTATGTGTGACCAAGAACAACAAGACTTTTATTGTAAAATATGGAAAACCCAACCACAGCCTTTGAAGTAGAAAACAAGCAAGCAAACCAAAACGACAGTCGGAATGGATTGTTAAGTGTGCTGGCTCATACTTATAATCCCAGCATTCAGGAAGCTGAGGCAGGAGGATTGGGACTTTGAGGTCAGCCTGGTCCACAGAGTAAGACACTTTAGGAGAGGAAGGGAAGGAGGAGGAGAAAGAAGAAGAGGAGGACAAGGACAAAAAGGAGGAGGAGGAGGAGGAAGAAGAGGAGGAGGAGGAGGAGGAGGAAACCAGTGTATAATTCATTCAGAATAGGGGTTTAGCTGGGCTGATGATCTGAGAGTAGAGTTTTTAGGCACTGTGGTGGGCCAATGGCTTCAGTTCCTGTAAAGGCAAATAAAGGACAACAACAATATTTTAGACTGACAGCTTACAGGGGATCCAAGGGAAAGCTCCAGAAGAAATGAACAGCCTGTGGTGGTTTGAATGAAAATAGCCCCCATAAGGCCATAAGGAGTGGCACCATCAGGAGGTGTGACCTTGTTGGAGTAGGTGTGGTCCTGTTGGAGGAAGTGTGTCACTCTGGGTTGGGCTTATTTGGGAAAACAAAACGTGCTGCTGTTGAAAAGAATGTCCCCAAGCTGGAGCGATGGCTGAACAGTTGAAAGCACTGGTTGCTCTCCCAGAGGACCTGAGTTCAGTTCCTGGCACCTACACCAGGCATCTCACCACAGCCTGTAATTTCAGCTCCAGGGGATCTGATACACTCTCCTGGCCCTCTAGAACACCTGCCCACATTGCTGGCAAATGTTTGAGAAAGCACCTTGCATGCTTACTGCTGTGTTATCCTGTATAATATATTTCTTGAAAATGAAGACAATTCTCCAAGCTTAGTGTCTCCCTATAGACTCATACTCCAAATTGAACTTCTGTGTCTGCCTTTTCACCTGTGTTCTGGGGACTGAACATTGGCTATATCATGGCTGATGTCCTTGCGGGCTGAGTCATCTACCCAGACTCAGCCTGTGGTTCCAGTTGATTCCTTCAACAGTATCCTCTGGAGAGCAAAGATTTGACATCTTCGTTTCCGTGGGTGATGCTTTTGGTGTTGTATTTTGTCCACTATCAATGTTTCTCCACATATTCAAATGCCTTCTCCAGACAGAAAAGACTTTTAATAGTATTTGATGGCTTTGGGTATCTTGAGATAGTAGATACCCACACAGTGTTTATCCAGGGAATCCTTTCCTCTCCTCTCCCTTCTGTGTCCCTTCCCTTCCCTTCTTTTCTTTCTCTCCCTGTCTTTCTTTTTTCCTTACTTTTATTGAGTATTTCTACCATGCTGAGGACTGAACACTGGTCCTTGACTTTGAGCCACATCCCCAGCTGCTGCCTTCCTTTCCTCCCCTCCCTTGATCCTCTTTTTTTAAAAAAAAAAAAAATTAAACAATCAGTTATTTGTTTGTTATTATTCTCTTTCAATGTATGTGAGTGTTTTGTCTGCAGAAGAGGTCATGAGATCCCCTGGAACTGGAGTTACAGGTGGTTGTGAGGTGACATGGGGTGCTGAAAATTGAACTTAGGTCCTTGGCAAAAGCAACAAGTGCTCTTAAAACCACAAAGCCATTTATCTCTTCAGCGTCTTCCTCCTCCTCCTCCTCCTCCTCCTCCTGCTCCTCTCCTCCCATTCTACCCCTCCTCCTTTCTGCACCCCCCACCATCTTTTTTGAGGCTGGATCTTACTGGGTAGTCCAGGCTGCCCTCAATTCATGGTCCTCCTGCTTCAGTCTCCAGAGCATTGAGACCACAGGAACACTTTGTAGTGACTTAGCCTAGCTAAA
Organism: Grammomys surdaster; assembly: GCF_004785775.1. Classification (NCBI taxonomy): domain Eukaryota; kingdom Metazoa; phylum Chordata; class Mammalia; order Rodentia; family Muridae; genus Grammomys; species Grammomys surdaster. The sequence continues at coordinate 3,174,737 of NW_021620828.1, forward strand.
GAACTTTTTTTTACGTTTATTGTAAGGATTACCTATAAGCAGTAGATTTCTTTTAAATTTCAGAGATAAAAATCCTGATAGACATGGTGGCACTACCTTTAATCCCGGTATTTAGAACACAGAGGCTGGAGGATCTCTGTGAATTTGAGGCCAGCCTGATTAACCTAGCAAGATTCATATCAGTCAGGGCTGTGTATAGAAACCTTGCCTAAAACAAACAAACAAACAAACAAACAAATCTTTACTTCTCCTTATTTCTGAAGGTTACAAAATTCCAGGCTTGCCAATTTTTTCTTCAGTAACATTTCATCTGTTCCCTTTTTCCTTGCATGCTTCTTTTGGTGATAATTTGGAGTTAATTTTTGTCTTTCTCCCACTACAGGTAAGATATTTTTTCCCCTTGACCTCTTCCAAGAATTTCCCCATTACCCTCTGAGTGTGACATGCCTGAATGTAGGGAGTTCTCTTTGTTTAGGACATTTATCTCTCTTGTGTTCTCTGTACTTTCTGGAACTGTGGTTTTGGTGTCTGACCAAACCCAATTTGGGGAAATTCCCAGTCATTATATGTTCAAACAGCTCCCTGCCCCTGGGGCATGTGTGTGTGTGTGTGTGTGCATGTAGGTGTGTATGTATGTAGGTGTGTGTGTGTGTGTGTGTGTGTGTGTGTATTCACTGTGGAGCTAGGGTTGACCCTAAAGCCTGCTGCACGCTAAACAAATGCTCTCCCAGGAGCTCCGCTCCCAGCTCCCCTTTCTCCATTCTTTCGCACTCTCTCACGTACCCCACAAACATTATGCCTTTTTCTTCTTGGATTTCTCTTGTCTTTATTTTTTTCCAATCCTTTTTCTGTTTGATTTTCCACACTGAAAGTTCCTAATGATGTATCCTCATGCTTAGGGATTATTTCCTCAGCCCCACCCAGTGTGCTAACGAGTCCATCAAAGGCAACCTTCACATAAACCCTTGTGCTTCCTTCCGACCATGTGTTGCTTGCAATGTCCTTCTCTGTTCACAAGGCCCATCTGCTCCACTGAGCTGTCTCCTTCCTTCCTTCTTCCCTCCCTTCCTTCCTTCCTTTAACTCTTGCTTATGAATTGGTTGTTTTACAGTTCTGTCATATCCGAGTCTGGCTCGGATACTCTCCCTGCCTTTAGCTGTTCACTGTGTCTTTGCCCTAGAGATGGACACGGAGGAGTGGGTGAAAGATAGGGCAATCCACAGACTTCTGGAGAGCATAGGTGGGGAGGGGGAGAGGAACAGGCCACATTGGGATTAGGTCTTAGTGGTTTGGTGAACTTGTACCCTGACTGTGAATTCTGCCAGAGCTTCGTGGGCCTCTAGTCCCCTCTGAAAGGGACAGGACAGCTAGAAGAGGCAAGCATTGGGCATTTTTCTTCTCCCAGACCAGGAAAAGGTAAAGGAGAATTTATATTTATTTATCTTCTAAATGAAGATAGAAGGATTTTCATCATAAAAGCAAAAGGAGAATCAGGTTCTCATCAAACCCAAGGGCTGGCCTTGGTGAGGAGACTCTGGTGCAATAACTGGGAAGAGTTCCTGAGATCAAAGCCAGGAAAATATGGCAGCGCCATATAGAGGATGCACTTGAACTCAGATTGGTCCCCACAGTCCCTCCATACCCTGCCCACTGGTGTTTTTCAGCTGCTGGCTCTGGTGCCTCCAGCGGTTTCTGCTAGTCCATTTCTGTTGTTTCCCATGTTTGTCAATCCTCTTCCTCCATCTTGGGATCGGCCATCTATTTACTCTGAGACCTCACTTCTCTGATGGATCTAAGAAGAATCAGGGTTTCAGTTAATTCTTCCCCCCCCTCTTGTGGATCAAATGATAATTTGCATACTTCTTAAGCACTACACAGGAAACTAGAAGGAAATCTAGGCCAATCTACCTCAAAGCCTAGGTTCTCCTTTGCCCTTCGTGGCAGCCCTTCACATGGTGACTGCTGCTTTGACCTTCGTGTTGGCAGGGGCTGAGAGGGAAGGTCACAGTGTGTAGGCCTCAGGAGGCTCGTCTCAACTCAGGGAAAGACATCACCTTCCAGGAAACAGCTGGAAATGTCTGAAGACTTTCTTTTTGTAATCACAAATGCGGAAGTGCTCCTGGAATCCAGTATACCCAGGGTGCTGCTCACCATGCTACCTATGGACAACCTCTCCCCAAGAATGAGTCTGTCCCCAAATCCCAATGCTGCGTGGTTACAAGTCATCCAAGGTCAACCTTGAGGCATGCTTCCCCAGTTCCAGCTCCCTGTCTCCTGATATTAGTGTTGAACCAGTTGATGCTTTCAACACTACCTCTTGAATTTAGCTTTTCACTGGAGTCCTTCTGTGATCTTCCCATGAATGATTAATGCTTACCAGTGTCTACTGGCCATCAGGCAGCATGCTGGCTGCTTCCTCCCACTGCCTGGCTTCATCCCTTCTCAGCAGATACTAACGGAGTCTCTCCGATGAGCCAGGTACACCACGTACCTGCCACATGGGGGTTGGGGGCTACTAGCCTCGCCTTTTATACTAGACTCTGCCACAGCTCAGAAAAGTTAAGTGACATTTTCAGTTCAACTTGGTGGCTGCTATTCTTTAAACGATGTCAGGACTACTGCATGAGCCCAGAGAAGCCATCACAACTGTTTCCTTTGCTGAGGACTTGGGGGTGCTCAGATACTCCATTGTTTTGGGCCTAACACTCAGGGTCTGCCGAAACTGGAAATGTGAGACAAGATTGTGAGTGGATCATCTGGGCAAAGGGGGGACTGGAAGTGCTGAGGTCTGAGCCCCCACCCAGGTGTTTGAGAGGCCTCCCAGAGAGACGGAATGGGTCTTGGTGGGGATAATAGCCCCTCCAAACACACTCATTGCTGGCCTTTCTCATTGAGCAGTTCAGCTTTCAAATGCTTTGCTGCACAGAGCAAGGGATGGGTGTTTTGTAACCCCCCCCCCCCAACCTCCTGCACGCCTTTTTTCTTTTTTAGGAAAAGCAATTTGCTCCTTTCTGATTGAGAACAAGATCTGGCAGGGAAGGGCTTGTTTTCCCCCCACTTCCCTCGCTCCCCCACTCTCTCCCCACCCTTGAGTGGAAAAAAAACAGTCCAAGATGGGGGTGGGTGGGAGGAGGAAGAGAGGGAATAAGAACACAGAATCCATGCTAAGCAAAACTATTTGCATAAGCTGTACACTCTCACTTAGAGCCCGGGCCCATCCAACCTATGACGAATTCCCGTCTCGGCTACCTGCCAGCTGTGTTTTCACGGGGCTGGCAAGACTACGGTCTACATTCTACACTGATTAACGACCTTCAGGAAGGAGACCACCAATTGCAATGCCAGCACACTTTGCTTGTTAAAGGGGACAGGGGGCCTTGTTGGACAAGACCCAGGCTTTTTTCTTTGGGTGGTGGGCGGGTAAGCAGGCCAGGAAGGGTAAGGGGTGGGCAGGAGGGGCGCATGTGTGTAGTAAATAGACCAGAAAGACAAACCTCAAGTGGTAGGAAGAATCTTATGCCAGATCCTAGTGGTGAACCCTGCACTTCTTCTAGATAACTCTGGCTAGCCGGAAAGGGCTGAGAGTGAGGGGTAGTCCTGAGAGTTGCAGGGGTACCCATGCTATCTTGAAGAGCCCCAAGTAAAAACACCAGATCTGCCTTCTCCACTAGCCCTGTGCGGGGGGAAGGGGGGGCTTCTAGCCACACCTACAGTGCTGAGAGGCATCTGAATTGGTAGCTTCTTCCTCCAGAGCAAAGATCAGAGATGTGCCACCAGTCACTCAGGGAGGAAAGCTCCCTATCCCCACCCAGACCCCACTGTCATGTTCCTTTACTAGCGGTCGCGTGGTGGGAAGAGGGCAAAGGTATTTCCCATGACCACTTGGCATGAGGAAGTGTGGCCTGTGAGCTCACCACTTGCCCGGCTGCTGACATGACATGCTGTCATAACTGTCTGTGGCTCTTGCCATGGTATGAGCTGATGGAATCTCCTGTCTTTTCTCTTCAATTCCAACTGCATCTTGTGAGGGCTGGAAGGGTCTCTAAGAGGCCATCTCACTGGGTATCCTAACCCCTAATGGTTGGGGACACTAGGTGGTTTTTAATGAAGCACTAAGATTCTCCAGTGGCCTTCATTCCTAGCCACATGCTGGAGGTGTATGGTCCCCTCTGTCTAGGTAATACATCTCCTCTCAGGAGGTCTCAGATGCTCAGCTCCCAGGGGAACAGCGGTGCCCTCCCTTTTCTAATCATCAAAGCTTCAATTTCTCTCTTACAGATACATTGAGAAGCAAAGGGAGAGAAAGGTAATGGTCCTGCCCTCAAGAAGGAGTCTGATGTAGAAATAATGGGGTGCCCCTCTGCTCACTCCAGCCTCTGCAGGCCCCAGCCACCCCCGTGTCACCAGCCCCATGCTTCATTAAGGCAACACAATGTGTCCCCATGGTCGCTTGCCAGCCGGGATGTCCTGTGTGACAGCAGATGCAAAGAGAATGAACAGGCGGCTGAAAGGATTGAGGACAAAAAGAGCACATTGTCCAGTGCTCTGAAAGGGCTGCCTGAGAGGGGACATATGCATGTGAAAAAAAATACCCCAGTGGGTCCCCCCCTGCTGGCCCCAGCCGGCCCTCACCCAAACCTTCCCTTGATGCTGCACCAGGATGTCTCCAGGCTGGTCAGGGTCAATCTAGCTTGGGCTAACAGCAGGCAACGAGTGAGGGTAGAGGCCAGTCTTTGGGGCACTATTGCTCAAGGGAACTTCCCCATGCCCAGATGGCCTGTCTGCCATCAATGCATAGAATTATTCATTACAGTTATCCATGCCAGCTAGCTCCTCCCATTTGACAGGTGAGAAGACTGAGGCCCAGGATAGAGGGATGACTTGGTAGACCTGGTCAGCAGAAGCAGAAGCTTCCTGCATGTAGCTCTCACCTCCTGGTCTCATACTCTTCTGGGTACTATACTTGTCCATCCATATGGGATTCTGAAAGGGGTCTAGTATTTCTTCTGAGTTACCCTGCTGCTGCTTTGCAAGGGCCAAAACCCAACTAAATCCCAGGCTTGGTTCCATGAGTCTGGAACTCCAAGGAATGGGATCACAGGTTGGCATTAGAGACTCAGCTCTCTCCTTCCTAGTAAATGTGAATTACTGAACAAACATCTTCCCCAAACCATAAACCTGGGCTTTGAGAGACCAGGACTAAAGGGAAGGCAGGGGCTGCAGCCCGTGGGCAAGTGTCCTGGCAGCAGCCCTCACTCCAGAAGTAACTCACCTGTTTCTCCCACGGGACCACTTGAGGATCCAATGCCACTGAAGGCTCTTCGTACATAATTGAACACTGTCAAAACTAGACTTTTTTTTTTTTAACATTCAAAGGCTTGGCAGAGTTGGGTCAGGGCTGCAATTGCCTATGATCTTCTTTATTCGGGTATCTACATCAGCAACTTCTCCTTAAACGGGACTTTGGAAGGAAAAGAGGAGGATTTGAGGGAAACCAGGGATCTCTTAAAAATCAGTTGTCGGCCAGGCAGTGGAACATACCTGAATGGCACGCGCGCGCGCACACACACGCACGCGCGCACACACACACACACACACACACACTTATGTGTATCCAGAACCTGTGTGGGCTAGCTTGTCTTTCTCTTTCCATTAACTCCTCTTACTCCCTCCTGCTTCCTCCATCATCTTCCTCCTCCCTCACGGTCCCCCTCCCCCTTTTTTTTTTTTCAGTGACAATTGTTTGTTTTTCTTGTTTTTTAGCTGAAAGGGTGTTGAGTAGTTCAACCTGGCCTCCAGCTTGATAAGTAGTTCAGGATGGCCTTGAACTCCCAATCCTTTCTGTACTTGCAGAACACAAGCCATTTCTGACAGGAGGAAGGCCCCCTCCCACCCAGGGCCATTTCTCTCCTGTCCCTGCCAAGGCAGGCTCTGTGCTGGTGGCGGACAGACCGCACAGGTTGACTCCCTCTCCCAGCGACATGAGCTCACCACTTGCTAACAGATGTGAGGAAGTCTGTGTGATCTCTACCAACAGCTGTGCAAGATTCTTTGCCCCTGAAAGTCCCCAGCTGCCTGAGGGGAGGTGTGCAGGAGGAGACAGGCAGGCCAGGAAAGAATGCCAGCCCTCCATGCTGTTTAAGCCTTGGTTAGTTTCTGGGGTCGAGGAGGGGTAAGCTTGCTATTTGAGACATACATGCCACACAAGGTAGAAGATGTCATTAGGGAGTTTATTTTGTTCCAGATGTATTAAACCAGGAGCTCCAATTTGGACACATATGTCACATTGCTATGTTAACACACACACACACACACACACACACACACACACACACACACACACAAGCACAGTTACACATACAATGTCACAAATTGGGCTTAGCCACTAGTGAATAAGTGAATCTTTTGTTTGTTTGTTTGTTTGTTTATTTAGCTGTCAAAAGACACCTTTACTGAGAAGTCAGCTAAGTGTTTGCTCCTGAATCATCTGGAGTCCTGGTGAGTGCCCTTAGAGCCCAAGGAAGGCAAGTTCCTTTTGGACTAGGCTGGCTAGAGAGGCTCTGTGGAAGAGAGGCATGCTCGAGTCGGCTGGTGTGGGGTACAACTGGACCAGGAGGGCAAGAGTTAGATATCCTTTGCCCGGCACAGTGGCATGAGGGAGAGGCAGTGGATGGAGCCAGTACTTCAATCCCGTGAGCCCCAGTGAATGGCCAGTGGCTACAGAAGCATTCCCCCCCCCCCCAAGGCCTCAGGAGGCTGGATGGTAACTCAAGATGGGGTTCCAGAGACGTAGGAAGTTACTCAGTGGTTGCATTGCCCTAATGACCAGCAGATATTTGCTAATATTTGCTTCTGTGTCCCTTAGCAGCCAGGAATTCACAGTTGAAAAGCAAATCTCAAACTACTGGACCTCCAGACCACCAAGAATTCTTACTTGCTTTTAGAAAGATTAATTTATTTTTATTTACATGCACGTGTGGGTGCCTGCATGAATTTGTGCAAACCACACACATGCAGATGCTCCTGGAGGCCAGAAGAGGGAATTGGAGACTCCTGGTACTGGAGTTACAGGCAGTTGTGAGCTACCTGACGTGGGCACCTGGAACGAAAACCAGATCTACAGCAGAAAGTGCCCTTAGCTACACAGTCTTCTCTTCAGTCCCTTAACAACAAAAAAACCTATTGAATGCCAACTATGTGCAGTCTCCAAGAATTTGTAGGTAAATTTGGGTGTTCTTTGTTCAGGGCATAGGAAACAACAAAAGTACAATGTCAGAAAGTCTACTGTAAAATACAGGCAAAACCAACCAATCAAACAACTCACAAGAAAGTGTTAAGTCTTTCTCAGAGGCTAAGAAATACTGAGGCAAGTTTCAGAGAAGGTGATAGTTGCTCTGGGCACTGTGGCATGCATAGGAATTTTGCAGCCAGTGAAGCAGACAATGGTTTCCACATAGGTGACAGTATTGATAGGTGGAAGAACTGTCCCTTTAGTATGTGTGAATGCAGGAGGAGGTGGATGAGCATCCTCCAGAATCTTACTCTCACGTTTAACGCAGAACCAGCACTGAAGGATTATATGGAATAGAAATCTTCTGCATCTTTACAGATTCATTCCAGGGATCTGACAGTCTTACAGGTTCAAGTATTCATGGGGCCCAACAGAATGTCCAAAATTGCTGGGGCAAGAAAACAGAGGGTCTGGTGTACAGAGGACACTTGGTCACTGGTTTGGTCACAGGCTGCCCTGAGCAAAGAGAATCTGACATGACGTCCTGTAGAACTTCAGCAAAATTTAGCACAGTAAGAGGGGTTTGGGCAGAGCTGACGTAGTCAATGGGAGCCATATTTGTCATGCTGTGCCCTGAGGCTGTCCTCAGGTGTTTCTGTCCTATCACCTCTGTTCACTTTTTCCAGTTCTCAAGCATTGAAAAGAACCCAGGGCCCAAGAAGTGAAGGGGCGGGGGGGCAATCCTTGTAGGGACAATAGAGATGCCACATGAGTCAGACTCGCTCTGGCCAGGACTTCGTATTTCTATGCTCCAGTCTCAGTTCTGCAAGGCAGGTGCAGGTGGTGTCAGACCCTACGCTCTAGAAGGGAAGGGAGATCCAGGTCAAGCAGCTCACCCAAGGTCACACCACTGCTCACCACCCTCAGAGCCCAGGCTGAATGGTTTGGAATTCCAGAGCAGGGATAGGGATCCACCCACTCGGTCATCTAGTAGAGACACAGGCTGAACCCGAGCTCACTGTGTGACTACTGTTCCTGCTTCCCTGTATCAGAATAAAGCCAGAAGGGAGCAAAACAAACATATATACTTGGAGGATACAGCACACTGTGGATTGTTAGGTAATTGGGAAGGGGTCCCAGGTACCCCCAATTCATAAACATCCTGATGCCCTCAGTATTATCCCTCCAAAATGCTAAAAGAAAGATATTTCATTACGCAAATGAGAATCAAAGGTATAATTACAGAGGGTCCCCAGGGCAGGAGTGGACAGGACTCCTGTCAGATGCCCTGCCTACCACTGGGGTCTAGTCAAAGCACATGTCCAGAGTCCAAGGGATGGCAGGCAGCCTTATTTGTTGTGATCATGTGAGTTTTTCTTGTCTCATACTAGGACTCTGTCATAGTCAGAGCCTCTTTCACCATCTACTATCCTGGCTCGGGGCTTGGCAGCTCAGAATTTGGAGCATGAACCTTGTGACCCCCTGGGACATGCTGGGGCTAGAGAAACTTATTTGTAGTTGCTGCTTTTGTCTCAGGGGCTCGTGTAGCCCAGGCTGTCTTCTAACTCGGAGGGTGTCTGAGAATGACCTTCAGCTTCTGATGCATGCCCATGCATGCTTGCAGGCTCGCAGGACTACATTCAGTTTGTACAGTGCTGGTAGCAAACCCCAGGGCCTTGTCTGTGCCAGGCAAGCACTCTGACAACTGAGCTATACTAATAGCCCCTAAGGGGAACCACTTCAGCTCTCTACTTTAGAATCACATCCAACCTCCAAAGGGAATGTAAAGTCATTGAGTTAGCTACAATTTCTTCCTTTTTAGGTGACCAGGGCAAAAAGAGAAAAAAATAAAGGCAGCTGCCTTCTACCAGATAAAACAAATTTCCATTGTGTTCTACACCTGCTTAAAAACAAGTTTCAATGTTCCCAAGATGCAGGGTTGTGAAGGATGTATGGAAACGACATTGTACGTTCTGCCTCATAGAGTTGGGCTGTGTGATTCATACAACTGTATGAGGGAAGGCCCTCATTAGCCTTCCCTGTTTTAGTCTGGTCTCTGTTGCTGTGACAAAATCCTAAGACCAAAAGCAATGTGAAAAGGAAAAGGTTTGTTTGACTCACACTTCCAGGTCATGGTCAACTAGGGAATTGGGGCCAGGAACTTAAAGTAGAAACCATAGAGGAATGCTACTTGCTGGCTTCTTCTCCAGCTCATGCTTATCAAGCTTTCTTATATAGCCAGATCCACCTGCCTAGGAATAGTGCTGCCCATAGTGGGCCAGGCAGCCCATGTTGAACATCAATCCAAACGACGTCTCATAAGCATACCCAATGACCACTGTGATCTAGGCATCTCTTCAATCGAGGTCCCCTCTTCCCAGGCGACTGTAGGTTGTGTCACAATGACAGTACAAAGTAGCTAGTACACTGCTTCTGAGAATCTTGGGATGTCTACTTAGGGTGGCCTTTAAACAAAAATGCCATAATACATCCCATGGCAGCACCCTGAGGGTACACACAGAACAGAGAGAAGGGGATGGGAAGACAGACAGCTAATTGCTCCTGAAGGTGGGCCAGCAAGCTAGGAAAAGGGGAATTCAGAACTGAATGTTAAGCTCATGGACAGCAGTTCAGGGGAAAAGAGAGGAGTACAGGAGCAGGGCTTCATTCTTAGACCCAGGGGCTACAGCTCATCAGGCCCTTCCCAAGATTCTCTTGTCTGGGCTGCTCAGGCTGTCTGGGAGAAGAAGGTCCCCAGAAGTCACCGTGTGCAACTGCTAAAGGGAGATGGAATATCTGGGGTTTTCCAGCCACACCCACAATCCTCAGCCCCATAGTACCTCCTTGTGTAAAGGGGAGAATAACAATCTCCCTCCTGTTCAAAGGAGCCTGAGAAGGAGGTCTGTTGGGCCTCCTGGTGGATAAGAGCTCTTCCCAGAGGCTCCAGGCTCTGTCTGTGCAGACAGAATGGAAGGTTTTCAAACTGGCCAGTCTGGCTTCCAGGAAAACCCATGACATGTGAGGAATAGGCTGCCAAGTCGGCAGAGGAAGGACCGTGCTCTGAGGCTTTTTGTCCTATGTGGTGGTCAGTTCTCTGTGGAAACCAGAGGTGTCCCAGGCCTCGGAACTTCGTCTCAGCTGAATAGAAAGGCTGTGTCTTGGGTGGGTAGCAAGAGGGAGTGGGGATGTTCGGAGACGATCCTTTTCTTAAGGGAACCTCTGTAGAAGAACCCACCTACCTCTGACAGTCCTGTCCAAGCTCAGTATGCAAGATTACAGAGGGAAGTGCCCACTAGGCTGCTTACAGCTGCCATCTTGGGGTAAGGGGGTGCAGAAAGCACACATAACCTTAAACCACAGGGTAAACACTGGCCGGCTACTGTGACTCGGAATGCTTGTGCAAACTAGACATGGATTCATGGTCACTGTTCCAGAAGTTTCTGTCTTCATTTTTTGCCTCTGAGTAGAGACCAATGTCCACAGTATGGTGATGAAGATCCATGTCTACCTCTATCTGTCTTACCGTATTTCCTCTGCCAGCAACAATGGCTGCTCTGGACGCCAGCTCACAGATCCAGCACTTCACACCCCCTGTTGAACATCCAGTTTGTCCATTTCCTCCCTCTGTCTATTGAAAACTCAACTCCTCTCTCGAGCTGATACCCATCACCATGGCTTACTCTCTTTGCTGCTTCTCTGCACAGCCACATCCTACTATTGTAGGGTCTAAAACAAAGTGAAGTTCAATTATAAAACATAAAATTAAGTTATGAGTGACTGGATCATTCCTGGGAGGTCGGGAAAAAGAAAGGCAGGGGTAAGGAAAGGTGGGAGGAAAAGAGCCCCTCCCCCTTCATATGCGTGCATGTGGAAGCCAGAGGACTAGACAACCTCAGGTGCTGTTCCTCAGATGCTGTCTACTTTTGGGGTCTGGACCTCACCAGTTAGGTTAGACTGGCTTTTCAGTGTGCACCACCGCACCCAGATTTTTTTTTCAAGTGGATGCTGGGCCTGAAATTTGAGTTGAACTGCGAGCATTTGTTACTGAGCCATATCCCTAGTCCAACAGTGATGTTGAATTTCTATTGTCAACTAGATTGGATTAAGAAATGGGGCATAATGAGGCATATGTTTTGGGATTGCTCTTGAGTGTTTTTCCAGAGAAGACTAACAAAGTGGGAAACCTAACCCTGAATGTAAGCTGCACCCATCCCATAGGCTGTGGGGAAAAAGTAAAAGAGCCATCTGAGTGTTAGCCTTCATCTCTCCCAGCTTCCTGGCTTGGGGTGTATGTGGCTAGCTGCCTTAAGCTCCTGCTGCCAGGATTTCCTCACCATGATGGACTGTAACCTTTGACCCATGAGCCCTATGGACTGTGAGCCCTTTGAACCATGAGCCAAAATAACCCTTTTTCTCAATTAAGTTCTTTCCCATCAGATGTTTGATTACAGAGACCAGAAAAGAAACTAAAGCAGAAAAGAAGGAGGGGGGAAGATGAAGGAAGTAGGAAAGGAAAGATTAGGAAGAACTAATAGATGGTAGGAAAGAGGGAAGGATGGAAGAGGGAAGGAAGGAAGAGGGAAGGAAGGAAGGAGGACGGGAAGGAGGGGAGGAAGAAACAGAGGGAAGAAAGAGGGAGGATTTCTTTGAAAACTATACCATTTAATGAGATTTCTTATCTTCTAAAGACTTATTACTGTTTCTGTGTGTGTGTGTTTGCGCGTGTGCATGCTCATGCACATACTGGTGTGAGTTTATGTGTACCACATGTGTGCAGTTGTCCTTTGAGGCCAGAAGTTCTCTGATCCCCTCGTACTGGAGTTACAGGCAGTTGTGAGCCACCTGATGTGGGTATTATGAATCAGACCTGGGTTGTCTGCAAGAGCATTAGATGCTCTTAACTGCTGAGTCGTCTCTGTTCTTGAAGGCAGACCGTATATGTATGGCTTCCTATGTAGGTATAGTGAGGCCCGTCTGAGGGAGAAGTGCTGCAAGTATATGACATGGCATTGCATGGTTGAGTAGATTTACACTATTAGAGACTTTAAAACACATTTGTCATTGTTTTTTGCAGTAGTGGTTTCTCAAGCGCTCACTCCTTAACAGCTCCTTCACTTTTAATCTGGTATTCTATTCAACATGGAGCCCAGAATGGACTCTGTTCTTAGCAAGTGCTGGATGTACTAGGAATTAGAAGACATGGGCCCACTATCAAAGAGGAGTAAGAATCTGGGAGAGGGAGAGGGCACTCTATCTAGAGCTTTCCCATTGAAGGCCTGGAGCTTATAAATTATTTGTTCATTGGCAAAGGAGTTTTGCCTTGGAAACTAAAGAGACTCAAGACTCAGACCTGGTGATGAAGTGTCTCTAAACTGGGTCAGGGACAAAGGCGAAGGATAGGCAACACCATAAATAATGAACTTACAGGACAGATGGTGTCAACCCAAGCATTTAGAAGTTCTCTGCAAGGGACATGAAACCCAGAATGTAATGAGCTTCTGGGAAGCTTTGGGAGACTTCAGCGTCAATCCGTTGACTAATGATTTTGCTCAGTACTTATCTAGACTGTTAGAACTACTTCTAACAGAATCTGCAGACTTCAGTCTGTCTTATCTGTCCTCTGCAGACTTCTAGGTGGATCTTTCTGGAACAAGATGGGCATTCAAGATCTTCTTAACTTGTGTTCTGCTGTAACAAGCTCTCCAGGACAATTGCCCTGTACTGAGGTTGGAGAGTTATTCCAACAGGGACTAGTTTGTCTATAAAATACTCATGTTCTGCCAGAATGGGGGTGTTTTCAAATGCATCTGAGAATACCCTTGCCCCAAACGTTATTTCAATAAAATATGGAAAATATTTTGTTCAAGAAAATATGGAAAAATAGAGTGTGTCTTCTCTACAGAGGCTCCTATCTGGTGCTGCAGGAAGAACAGTTAGATGCATTACCATGTGCATCTGTTTAGAATGTGCCAAGCAATGGAATCAGGGCACACAGCAAGCAAGAATAAACACAGTTACTAACAGCACCATGAACATAATAGAGGTGCCAGGAATTTTAATTACATAGCCTTATGTGACTTCCTGATGACTGCTTTCCCCTCCCCATCTGTAGTGATGAATGGCAAACTAGAATATGAAACAAGAACAATGATTGTGGTGTTTTGGAGGATGGTAGTGATGATGACCGTAGTTGTGATGATGGCGGTGGTGATGACAGCGACAGTGATTGTGAAAGCGATAAATGTAATGATGTTGATGGTGATGACAATGGTGGGGATGATGGTGGTAATAATATGGTGATGACATTGTAGACAATGATGATGGTGATGACAGAGAAGATAGTGATGTTGTGGGGATGATGATGGGGATGATAGTGGAGATAGTGATGTTGTGGGGATGGTGGTGGGAATAATGGTAAAGATGATGGTTGGGATGATGGTGGGGATGACGGTGGGGATGTTGGTGGGAATTATACTGATGATGACAGTGAAGTTAGTGGTGATGGTGGGGATGATGGTGGCAATAATGGTGAGGATAATGGTGAGGGTAATGGTAAAGATGATGGTGGTAATGATGGTGGGGATGACGGTGGGGATGACGGAGGGGATGGTGGTGATAATGACGATGGTGATGACAGTGAAGATGGTGATATCGTGGGGATGTGATGATGATGTGTGGTGGATGAGGATGTGATGATAGATAGTGATGATGATGGTGGTGAAAAGGATGATAGCAATGATGGTGGAGATCACAGTGGTGAAGGTGATGGTGGCGATGGTGACGGTGGTGGTTGTTGATAATGGTGATGGTGGTGGTTGTCGAGAATGGAGAGACAATCTATAAAGGACAGCATGAAGCTTTTAGAACAAACAAGAACATTCTGAGTAAAACTGCAGTGCAAGTTCTTCTGAATTGCCTTCCCTGGGCATTCTGGGTCTGTGATTAGTCTAGTCTCTCTCCCATACTACTAGATTCTCTCTCCTAACGTTTATGGTTTTGATTTTGTTCCCATCCTCTTTCAATAAAGAGATGGTAATAATAATGATACACCTCTTGGGGTGACACACAGCTTCCTTGTCCCTATCTTAGATGGACTTTTCTGTTACACTAAGGATCTCCGAGTCTGCCCCTTCACCCTAGAACTTTGTTTTCTTTTCCATTCCATAAAATCAGACAGGTCACTTAACAAAACAGACACACAGAAAGTTACAGTGCAATGTGACACCACAGGGCCAATGCTCAGAGGCTCACAATGACTAAGGAGTGTGTCATCTCTGACTTACTGTGTGACCTTGGGGCCAGCCACTTGCCCTCTCTGTGTCTCAGTCTCCTGTGGTGGGATCATAATATCTACCGCCCAGCAGAGCCGGGAGCATTGAATAAATGATTACCTCGAATGCCCTCTGAGCTTCTGGGACAAAGGTGCTATGTAAATGCTCAGTACCCTTCTGGGAC
>NW_021620828.1:3189432-3216890 GCF_004785775.1 Grammomys surdaster
GTACCCTTCTGGGACAAAGGTGCTATGTAAATGCTCAGTACCCTTCTTCGTCTTCTTCTCATTAGTATTATTGAAACCCAGATGGCATTATTATTGTTGTTGATTGACAGCCCTGCATAGCCCCATTCACGGGTGTCAGAGAGCCAGGCGGTAGTTAACACAAGCAAAAACCATGTTTAAAACAAAGCCCAAGGAACACTCCAATAGTCTGTGCCTTGGGTTGCTATTAAAGACACAGCAGCTGCGGTGGCAACACGAAGGGACAGGGCAAAGGAAACGCATCCCAGAGCACAAAGAGGGGAAAGTGGGTCTTGACACTGATCATATAATCGTGCTGGGCTTTTATAGACACTGGGAGGCCTCAAACAGAATAAATGCTTGAACTTGATCCATGGTTTACAGGCAGCGGCTGTGAAGGTCTTTGTTGCTGTCGCTGCCATGTTAATGACCCAGCTTGGGGCTCTGCCTCCTCTGCCACCACTTCTTCCAAAGAAAACAAATCAAAATGAGGAACTCCATGTCCAGCAATGAGTTTTCCATTATACAAAAATAAATATAACCCTTTCATAGCTGGGCCACAGCGGAGGCCAATGAAGGCATCAAGGTGTCTGTAACTCTTTGAACCTCTCTAATCAGTTCATCCAAAGGGAGGCCTTGTGTTTTTTAATTGCAAATAAACAGAGAGAAATCCATGATGGTGCTTTCCAGCTCTGAGAATGGTGTCTATTCTGAGGGAGCCTAGAGGCAGCTGCTGCTGAGGGAGGAAAGGGCCATTGGCTGGTTTCTGTACACCATTCTCTCTGTCTGTATGGATAAGACCCTCCCCAAAGCACATGATGACCACACAGGAGCTTCACTATGTGACAATAGAGCACTTGAGTCCTATGGGTGGTCAGGGGACATGCAATTCACAGCCTAGGATTTTGTTTGTTTATTTGTTGTTGACACAGGATTTTATGTAGCCCAGGCTCGCCTTACTCCATATGTGGTCAAAGATAACCTTGAACTCCTGATTCCTTTGCTTCCTTCTTCCAAATGTTGGGATTCTAGGCAGTGCTATGGATAGAAACCAGGGCTTCATGTGTGTGAAGCAAGCATTCTCCCAACTACCTCTCCCCTGCCCTCCTCACTACACACACAGAAAGGGAGGTGCAACACACCTTTAGTGGGGGATCTGGACAAGTGGGTAAATGACATATTTCTCTAGGATATGGACACATGTACATGGGAAGGTGGGTGGCTGTTATTCAATATGGTGAGGCAGAAGTAGGGAAGGAAGTGGGGATGGTAAGGCAGGAGAGAAATCTTGGGAGTAGAACACTGTTGGGGAAGGATTAGGAATGCAGTAAAGGGCGTAAAAGTGAGTAAGACATCTGAGGTCCAGGAAGGTTGTCCTGGAGGGGGGAGGTGAATGGCTCCTTAGAGATGCTGGCTGGCCATCCCCCTCTCTCCCTCCCCATTTTTCTTAGACACAGCATCAGGAGCCTAGTGTTTCTCCATGAAGCAAAAGGCACTGATCCTAGTCAAGGGGAACATTTCTTTGAGCCAAATACTTTGGAACTTTGCTTTCTTCTCATCTCTGTATTTTACCATGCTTTACATTTGTATCAGACTCTTCTCCCTCACTGGATCCTTCCTGATGATCTTTTGCTTGACACCAGGAGGGCACCTATACACCCATTCATTCATCCACCTACCCATCCATTCATCCACCACCCACCCACCCACTCATCCATCCATCCACCCATTCACCCATCCACCACTCACCCATCCACTCACTCATCCATCCATCCACCCATTCACCCATCCACCACCCACCCATCCATCCTTTATCTATCCATCCATCCATCCATCCATCCACATGCCCACCCACCCATCCATTTTCCCAACCATCCTATGGATTCCCTTCCCACATCTTCCTTATAGAAACTGTGTAAGGTATACCAGATGCTAATTAATAGGATCTCTCTTCCAGAGCTCGTTTCTTTCTTGGGTTGGAAATGACACCCTGGCAGGCGCAGAGTTTTCATGCAGAAGCAAGTCCAAGCATATGGGGTAGATTCAAAGGGATAAAGATGAGGTAAAAGTCGTGAGCTGGGACAAAAAACAGGTTTGGCAGGCAGTCACTGGAGCTGTAAAGGGGTGCAGTCTAAAGTAAGGGGTGCAGGAACTGAGAGGAAATAGGGTGCTGCCATAATAGTCTAAACATGTCAGCAGTGCCTTTGGAGCCATGTTGGCAGAAGCTGTAAGGAATATCAGTAGAAATATACAATCCCCTATATTAATGATTTTTGTTTGTCATGGTGACAAAATGCTCAACTGAAGCAACTGAAGGGAGGAAGGCTTGATGTGGCTCACAGTTTCAGACAACAAAGTTCATCGTATCAGGAAAGAATGGAGGTAGGGCCAGCTTCATCCACAGCCGTGCGAGTTGTAGCCTAGCAAGCTCACATCTTGGCGGATGATTGGGAGAACACGAGGCCAGAAGTTACACAGGGTGATAACCCTGAAGGGCCCACTTCCAGTGGCCTACTACCACCAGCCTGGCCCCACAACTTCCCCCAACACACCACCAGCTGGGAACCGGGTTTTAAAACCCATGAGCCTGTGGGGGCACATTTCACAGCCAGACTGGGGCAGGCTCACAGAGACTGTTGGCAGATATCTGATCCCTGAAGATGATCGTCTATCACACACTGGAGAAACATGTGAAAAAGATGTTTCTGGGACTTAGAAAGAGGAAGATCCTGGGTAGGGTGGCGTCAAGTTTGGCAGCAACCTTTCCTGCAGTCACCTGGGAAGTAGAAGCTACCTCTAGCAGACAGGGTGATGTAGATAAAGAGATCTCTAGGGCTATAGGGAGCTCTGGGTGCTCCTTGTTATAGTAGAACTTGAGGCAGGGGGATAGCTCAAACTAGAGATTGTAAATATAAAGGAATCAGGTTTTCCAAAGTTTGAATACCTTTTGTCCTTCCAGATAGGAGTAAGATGGATGAACAAATGGCTCTGGACAAGATTAAACCTAGAGAATGATGAGGAGAACCTGGTCCAAAGATGGAATGAGGATGTGACCATCTATTTGGGCCTTGAAAGAAGGCCCTTGAGGGAAAGCCCTGGAGAATGGCTCATTCAAAATAAAAAGGAGAACAAAACAGCAGGACTCTTAAGATACATGAGCAGCAGCTGGGGCCGGAGAGATGGCTCAGTGATTAAGACACCGGCTGCCTCTGCAGAGGACACTGGTTCAGTACCCAGCATCCACATGGAGGCTCACAACCCTCTGTGACTCCAGTTCCAGTGGATTTGACACTCTCTTCTGGCAGCCAAAGGTACCAGATATATATGTGGCACGGACATACATGCAGACAAACACTCTTACACATAATATACATATTTTTAAAGAATCCTGAGTGTATTTAACAGGACCTCAAGGTTGAGAGTGATTTACCAGGAAAGAGGCATTGTTGTGACTTTTTCATGCTGTGAGCTAAAGAATGTACAAGTTTTTTTTAAAATTTTTTTATTGCCATTTCTATCATGTAGTATATACTAAAATCATCTAAATTATGACTGACATATGGGAAGAGGAAGAAGTAGAAATATTCTAGATGCTTTCTAGTGATGATGTTTTCAGTGAGTGTTTTGTTTACAGAATGGTGTCATTGGGAGGGTGGTTTGGTAGCATCAGGACAAGACCTCTAATGGCTGTGTTATAGATGCCTGTCCCTAGAAGGCTTCCTACATCTGGAGTGATTGCCTCTCCTGAGTCTTGAGATCACCTCTGAGAGAGCCAAAGGCCAAAAGCTGCAGCTTCCCATTGTCAGGGAAACCGCACTTGAACACCAGTGAGCAGGCTGTGAAAGAGATGGTCTACTATGGGCTAAAAACAAGATTCTACCAAAAACATTCACTTGTTGGTTCTCTCTCTAGTCCCCGAGAAAGCTTCGGAATCCAGACCTAAGAATTACCATAGGTGTGCACATCCCAATCAACACAAGACATATACAAAGACAGTACAAGGTCCTGCCTGCAAAATGTGTTTAAGAGGGAGGAGGCCTGCTTTTTTCTAGGAGGACATGACTCTGGGGTGGAGCTTTGGGGAGTAATGTGACAGTGACTTTATAGTCTCACTCACAGCCTTGGCTTCAGGTGTCATTTGCAATGTCAGTCTTGTTGTTCTGGAGGCCGCTGTCCCAGCAGTTGACTCTGTGAAGGGAAGGCACCCCTGGGTACTCAGAGGTGAGCATACACTCAACTCCTTTAAGTGATCAGCATACTACATATTGTCAAATGAACTAGCAAAGAAGTAGACAGGGAGTGTTGCTGTTTAAATCTGAATGCATCCCCTCTCATTCTGAGCCCTTGTTTCCGTGGCTGGTGGAGATATTTGGGGAGGCTGCAGTACCATTAGGAGGTGGGCGCTAGCTGCTGGAGCTAAGCCACTGCGAGTCTGTTTTTGGGGGTCTGCTCTCTCAGCCAACTTCTTGAGACACAGTCTCTCTCTGCTTCCTGGTCCACCATGCTCTGAGAAGCCTCCACCACGCCTTCCTGTCCCTGTGAACCTAGCCATCCCACTGTGGTGGACTGAAAATGTTTGAAACAGTGAGCCAAAGGAAACCTTTTCTTTTTTCAAGTTGTTTCTGCCAGGTTTTGGTGACAGCAAGGTAAATAATAGAGCAAGAAGCATGAGCAGGGTGGCAGCATCACCCATAGAGGCAAAGTTAGTTAGTAGGCCACCAGATGTCACAGAAAACAATGGTCACAGTAAAAGAGAAAAGTAGAATACTTTTTGACAAATCTCAGATCCACCTTAAACCTGAGAAAGGAGACTCAGGTGTACAGCTCTAGAGAGTTCTTTTCTGGAGTTCATTACTTCCTGAGGCATCTCTATCTGACCGTCTTATTCCTGAGCTTCGAAGCCAGACCCTGAAGTTTCTACAAGCTCAAGTCTATGAGCAAGTGGCAGAGAAGACTTGGTATGGAAGAAGAAACAGAAAAGCAACCATGGATGAACAGGTAGTCTAAGCTGTATAGGAAGGGTTCTGAGCTGGGAGAGTCATAAACCCGAGAATGCTCTGTGATGTGTAAGGGTTGTATGTGGTCCTTGTGAATGGAAACCCTCTGCTCTTGTTGAGCAAAACATCACTGTGGGATGTGGAGATTGAGAAAACCATGTTCCGTGATGAGTCCGTGTTCTATGGTATTAATGGAAATAAAGGCTGCCCTTTCCTCCCACCCAGCAGGTAGAAACTGCGGGTGAGGTGGGAGTGAGATATTTATTACATTGTGATATTTAAAAGATGGACTTTCAGAAGCTGAGGGTGATGGTACATCTTTATGATGCTAGCACTTGGGAAGCTGAAGCAAGTGCAAGGCCAGCCTGGGATACAAAGGAACTTTGAGGTCACTCTGGTACAGAAAACATGACTCTTTATAAAGTAAAACAATTTTAAGGGAATATTCAATTATTTTTTTCCCATGAATTATCTTCCATTGCTGCCATTACCCTCCTTTTTTTTATTTTTGGCAAATTTCATGTTTTGCTTCTTGCATAACAGTTTGTCCATGAGATCAAGGCTCTCAACAAGATGGAAATTGGAGCATCATGAATCTCTGTTCACTGCCCCAGAATTGGGATGTAGGACTTGGGCTGGGGCAGCAGCTCTAAAAGCTAGGGCTCCCGCAGGCCTCGGGCAAGATGGCTGTCATTATGTGGGTGATAAGCCATTCCCTTGTGTGCATCCTGTAACACAGACACCTGCATTTTCATACCTATGTTGTCATCCTATAGAGTCTCCACTCTTTCCTTAAGGCTCTGGTTCTTAGACGTGGGCCCATAAGAGACTACAACCGGCAGTGCTGGTGCTACCGGTAACTGGTGCTGGGCATCCAGTATGGTAGCCAGAGACACACCAGGCTCCTGAGCCACTGACTCTGGCTTAGACTTAAGCTGTGTTGTATATAGTATTCAACGAACTGGTGTGATGATACATGCCTTCATCCTAGCGTTTAGGGGGTTGAAGGAACTGAGGCAGTAGAGCAGCCAAGAGTTTGAGACTAGTCTGGGCTACATAGTGAGCTCCAGGCCAGCTATCCCAGGCTACAGAGTAAGATATTGTTTCAAACAAGCATATGCGCATGCACGTGTACACACACACACACACACACATGCACACATCTTGAAGATACCTTGGGAATAAAGTAAATAAGCTCATTATCTTTGTATACATTACACGTTGAAATGATAATGTGCTAGCATTTTAGTTGTAATGGGTCAACTACAAACATGTATATCAATTTTATATATTTTCTTTTAAAAATTATTATTAACTGGTACTAGAGGGTGGACCCTGGTCACCCTCTGTATAAAGCATAGGCTCTACTACACTCTGCTGAACTACACTCTGGCCTAGCTCTCTTTCTAATGCATTAAAAATATATAATTTTAAATGTAGCCAATAGAAACTTTAAATCACACAGTTATTCTGCATGCATGTATTTGTGATGAACATGGCTGTTCTAGAACTTAACTGTATTCCTAGTTCATAGTGGAGCTACTAAGCACGATATGAGATGAAGCCACGTGGCACTGGTTTTTGTGTGGAGCTGTGATTGGTGCCTCTCCTTAAAGCTACAGTCTTTCCAAAGTGGTTATTATTTTGTTCCTTTTTATTCTATCTCCCCTTCTCCTCCTTCCCCTTTCCCCTCCCCCTCTCCCTCTTCTTCCCCCTCCCCCTCCTCCCCCTCCATCTCTCCCCTCTCCTTCTCCTCCCTCTCCCTCCTCTCGATATAGACCAGGTTGGCCTTGAACTCAGAGATTCACCTGCCTCTGCCTCCCAAGCGCTGGGATTAAAGGTGTGCACCACCACTGCCCATTGTTCTATTTCAGGGCTTAGCATTAAAGATCAAAATGGTAAGCCTAAAGCATTTCCAGTTTTTTTTCCTAAGAACACAAGCTTTCTTCCCTCTTTCTCCTGCTCCATACTCTGGGTGTGCCCACTCTCTCCAGCTCAGTGGGGCAGATGGCCAGCCTTGAAGGAAAGGCAGATTGCTGACTTTGGTGTCACGTAGGTGTTGCATAGAGTCTTCATTATGTAGAATGTACAGGTCGGGTCTCCACATTCTAAGGGGTCTTAAGTTAAACTCAGGGGCTTAATCATGGACTCAAAATCTGTCTCTTGGAAGTAAAACATTGATTGGGGGCAAATTATTAATAATCATCCATTAAACGTGGTAATGTGAAATGAAGCTGGGGATTTTGATTAGACATGTGCAGAAATAACAATTTGGAGAATTTTAAGTCTGGATTTGTTAGATCATGATTGAGGGAGACGAAATCTCCTGAGTTAAATCCAGGGTTTCAGAGAAGCGAGCTCCTGGAAGCAAGGAGCAAAGTTCGACTGGAAGTATGAGAACTGTACATTAATCCGCTCTTCTGCCCAAGCTTCCAGCATGGAGGCTTTGCCTGGTACATCCCCTGCTTTGCACAGGGCATGCTCTCCCAGTAAGACCACTGGGCCTGGTGGGAGTGCTGTAGGGGAATTGCTGGCCAGGTCATCCAGGAGGAGCCTTTAGAAGCGATGCAGACAGGCACCAGAAGGAGGCTGTGCTTTTAGGGGATTTTACTTCTTTGCTTAATTACTTTTTTGAATGCACTAAATTTCTCTCCCCCAGAAGACTCACATATTTGAGATGAAATTAAGATTTTTTTTTGTTTTAAGAGCAAAAATCTGACTCAATTGACTTGACCATGACTGTGCAACTGAGCTGGGAGAAAAGGTGACTCTGGTCACTCTCTAAAGATAAAAAAGAAAACTCTTCTGTTTGTCCCATGCCACCATATCTTTTTTTGCTTCTTTTGCTATGGGAATAAAAGGAGCCAGAAGGATTCAGGAAAGATGGGCAATTGGGCAAACACTGCTGCCTGCATACTACAGCACGTTGTACCATTGTCCTTGATAACTGACCTTTTCCTTATCAAAAATCGACTAATAAGTAACCCCACCCCAGATCAAACTCTAATCTACAGAGAGACACATTTGGGATTTTATAACTATCAAAGCTATTAAACACACTGGAGCCTGAAGCAGCTAAATGTTTTCTATCATATTTTGAGCTCCCTGAAAATAAGAGAGTTGGTGCTGACGTCTGTCTGTTCTTCTATAAAGCACACAGCACCGTGAGCCTGCGCAAAGAAATGCGATTGTTTGCTCTTGTGCCCCAACAGCTACAAACACTGCACTTCTACGAGGGGTTTCTTAGGAGAACACAACTAGCTTTGTGCCATTCGTTCACTGTCCAGAGAGTGAGAGAAGTTTTACCAGGAAAACCATGTTGTTTTCTGTCCTTGTTTCTAAGTGCGGTGGGTCAGGACAATTTGTTAGCAGAAGCGTAGTGACTGTTACTGCCGAGACAATGGCATTGCAATAAAACATGTTTCCTCTATTTCCCATGTACTTCCTGCCTTGTCATTGACTCCCTCCCTCCCTCCCTCCCTCCCTCCCTCCCTCTCTCACTCACTCACTCAATCACTCCGTCCACACAGAGTGTCTAGCTCATGCCAAGCCCTTTCTGACCTCCAGTCATGTGGCTATGGCTTGGACAGCATTTGACTTCAGGAAGCGCTCAGCCCAACTGGGGAGATATTAAGAGCTGAAACTTAAAGGTTGATGACATACACAATGGGAAAAGTGAGCAATGATAGACTAGGAGAAGCGTTACATGGCAGTGTGCAATAGTACGTGCCCCGAGAAGAAATAAACAAGCTTATATGTAGGATGGAGAGTCAGCTTCCCTGATGAGATGGCTTCTGATGAAGGGCTTAAAGATTAAAGGTACAGCATGAGAGAGCTGTCTGGCGGAGGAGGTAGTGCATGCAGACAGAATCATCCCTCAGTGTCCACCCATGGGGTGACTGCTAGGAGCTTCTGGAGATACCAAGACCCATGGATGCTCTAGTTCCTTCTATAAACCAGTGTACTGTTTTACAGAACACATTAAATCATCTCTAGACTGTGAGTGGTACCCTGGGGATGCTGCTGGAAATAACTGTCATCTGCATTGCTCTGCAAATCGCGACAAGAACAATATGTGGGGACTGGAGCGATGGATGGCTCAGGGCCTAAGAGCACCTGTTGGTCTTGCACTTGTGGATCTGGATTAAAGTCCCAGCACCCACTCGGCAGTTCACAACTATCTCTAGCTCTATTTCTGGAGAGCCAATGCCCTCTTCTGACCTCTGTGGGTAACAGGCACACATGTGGTACTCATATATACAGGCAAGACATTCGTACACATAAAATAATATGTTAAGAATTTCAAAAATAAGAAGTACATGTACAAGAGAATGAGAGAAAGAGAGAGAGCGAGGGAGAGTGAGAATGAATTAATACTCAAGTACAGTGATCGGGCCTCTGCTGAAATCATATCTACCAATGTCCACTGGCCAAAGGAAGTCTCACAAACAAGACTAGAATAAGGTAGGGAGAGACTGATTTCAAGCATATGGCTGTCACATTGCAAAGGATGCACAGGTAGGGATGGGACGAATTCGTGGCAAACCACACAAGACCAGGAAGAGCACTTGCTAACAGTCGAGGCTGGGATCATCTAACATGATGCGCAAAATCCACACCAGGACCGGCCACTAGGACAGCATGAAGCCAAAGCTTTAAGATCAAGGATGAGAAAAACAAATTCCAATTCCCAAAAGAATGTTGAGCAACAACATTCACATTTGATTAAAATGTTAATGTATCTAAAAGGACAGAGAAAAAGAGAAACATCAGGTAATAAAAAATGAATCCTCCAAGTCAATGAAGCAATCATGATATTGCATGTACGTAGCAATTCCTTATTTTTGGTTTTTCAAGATAGGATCTTACTACGTAGTCTTGACTGTCCTGGAACTCATTCTGTAGTCCAGGCTGGACTTGAACTCACAGAGATCAATCTGCCTCTGCTTCTTAAGTGCTGGGATTAAAGGTATGCACCACCATTGCCCATAGCTAACAATATACTTTTAATGTTATAAGAAATTAATAAGTTTATAAAAAAAATTCTTGACATTTCTCTACCAGAAAACATGAGCCCAATAATCTATAAATTTTGAAGAAAGTAATCATAACTTTATTTATTAGATTTATATAGACTCTTGCATGCAGCACATTAAGATTATAAAACTTCATATTGAGACATTTGTAAGGCTGGTTTTCTTAATAATTTATATCAGACACATTTTGGCCATTGTACACTTATTTAGACATCTAAAAACAAAATGGAGAGTTTTAAAAACAAGTGAATCAAAACATGAAAGAAAACTATGTCTTCAAAACAGAAATAGATTCACAGTTAATATTTGGATTCAAGTAGAACCGTAATGGGAAGTCTAAAATAATCTAAAATAATCTAAACTGAGTGGAATAAAAGAGTCACATGCAATGTCATTAAATTGGAGAATATATATATTATGCAATTGTATGAAAGACTCCATTGATCAGAATGAAAATCTCATGTTCTCTTCCCAAACTTCAACATACTATATTCTCCCACAGGCCATGAGTTCTAGGACTGCCCCAGATCCCTGCCAGAAAGGAAATGCATTCTGGAAGCAGCTACTTCAAGCTTTCCTTTCAATGAACACATTGCTTCAGCTGCTTCAACTGTGTTTCACTTCCTCCCAGGATTTGGAAATGGACACCAATCTCTTGTTCCCAGTTCCCGTTCAACTGGGTTAAGAGTCACTGTGGGAGGGATGAAGAAGTTACGAAGAATTCAAACCTGGAGACTGGCAGGACCAAATCTGCCTTTTATACAGATTGTTGGGCCACAGGAGGATAGGATACAAAAGCAAAATAACAGATGATCCTACCCTCAAGGGCTTAAAAACCTACCTGGAGTCTGAATACACCCAGTAAGAA
This sequence comes from Grammomys surdaster, assembly GCF_004785775.1. NCBI lineage: Eukaryota > Metazoa > Chordata > Mammalia > Rodentia > Muridae > Grammomys > Grammomys surdaster. Next base: position 3,200,352 of record NW_021620828.1, read on the forward strand.
GAACAAGAAGCTGTGCTTGCTGGCTCTCTCTCTCTCTCTCTCTCTCTCTCTCTCACACACACACACACACACACACACACACACACACACAGAGCCTGGAAACTCAGAGAAGGGGGTGAGGGGGTCACTGCTTCATGGAAGCTGCTAGAGAGCTCAATTTTTTTTAATTATTTGTCGTGTGTGTGTGTGTGTGTGTGTGTGTGTGTACATGCCACAGCATGTGGGGAGATCAAAGAACAAGTTCTAGGAATCTGATTCCTCTTCCCATCTTGTTGAGGCAGGATCTCTCTCGTTCCTGCTGAGCGGTGTATTCTAGGCTGGCTGGCTTCTGAGGTTCCAGATGATTCTGTCTCCCACCTCAGTAGACCATCTCTAGGATGATAGATACACACCATCGGACACAGCATTTTATATAGGTTCCAGGTATCAAATGCAGCTAGTCAGGGCGGCGCAGCAGGAGACTTTACCTGCTGAAACTTCATGCCATCCTGAATTGGAAATTCTTACCTGTAAGAGTGGGATAATGTCCATTCCTAGCTCCCAGAGCTGTTCTAAGAATTAAGTGATGTGTCTTGGGTCTTTGAACTACAACACTTACTTACCAACAGTAAAATGAATGATCTTTGCCACTTGTCAGTCATCCATTCTTCATGACCACTTTATAAATGAGGGAAGAAGCACCCAGTCTTCCAGCTGGAAGAAACCTAGGAGTTTCTACACACAATCTTCATCCAAGAGGCCATCTTGTCTCCAACCGTCCACTTTATAGGATTGCTTTACTTCTCCATGGTGAGGTTCCTTAGTCTGCTGCTGGGCTGCAGGACTTTGTTACCCGTGGGGATGAGATCAGACTCCCTCCTACCCCATCTCTGTTCATAGTTTGATCTGTTGAAGCCACACAAAATGAACTCACTCCCTTCCCCATTTGACAGTATTATGGGAGTTGACAGATGGATGTCGGGGTTTCTTTGTTGTATCAGCCTTCACAGGTGTTGGAACTGCCCACCTTGTGACATGATTTCTGGGACAATTCACTACCCCAGTGTCCTTCCTGGTTTGCCCATTACTTCATCAATATTCTCTTTAACATGAGCGTGTCACCTTGATGCGGCCACTTCTAAACAGAAGAGGTATAAATATTCAAGAGGGAAGCATCTGAAACCAAGCACATGGGTAACATAGGGTAATGTGTATCTGTCAAAGCTGTGTTTTCAGAGACTCTATAGTGACATGAGGGGGATGGTCATCATCTAATGAGGAAATGATTTATTCTACAGTGCAAAGGAATCAACTCCAGGGCCTTGCATGCCCTAGGCATGAGCTATACCCCCCAGCTCCAGTGCCAGGTTCGTTGGTGCAGAATGTAACTGCATAAACCTCACTTTAGAGAGTTCTCTCCATGTAGCTCCTTGAGGCAAGCAAAACAAAAAACTAACAACCAACCAACCAACCAAACCTTCAGGGAAATACAGCAAGAAGACAACAGTTGTTTACATGGTGAAGATACACTAACTTGTCTTTCTGTCACTCTGCCCTTTGTGATGATGACTGTACTTTTCTTTTCATGACTTAAAAATATTACAGATTTGACAGTGCAGGAGAAACATGGTACCCATAACTAGCCAAGATGCTCAAATGCTAACAAGTCCAACAACAGTCCCAGCCTCATCACCCTCACTCTGAACAAAATCCTAGCAAATCTTAAGGTTTGTTCATTTTTGTTGTTGTTGTTGTTCTTGTCTGTTCATTGGTCTTGCATCTGGACTAAGAACTGTTTCTCTGGTCACGCTGAAATTTTCTTAATAAAATTCTCAGGATTTTTTCATGTTGTTTTGCTTTAGTGCTTCAAAGAACTGAGATTTTTTTTTCAGTTTGTTTTTTCTTTTTTTAACCACAATAAAGAACCTTTGTTTCCTCCCATTCCACCGTGCTGGGCTTCTTTTGGCTTCTTGTTGGTAGAAGCCCATCCTGCCTCTGACGCATGGCAGCGTGTTACTCTTCTTGCTTTGTGTCAATCCGTATGTGCAAGCTAACATTCTATTTGTGTCACTGGGCCCAAACAAGGGCTGGTGGCATCCTATTCAGTCCATCCCTGAGTTAATGAGACTCTATTGGCTTTCTGGATACAGTGGTTGGTCCAACAACATCTTCAACGAGTAGGTTCTTCAGTCTCTAGCTATCCAGCTTATAAAATGTGTTGTCCACAGCCTTGCTGAGAGACTCGCTAAAAACAACCCTGTGAGTTTTGGATATCTTTCAAAGGAGAAAAACATGAGACGATGATAGCATGGTGTGGTTTGTTCTACATCGCTTGCCCTGGCTGCTGGAGATCACCACTTCCTTTGCTAAGTGATTACAATCTCTTTAATAATGCAGGTTAGAGTTTGCTGTGGATCAAAGCTAAGCTAAGCTGAGCTGTGCAGTGCAGCATTCCACTAACCTACACATTCCTCTCTTTCAACAGCTCGGAGAGTTGCCCATCACTAATCCTTTGGCACGAAAACCAAGACTCCTGGAAAATTCCTGACGATGGCTCTGTGATTAAATCTCTGAGTTCTTTCCATTCCCAGGAATCTGCCTTAGATCCAAGGTGGGTATTCGTTTTTCATGAAGCTTCACACCTAGGGCTGCTCTTCTTCCCCGTATTTATACCACCCTTTCCTCCTGGAACATTCTTCTTGAAGACAGAGTTGATGGAAGCTAGGTAGGTCTTGGGTAACTCTGTTTGTCTGTCATCTGCTAACATTACACCATCTGCTTCTAGCACTGGCCCTGGCTCTTCCTGCTTCTTCCTGTTCCCAACACACTTACACAAGGTTGCTCTTGCTGTCACTGGGCAGTTTCTACAAGTCTCAGGCTTGTTTTGAGCCCCAGCCTTGCAATGTTACAGGCCTGGGACACTTCCCTTTTTCCTTTAGCTATGTTTCCCCCTTTCCCCTTTGAACCCCTTTGAGAGCTGGTTCTGGAGAGCGTCTCTTCACTTTCAAGTCAGGATCACTGGTGAATGCATGGCCAGAATTTAATTTTAGAAAAGTTGTTTCTTTAATATGGCTACTATGCTCTTTGGAAGAATACATCAGTAAGAAGACAAAGAAACTCCAAGTGGAGTCAGGTTAGCAGCTGGCCGAGCATTGTGCCTTTTAGGATGAACGTGCTCAAATTCCCCAGAAAACTGTGAAAAGTGATTTAAAAAAAAGAAAGCTGCCTTAAACAAGGATGTGGATGAAGGGTTAGTTTCAGCGTATTGTACAAGAAGAAAGAGGGGTGAGGGGGGAGACCAGAGGAAGAAGGAAACTAGAGCTAGGTTTCCGACTGCATCATCTTTGGATCAATCCTTGAAGCTCTGTTCTGATTTTAAAGGAGGAACAAAGCACAGGTTCAGTGACTTTTGATAGCTTTGCTAGAAACACAGTACCTACTATAGGCAGGAGTCAGGCCCAGGCAGCATGATTGGAACATTCACTCTTGCAGGTGGCTAATAGGCAACTTATGGCACCAGTCAGCCCAGAAATGAGAATCACTGTGATCACTTAAGAATTCAGATTTTACTTGATAGCTTCTTTTGAACATCTCCGGACCCACACATTTTTGCTTGGTAGGAACCTTTAACATCGTGCTCAGCCCCTTCAGAGAGTAGGCTCACTCCAGCTGCTAACATTCTCCAATGTTTTTGTTCATTACATTCCCTGTTGGGCTTTGACAGACATCTGAGTTTGGAGTGCTGCTTCTCCAATTCCCATGGACGACTCCTAACTTTCCCTGGTTTCCAGGACAAAGCCTTCAGCCTTATAGAAAAGAAGAAAGCAAGGACAGAAAAAGTCAACTATATGACCACTGAGGTTAACTTTGTTATTTCCCCCAAGAAAATGGCAGCCCAGAAACTTGAGAGGTTCTGAAATGACTGGACTTCATTTCCTCAGCTCATCTCTGGCCCCTTCATTCCCAATGATGTATCCACTTTCAGCACTGTGTTCTCAAACCACAGAGCCTAATGAGAATACCACCGGAGGCCATAGAACCTCTAAGAGTGGATTCTGGGATGGCAGGCTACCAGCAAAGAGAGCATTTACTGTCAACTCCTGAACAGGTAAGAGTAAAATGGAGCTCTGTAGGATGGAGAGGACGGGCAGAATCTGAGAAGCCAGGCAAAGGGAAACACTGTTTATTTGTTCATTCTCTGATATCTATGATGCCTTGCTGGATACCTTTTTATTCTGTGTCCACTATCGAATGCAACTAGGCAATGGTGACTTGGGCAACTCAAGTGATTTTGATAGTAAGATCTTGATGGAACATGAGCAGATAGACAAACGTCTTTACTACACAGGACCTGCATGTGAGTAAAGAGGCTGGAAGACAGGGTTGGGACGCTGTGCTCAGGTTTCCTAGGTGGTTCTGGTGGACTTCAGCAGATCAGAGTGCCAATCGAAATCTGGGCAGTAAAGAGCGTTCTTGAGGTTTCAGATGGGACAAGGACTCAGTTAGGAACAGAACTGGGGACGTTCACGCCACATTCAGTAGAGTCTCTGGGCTTTTTAGCAAGGTTGGAACTGGGAAGACTTCTGCCCCTCTTGAAGGTGAACTAAATGTGGTTTTAAATTACCAGATACATGTGGGTCATGGAGGGTGGGGGTGGAATGTAATGGTTTGAACTGAAATGTTTTCTACAGGCTTGTGTTTTATATGCTCAGAAACCAGCTATTTCAGAGATTTCAGTTCATCATGGCTACTAGAACAGGTTGTATCAGTGGGAACATGTGTGGGGGCTTGTCCATTGAATTACCAAAGGAAGAAAGCCAGAACCAGAAGGACTTAACTATTTTAAGTACTGTGTACTATTTTAAGTACTATAGAGCCTATAGAAGAACTGGGAACTGGAGCGGTGACACAGTGGTTAAGAACACTTACTGCTCTAACAGAAGATATGGGTTTGGTTTGTAGAACCTACATCAGGGATCTTACTTACCTGTAACTTCAATTCTAGGGGGTATGACACCATCTTCTGGCTGGTATGACACCATCTTCTGGCTTCCATGGGCACTTATATGAACTTGATACACATAAACTCATATAGGTATACACACACACACACACACACACACTGCAAAAATAAAACCAAACAAATAGAAAGAAGAAGGTGGGGCCTGACTTGAAAAAGTTGATCACTAGTGGTTAGACTTTGAAGGCTGTGTATTTCTGGTTCTGGCTTTCTTCCTTGGGAAATTCAATGGAAAAGCCTCCCCTTCCCCCACATGCTCCCACTGACACAACTGTTCAAGTAGCCCATGATGAATGAAATCTCTGAGACCACTGGACAAAATAAAAATGTGCACCCTTATGTAGCAGGATATTTATTCTGCTACACTGTATTCACAGTGGAGCTTGGTGATTAGGCAGTAGAAGAGGAGGTGGAGCTGGGAGAAGAAGAGAGGAAGGGGAGGGGAGAAAAAGAGAAAGGGGAGGAGAGAAAGAGAGGAAGGGAAGGAGACGAAGGAGGCTATCAGCTATGGAGAACCACAATGGGTCGAAAGCTGTCCCGGGTACCAGCTTCTATCAAAAGGTTAGATATTGGGTAACAACTCTAATTGTGTGTGCATCTTGTTGATTGAGCATTTCTAAACATATAAATCCTTTAGATAACTATTAAGCTTAAGAGTCTCATTTCTACAGGTACTGAGAAGATGGCAGATATTGTCTGTGGTTCAGCCGAGCTTTGTGGATGCAGTGTGGTGGATTGGCAGAGCCATCCCCCACGCTGGCGTCTCGTGGGTTCCAGGGCCTGTGCAACTAGCTAGCGGGAGCCCCAGTCAGAGCCGAGGAGCAGTGGGAACATGGTGGCTGCCCGGGAAGAAGCCGGACTGGGCGCCGTTTTCTAAATATCACCCCTACACCCTTATGTTGCTTTTGTCGGGTTGTTGCTCATAGTAACACCCCACACACCTTATGTGTATATATGTGTGTTGTGTATGTGTGCACACATGCACACTTACAAGTGCACACACATAGAAGTGAAAGAGGCAGTAAAGACAGATATAAGGCATTGGATTTATGAGTCCTTACCCCTTTGTGTCCCACAAAAAAGTGAAAACTGTACCTGTGTGGAAGAATAGGATGCAGAGCGTGTCCCAAAGGACAAAGCTGTGAGAAGACAGTAGGAGAGATGGCGCAGTGCTGAAGAGCATTTACTGCTTCATCAGAGGGGAGGAGCTCAGATCCCAGCACCCATGGCTGGAGTGATAGCTCAGCAGTTAAAAGCACTCTCTCCTTTTGTAGGGAACCCAGGTTCAAATCCCAGTACCAACATGATGGCTCACAACCATCCATAACTCCAGTCCCAGACAATCTGATACCATCTTCTGGTTTCAGCAGATACTGTATGCTGCATAGTCATACGTTCAAATAATACACATAAAAACAAAATTAAATCTAAAGAAGAAGAAAAAAATCCAAAAACAAAACATGGGTAAAAAGCCATCTACTTAGGGAGGCCCAGTGGGGAGTAAGTCTTAGAACCATCATGAGATTTAGAGAAAGAGCCGTGATTTGTAGAGAACGGAAGCAGTGAAGGATTTGGGGCAGGGGCTTGAGATGTAATGGAAGGAAGTAAGGACAGGAAGTGGGTCTAAGGTCTTACATAGTTCAGTTGTGTTCCCATGACACAAAAGAAAAGCACACAGTGATCCTAACAAACAAGGAAACAATCCCAAGGAAGTCCAGGGTACCATCAGGAAAAGGACCCACAGAGAAGAACGAGCAAGCACTTGGGCAATGGATCTGTTCTTCTTGGGTCTTCTGTCCAGATTTTCCTTGAAGCACAACTGTAAACTCCATGTGACAGGCCAAGGGATGTTTCTAGAACTTTCATTTGTTTTGTTGACTCTTTGAAAGACTTTGTACAGTATGGAATGGGAAGGTGAGACATTGTATCTTAAAAATACACACACACACACACACACACACACACACACACACGCGCACATACACGTCTGCCAGGGTGGGCACTTCTGGTGGCTTGGAAGACACCGAAGTAGAATGTAGCTATCAAATCTTTTTTGTATCCTTTGCTTCTTATGAACTTTTGAGGTTCACAAAGTCTGGATGGTTCTCTGAGACTTGAGCATGCACCAGCCTAGTTGGTGTTAGATACTTGGATCTCGTGGTGTCAGTGACTTCAGGGACGGTCTGATGTGTTGAGGAGTAACAGATCACTGTGCCATGGGCTCTGATATGTTTCCTTGGACTCACCAAATAAAAACCTGTTTGAACTCTCAGAGGCCAAACCTTTCCCCCAGCATCCTTCATCTTACTTTCCCCACTGTTGACCTCCTTCATAGCCTTAGACTAAGTCTACCAAGTCCTCAGAGCTACAGTGCCAATAACATGTTGTTTGTTTGTTTGTTTTGAACTCTGGAGGGGGATCTTTCAAAAGCATAATATTTGTATTGATTCTTTGGGGATTTCATATCATACACCCCAATCCCACTCATTTCCCAGTACTTCCAAATCTGCCCTGGACTCTTGTGGCCTCTTCCCTCTCCCCCTCCCCCCCCCCCCAAAAAAAAGAAAAAAAAACCAAAGCAAAACCAAAAACAGGTTCAGTTTGTGTCATCTGCATATTCTCTGGAGCATGGTCAGACTGAAAGAGAGCTGAACCGTCCCCCTCCGTGCTCTCACCAGAAGCCATCAATGGCAGAGCGCTTACTTTGTTATCACACCTCAGATAAGGATAAGAGCAACCTTATCACACTTTATAGTAGTTCCCTTTGATGGCTTCCTGTTTAGGCTGCTTTTTTTGGGTGAGGGTGGGGGTTGGGTTGAGGGGGCCAGTGCAAACCATGACATCCACATGGCCTCTGGTACAAGATGAGCCATAGACATCGACACAGACCCTGGGCCTCAGCCCCAGACATGGCCCTTGGTGGGAGCACAGATCCAGACATCACCATGGCCTTAGATGACAGTGCAGGACACTCACATAAGCCTGGTTCTCACCGCTGTTATACCCTGTCTCGGCTTCCATTCTGCCTATCTCCACAGTACACGTAGGTATCCCCATGGGTTTCCTGTCTTTCCCATATCTCCATCATGTATTTGTTCATTCTAGCGGTGCCCACCGCCTGCGCCATGAAAGTGGGACAGTCTGAATCCCATTTTTCTATTTTTAAGGATATATACATTTTATTTGGTTACTTATTTGTAGATGTATTGATTCATGCTTAAAGTTTAGGAAATGGAATTTTAAAAATCAGACATTCACTTGGGGAAAATACCTTTTTGTGTCATAAAACAGATATTGTTCAATATCTGACATGTGCCAGCCATCAGCCCATATGCTTGGCATGGCTTATCCCAGTTACTGTTTAAGGCGAACTAGTATTTATCAGCTAGATTTTTTAAATATAGAAATGAAGCCCTAGAAATAGTCGTAGATTGGAGACCCAGAGCTGGAAAGCGGCACTGGGTTCAGTCCGAATCCTACTCCTCAGATGCCTGTTGCTATGGAGATGAAAGTGTCTGCTGCGATTTAATGAGGTTGCTATTTTGTTTTGACCGGAAGCGGCTCAGCTTTCTGAAGCTATCACAGACACCTGAGAGAATGAACTCAGAAGAAAGGAGGTTCGTTTTGGCTCACAGTTCCGGGGATGCTGGTTCCTGATGGGTTCCCTAGTGTTTTGGACACCGCGGAAGAACCTGTACCAGAGTAAAACCTCTGTTCACGGCTGGCGAGCCGGACTTCACCGGCTGGGGTTCTGCGACCTCCCTCAAGGATTCAGCCCCAACCTCCCTCAAGCCCCCTGGATCTAAAAATCCTCTTACTAGGCCACCCCTCGAAGGTTCCATCGCCTCTCAATAGCTCTGCTGCTCTACGGCTGAATAGGAAATGTCCTTGACAAGTCTGTGTATTTGATGGCTTGGTCGTCAGGTGCTGGTGCTGTGGGTAGCTGGAGACAAGCCTTGAAGGCTACTCCTGTATCCATTCTCTATTCTTGTACGTGGATGGAAGTCCCTGGAATAAAAAGAAGCTGGGTAGGACACTCCTCACAGTAACAAATCATTTTCTCTTACATTTTAGTGGCAGCCAGTCCTGGTCATAAAGGATGCAAAAGGCTCCAGAAAGGTATGACCTGTTTGCTTGTCTCTGCCCTAATGCTACTAACATTTTGTGTCCAGGTCTCTGGATCTTTACAGGGTCTTTTGTTTTTTTGGGGTTCTTTTGTTTTTGTTATTTTGTTTTTTGGGTTTTGGTTTTGAGGTCTTGGGTTTTTATTTTTTTTTTAGCTGATTTAAAAAAAACAACAACATTATTTTATGTGTATGGCTGATTTGCCTGCATATAGAGCATTAGATTCCCTGAAACTGAGATGGTTGTGAGCCACCACGTAGATGCTGCAAATCAAACTTGGATCCTCGGCAAGATCAGCAACCGTCACAGCCCCCGTAGTTGAATTTTTTGCAATCCTTTATTTTTCTTGTGGGCGAGAGTTTTCTTTTTCTGGTTCTGGGAGCTGGACTCAGGGCCTAACGCCATCAGTCACACAAGTACCCTACCACTGAGCAACACTACCTGCTACACCCCACCCACCCACCGTGCTAGTCTTATGGACCGTCATTTCCCAGGTAAAGTTACAGCAGTGGCGGGAGCCTAAATGTTCAGAGTCCTCACAGGGGCTGAAGAGGTGACTCAGCTTTTAAGAGTACCTGATGCTCTTGCAGAGTACCCTGATTTGGTCCCCAGCACCTGCATGGTAGCATACAGCCATCTGTAACTCCGGTTCCAAGAGGTCCAGTGTCTTCTGAACCTCTGAAGCACAGCTGATGCACATGCAAGCCTGTGTGCATGCAAAACGCTCAAAAAAAAATAACAATGTAAAGGAATTAGAAAAAAATTAAAGCTGACTTAGATAAGCTGTAACCTTATGAATGTTACGGAGGTGGTGGTCATTTCCCCTTTCTGCTCATTAATATGTTTATACTTTCCATGTTCGCTGGGAGTTATACAAGGTATAATATAGGACACTGGAAAGTCATTTCTCCTTATTAGTAATTGTAAGTAGGGGTTTAGGGATGTAGCTCATGAGACAGACTGCTGCTTCAGAATACACGAAGCCTTGGCTGGATCTGCAGCACTGTATAACGCCGGTAGTGATGGCATATGCCTACAGTCCCAGCACGAGAGAGGGAGGAGGGTCACAAGTACAAGGGCATCCTTGGCTACACGACGAATTCATGGGAGGACAGAGATGCATGAGAGACCCTGATGATTCAACTAACTAAAGCACCACTCACTAAATAAAATATGAATAACCAACTAAAGCACCACTCATTAAATAAAATATGAATAACCAACTAAAACACTACTCACTGAATAAAATATATGTTTGGCCTTCAGTCTACAGATTGAAGCTACTATGATGTTAGGTATTCAGGACAGTGGAGAGAGTGCTTGCTTGTTGTGCGTAAGGTTCAGGTTTGATGCCTGGGTCTGAGAAGAAGGGGGTGGGTGGGGAGAAGATGATCCATCAAACTGCTTTGACCCTACAGGAAGGCTAAGCTGGGTGAACTTCCATTGAGTTAGACTCAGCCCTGAACCTGTTCACATTTCTGCATATTCTGGAACTCTTCTCGGGTTCATCTCATAGGGAGGGCAGTGACTCAACTTGATATTTGCTTTCTCTTGTATACTAAAATCCTTTCCTTGTCTCCAGATAGGATGATTTTGTTTCTTTGTTTCTTTGAAGTCTTAAGTCATATTGCCCTGGCTCTACTTTCTATCAACCCTAAGATGAAAGATACAAAACCTTCTATGCCTTAATCACTCAAACATTCCGATTAGGAGGAAAAAAATCCTACTAGTGCCTTCAAATTCATGCCATGTTCCTCCAAGGATTTATTGTGTGTCACCCAGAACACTGATCATCTCTGAGGAGGGGAAAGGCAGAAGGACAGGTCTCAGACATGTGAATCTATAAGGGGAAAATCCTGTAGAGCATCCACACCCAACTGGCACAAGGTAGTCTGATCAGTTATCAGGGATGTTCATGGAGCACAGACATGTGGGGTAAGGAGAATGAGTGCTGCAGCTCAGGATGGCTACACAACTTCTCCTATAGGAGGATTAGAATTCAGTGGGGCCTGAGCACAGGGTTTGTATCTGGCTGAGAGATACAGCTGCTGAGAAAGGCCACCTTAGGGAGTTGAACCTAGCAAAAGTACCATGCATAGGACACCCATATCCAGGGAGTGATGCAAGGTTTTGTCCTCCAGAGTAATAGAAGAAACAATTGTAATGAATCACGGTGTCCAAATTTATATGGTCCCCAAGTGCCAAGTAAGGTATCGTATCTGCATTCTAAATCAAATGGTATGCAGGGTTGTTGAGGTGGATCGGCAGGAGCTTGCCACCAAGCCTGATTCTCTAGGTTCAGTCCCTGAACCCACATGGTAGAAGGAAAGATTGACTTCCACAAGTTGTCATCCGACCTCCAAAGCCTTGCTGTGTGGCATGTTAGCACACACACACACACACACACACACACACACACACACAAACACGTTCAAAATAAATAAACAAATGACTATAAAATAATAGGCGCTCAGAATAAAAGAGGAGAGGGAAAAAAATCTATTGAGAGGACATTGAGAGCCAAGACGAGTAAGAAAAGTTAGTAGGAAAATGTTTGCTGACTCAGGACACAGAAGCCATTAGACCTTGATGTGACCTTCCACTTCATCTGCTCCAAAAGCCTTATTTCACAGATGGGGCCAAAGCAGACTAACACAAAATCAAAAGCTGCCTGTGCTCTCTGGGATAGCAAATGGCAAAGCCAGGGCTGGAAACCAGTGTGGCGCGCTTTTCACCCCCCTTAATAAATTCAAATCTCCAGACTTAGACAAATCACGTCCCAGGTTGTTCAAAGAACTCTCAGAACCATTGTCAATAACCTTTGAAAAAGCATGGAGAATGGGAGAACTGTTAGCAGACAAGAGAAGGACAAAGTTGTCCCTGTTTTCAAAAGGGGGGAAGGGGCATATTATAAAAACTATAAGCCAGTCAGCCCGACAATTACTCCTGGCAGAATTCTAGAACAGAATTTTAAAAAGCTATTTACGCCACAAACATTATTATAATAATAGAAACGAAGGGGAAATAACCCACAATTTCACCACTTTTAACCCATCAACTGAACAGACTATTAAGTAGACTCTTTGTACGTCTTTAGAAAAGCCGAGATCACTCCGAGCCAGCCCCAAATCTTTGAAACAAAACATGTCTTCATTTATTCCTTTTTTGATAGGGATATTAGATTGGTAGAGAGAAGAGACATCAAAACTATCCTTGCTTTCAGCCTGGCCTTTGGCAAGACCCATCATAATTGCAGTGTGATAAGACAGGAACTGGCTGCTGGCCATGAGGACAGGCGAGGCTGGGTTGGGACTTACACCTGCAGAGTGCTGATTAGTGTGTGGAGCGGCCTGAAGGGAAACTGGTGGGGGCGTGCGTTCTCTTTTACACTTTCAGGAGAAAAAAAATTTTTTTTTGTCTTACAGAAGATAATCACCAGATTTTCTTATGACACAAAGGAGAACGGCCGCCATGAGGGCTAAGCAGATAACTAATAACAGTAACAAATGGTTATCGATCACTTAGTAGGTGCTATGAATGATGGGAAATAGTCTTTTTTCTAAATAATTATCACATTTAACTTGTAAGCAGCCTAACTTGTATCACATTTAACTTGTAAGGTAGCAATACTATCTCTCTCCATTTTAGAGAAAGTTTGAAATAATTAAGTCTTTTGTTCAAGATTACAAACAGGATGGGTGTGTGAGGGAAAGAACAGACTTTTGTATCCCGAATATCTGGTTCTTGGTAAGTTCCACAACTTAAAACCTTATGATCACATCAGGCTTGACTCTTGTATTTTGGTTTTTGAAGTGAATCATACTGGTTTCGAAACGACTGAGTGAGGAAAAGGCTTACTGTGTAAGGCTCTGAGTGTGGATCCGAAGCATTTGAATGTGGTGGCACAGGTCTGTAACCTGAGCCCTCGGAGGCTGAAGAGGGTGATTCTGTAGCTTACTGACCAGCTAGCCTGGCTGAATCTGTGAACTCCAGGTTTAACAAGAAACCTTGTCTCAAAAATAAACTAGAGAGCAAGAGAAGAATATACTCAGTATTGATCTCTGGCCTCCACACACGCATGCTCATGCATAACCTACATCACACACACACACACACACACACACACACACACACACATACACACACACACACACACACACACACACACACACACACATACTCCCAGTGAATTTCACATACAGCAATGGGAACAGTTCTTGTCAGGACAGTCACATGAATGACATCAGAGTTTTAGTTGACCAATAGTTCCAAAGAAAAATCAGCGTGGCATAAATCATATTTTGGCCCCAATCATAGAAACACAGCAATAAACATGTCCCTGTTGGCAAGAACATAACATGTTATAGTAAAGCAGGCACACTTTGGCTCTAAGGAAGAACATTCTAACTCTTGGAAACATCTAGAAACTCAGTGGGCTACTTGCTTCTCTGAGTGGACAGTTTTAATGTCTGAAAGAGTTTAAACAGATTGGGTGTGTGTGTGTGGGGGGGACTTGTTCATATAGGATTAGGGAGGGAGACTGAGGACTGGCAAACTCCTTTCTAATACCAGCTTTGTCCTCAGATGTTAAGGTATCAGAACTTGGTTGGTGGTTTTAGATCAAACAGCGAACTATCAAAGAATCTCCAAATGACTCCATTGTACATTAAAGCAATCTTACTACCTGAGTCTACTTTGGCACGAAGTGGTTAAGACACATCCTATGTCAGAGTATAAGACTCATCGCCTTTGATCATAGTAACCCAGCAAATGCTCTTGACCACCAACCTCTGATTCTAAGATTGTTTCTGACCACCTAGCTGTTTTGAAGCGACTTCTAGTTTAAGTTGTTAAACCTTTACTTTTAAGTACACATTAGATTTATTATCCCCATCATCCTGGAGAAAGCAACCTGGACAGCAGAGTCATTTGGGCATGGCCTTGACAAAAAGCTAGGCCTGTCCATCCAAAACCACAGGCATCCTCTGGCTTATTAGAAAGACTGTGCTTGCGGCTTGGCCTCCTCTTCTGCTTTTCCTCCTATCAGGAAAACCGTTGCCTGTGTGCTATCGCCATCTTGTGTTGGAAATAAGCAAGATTTCCAGCCACAGAGCAAAAGAGACTACCCTCTCTGTACCCAGAGAAAGTGCAGATAGAAAGAAACTCCAAATCAAATATTGTGTGCCCCGAGTCATCTAGGCAAGACTTATACAACATCCTTTTCCAAACGTAGATGCTTCTTGTCCTCTCTCTGAGAAGAAGACCAGATAACTAGAGCTGAGGGAAACACCCTTCGGATGAATGAAAATGAAAGCATTCAGTGCACGAGATCATAGGGGATTTTGTTTTCCTTTAAGTTTCGTTTCCTTAGAACCCCTGGCATGTTCAGACAGGAGAGAAAGTGTGACTAGAGACCTTTGGAAGAGCTCAGATGTTGCCCTGCAGGGCAAGACTGGAGCGGATGGAAGGATGAGACCATAAGCTGCATACCCTACAGTAGAGGCTAAGGGTCTGAGTTTTCCCCCTCAGCACAACGATTTTTGAGAACTGGTTGCCAGGTAGGTCTTGTTCAATGCCATGCCAAACGATTCTAAATCGTATTCTCTTTATTTGGCTTTGAGGAGTACACTCTTCTGTGCATTTCTACTGCTGCTTTAATCTTATTCAGGGTCTGGAATAATGTCAAGAACTGTCTATTAGAAATAATAGGAGTTATGCCAATTCTTACACTTAGGTGGGAGATGGGATGACTTCCAAGACCCTTTCTATGTGACTTGGGGCCATCCATGAGTTATGTTATGATGACCTGGCCAAAGGGTCCAGCAGGTGGTGGAGTAAGAGTCTCCAGGTCACTTTATTTGCACCGACCTAAGTTGGTCTAGACCAGAGATCTGCCCATTCATTCCTACAGCTTCTTGTCATCTGTCTTGTTTGGCTTGTGTCTTTGTAAGCCATTTGTGTAAGAACATTTGCATCTTCTGTCTGTGGAAAACTCCCCAGAGACAGGGGAAAGAACTTTTGCACACCTGTGGGAGCCTTGGTAAGGATGTGTCTGAGCCTCACATCAGGTTGTATCTTACTACGGACTTAAGGAGTTGCCAGCAATCTGGATGATCGCCAAAACCAAATCAAACCATTCATTTTAGACAGAGATGGAGGCTCCAAAGTAGAATTAGGTTGGCTGTATATCATGCTGTTGGGTAGGCCAAAATTGCTGGAGGCTCCTGACCCTTTTTATTCACTAACAATGCATCCCAATCTCTCTCCCCCCTTCCCCTGAAGCAGCTAGTCACTTGCAAGAAAGGGCTTCAAAGTAGGAGGTGAACGTGGCCTTTTGTGTCATAAGAGACAGATTTATTTAAACATGGTTAGATATTTTTTTCTAACAAAGAAAGTGGGAACTGAAAGTGTAATGAAAAAACTCCTACCCCCACCCACCAGCACAATGCTACCAACACTAGAGTCAACACAGAGCTGTAACTATGGGGAGAGTACCTGGGTTCTAGGAATAGTGGGAAGCTTTCAGAGTGGGGCTCTGGACTCCTGGAAGCCCTGGGAAGGAAGAAGGGAACCAGAGAGAGGACAAGTAGGAGGAGAAAAAACAAGATTCTAGCTTTTAAAAAGTAATCACTCACCCTACAACATGAGTGTTCACAGTACTCAGTCCCCTAACTTCTAGTATGAAGGTACCCAGCCTTGAGAGAAAAGGTTAAAGAGGACTGCAAGCCAGGAGCTGGGGTAGGGACACTACCCCCACCCCCCATGTGGTATCCTTTATAGTAGGGGTAACAGGAAGATACAGTTTTAAATGCAGGTCATGCTTTCTTGCCTCTGACCTGTTGGCATTATTAACCAACAGAGGCACCCTCACCAACCCCAATGACTGGTGGTGGGGGGAGGCCAAAACTCCTCCCACAGACATGTGCTTGACTTGGCAAGCAGAGGCCTTGGCCACCAAGGATTAGCTAGCAGGAAAGAGCACCTCTGGAGCTGAGAGTCAGGAAGAGGAGCAAGGAGCTAGGGTAAGGGTCATAGGCAACACCACAGCAAGTGACACAGTTTTCTTTAAGAAAAAAGAGCATATGTTATTCTTGGGAGGATACCTGGATCCATTTGGGGTTGAATAGTCAGAAGAGGGTGGCTTAAAATCACACTGAAAGAGAAATCTTGTAAGGGAGCGGTGAGCGTCTGGGGCTCTGGAATGAAGTACCAAGGTTAAGCTTCCTTGCCCTTGAGCTCAATAACTTTTCTGTACCTTGGTTTCCTTGCAAAATGAACAGGTGCTATTTCATGAGATTGTTGGGCCTTATACATATATACATTTATAAATTCATGGATACACACACACACACACATTATTCCCAAAGTTCTCTCTCTCTCTCTCTCTCTCTCTCTCTCTCTCTCTCTCTCTCTCT
>NW_021620828.1:3216900-3231884 GCF_004785775.1 Grammomys surdaster
TCTCTCTCTCTCTCTCTCTCTCTCTCTCTCTCTCTCTCTCTCTCTCTTTCTCTCTCTCTCTGCATCGTTACTGTGTAGGAGTTTTGCACTGACTGCCTCCTCTGCTTGGAACACATCGTTAAGATCTCTATTAGTCCTTCGCTCCTATCTCCTCTGAGCTGCTCCCACATGTTCCCTTTCCCAGGCCTATCCTGGGTCGTCACAGTGCTATTTACTCCGAACTCTGTAACTACTTATTTGTCACACATGTTGTTAGCCTACTCTCTGCTCTGTCTCAAGGCCTTCTGAAGCCTCGAATGTAAGTAGCACAAAGGTAGGGGTTTTGGTTTGTTTGGTTTGGTTTTTACTGCTTACTGACCTGTGTGTGTGAGAGAGAGGGGGGGGGGAGAACGAGCCATGGAAGGCACCCCATAAATATTTGGAGGATGAAGAATTGAGGAATAATTCAAGCTAGATAATTGACTGCAATTTCTCCATGTCCCTAGGTGTGCTTCTAAGGAACAAGCTGGCCCCACAGATCTGGAGTGGAGTAGTAAGTGTGGGCGGTCCACCCTCCACCTGCTCTTTTCTTCAAAGCTTTCTTTCCCTCACCTTCTCACAGGCTTTTCTAGATCCCTTCTCAGGCTAGCTTTGTGTTTGCAAGCTTTCTGTTTTCCATATCAAAGCTTCAGGCACCCTTTCCTGAGTCCTGTGCTGTGCTATCTCTGCTCCAGTCTTTCCTTTTAAGTCCAAAAAAGAACCGACGACATCTGATGACCAAAACCTGAATGTGGCATTCCTGGAAGGAAAGCCCCAGCCAGGAATGTGGCGGCTCCAGGGTCTTTTCAGAGCGCTGCATCCTCTAATTAGGATAGACACACATCTCAGCTGCTGCTTTTGCCTGCTGCTGTGAGCTGAATGCTGATGCCCATCTTTGTGCTTGGATAATTTCCCCCAGCAGCTAAAGCTAATAATCACTGGTACTTTCAATAGAGTCCTTCCAGTGAGTGTGGGGAGTTACTTAGCACTTCATTTTTTTTTTAAAGGTCGAATTTAATTCCTTGTCATGTTTCCTAATTAAAAATCTGTGGGGATTGCATTTTGATGTTTTTAAAAGAGAATTCCTTCCCAGGAATGCTTATCTCGGCTTCTGCAAATGTTTCACCTGCTTCTTTCACCTCTTAATTCCTGTTGGGGTTGTTAACTGTCAGACTTCAACAGCAGGGCAGACTCTGGGGCCTGGCCCCATTGTTGTCTCCTTCTCAGACAGAAGCTGGGGTCTTTACATTCAGTAGGTGCAAATGCGCTTTCTCCAGCACCCCTTCGTTCTTTTTCGGCCCCTCCTTTCTCCCTTTGAGCCTTCTACCAGGCCCCTCTTCTCTTTCTGATACAAGAATCTGTTCATCATCTCCTTTCCTAGTGCCCTTCAAAAGTTCTGGCTATGAATGTGGCCATTAGAAAAGCAACCAGGGGGAGGGGGTGAGACAGGAATAGGCATGAATATAATCAAAGTATACTACAGGCATGTGGGGAATGATCACAGGGAAATCCAGCTAATGTGTGGTATTAAAGCTATAGTGTTAACATTGGAGAAACTATACGGTTGGATGGCAGTCCTGTATAGCATGGCTGATCAATAATTTTTCTCTTTAATTCTATCAAATTAAAAAGCATTTTGAGATTTAAAGGTAGGAAGGCTCACTCAGGTGGGAGGAAGAATCTCTGAAGACCCTGATGCCTAATACCTAGAGTTGGAAAAATGGAAAGGAAGGGAGGGAAATGAAAGGAGTAAAAATTATGGTAATAATATTAAAATAATATGCAATGTCGCAGCCTGTATCTTACCATTTGCTTAGTTCTCTTTTCTCCTTACTGGTTTAGGAGAAATGTACTCCCTACCCTCATAACTTCAGTCTGAGTGTGCACATTTGTCAGTGTGTCTGATAATTTCAGGTTCTCTGATGGGACCTCTTCCCTACTCATTACCTCTGATCTATCCTTTCCCATTCTGCACTTTCTCCTACCCTCCCCCTGGCATTCAAAGACCTAAAACATCTTCCAGTCACTCAGTAATCCCCAGGCTGGGTTAGGGTTGGCTTATGATATCTCCACAAACACTGGAACCTGAGAGATAGAAAAAACAGTCTAGTCTTCTGTAGAACCATGTGATCAGCACACAGTTGCCAGCACTCTGGCTCTGGGCCCATGGTACAGTGAAACAGAGAGGTGTTCCTCTGCTGGCAACTACATAAGTAGGATACTGCACACATTCCACAGGGAAGGTGGTCACTGGTAAAGCTGTGAGCAGTTGAACCCCAATGATTAGCACCACCTATCCCCTCAGAAACTGGGAGATAGTAATGAAGTCATTCTCCACTGGAATATTTTAGAAAGTCTAAGATTCATTTCATTCTTTAGCAAAGTAAGAGGTAAGACATCCTAACTCATGACTCCAAATACCTGAAAGGGCCCAGGCAAGTCCAGTGAGGAAAAAAAGTAAATATATGAATTTTAATCATACAATAATGTTGCCTGCAAATAAGATAATATTCTAAAACCTTGGAAAAGTTACAGAACAGGATAATATTCATTCAGCTCTAATGCAATAGGAATGGTCCCTAGCAGATTCACAATACTCTTTAAATACACTATTATTTACAAATCAGGTTCTTTCTATCCCTAGTTTAGTACACAAAAGGCTATTAAATGCTATCAGTTTCTTCTTCTATTTCACTGTTATATCTATTTCAATCTGGGTCATCAATATAATGAATGACATGAATAGATTTACTAATCTCCTATCTGCCCTCACATTCCTGAAATTAACTGTACTTGTCATAGTATATTAGTTTTATAAGACTTCCTTAGTTTAATTTACCTTTTACTTATGATTAAAATTTATACTGGGTGTGATGGCACATGACTCAGCCTTTGGGGGATGGAAAGTTTTAGGTGCCCTTGAGCTACATAAACAGATCCTGATTGCTTTCAGTAAGCTGTGGTATCAGGGTGATACTAGCCTTGAGAAGGGAACAGTAGCAATTGAAGCAGCTGTGGGCTAGTCTTTCTCGAAGGCCGAGTGGGTCTTGACAAGGCAAGTTATCTAGGGAAGTTAGGACAAAATCTTCTGTAGGTTGAGGTCTATACTTCATTTTCCTTGAAGTCTTAGAGTTAGCAGGGTGATATGACAGGGTGAGTTTACAAAAGTCACTAGTTTTCCTAAACCAGAGCAATGAAAACTATTTCACTTGAAAAAAAAAAGCTATAAAGTATCCAAAACAAACATATAAGGACTGTTGAAAAAAATATCTCTAATATATTTAAAGATACCAGAGACTTGGGCAGTAGAGGCATGACTGGGTGGTGGAACAGGTGTTTGGCATGTCTGAGGTTCTGGGTTCATCTACCCAGACCACCCTGACTCCAGACACACGGCCTGAATACAGGAAGAAGTGTGTTCTGGATGAGAACTCATTATTTTGAAAAAAACTGAAAAAGAAAATTAGGAGATATTTCCTTATGGAAGAGCAAGTATATTAGGAATCTATATATTAGAATAGCATGGCATAGCATAGCATAGGAATAAGCAGATGAAGACAGATAAGAATGTTCAAAAATATATGTATATATGCATATGCATGCAAATTTAGCAAATGTACTTCAAAGTAGTAGGTAAAAAATAATTATGCTAAGCAATAAATATTTGGGCAACTGGTTAACCATTTGACAACTTTTTTTTTTTAAAATCTCTTATTGGACAGTATCATTTCTAAGAATTAGTTCCAAAGAGGTTAATGAATGTCTGAACAAATATAGTTATTATAGTAATTTTTCTTAGATAGTAACTTGTGTCTATCACGGTAGATTATTTAAGATATGTGTATAACAAATAAACTATGGAACAGCATCAGTCTAAAGAAATTCATACATATGGGAATGGAAAAATATATTAAAATGTAAAAAAAAAAAATCAGGTTCTAAATCTGTGGGTATTCTTTGACCTATTTTTAAGAATACACCTATATTCTCACACTACTTCTTTGCCTTTAAGAATGTTCTTCCATCTTAGCTCTTTTCACCCAGGTGACTTCAGTTTAAGAACATATTTGAGGCCTTCGCTTTCAAGGCACTCTAGGTAAACGTATTTGGAGATCTCTGTATTTGCCATGCTGTCTAAAATTTCACATTATACGTTCTTGCATTTCCAAATTACTTTTTGCTTCCTTCTCTTGATTCTAAAATCCATGAGGACAGGACAACCTATAGGTCAGTGTTCACTTCCAAGCCAAGTGACACATGGCCAATAGCTTCCATGTTTTTCTAGATTCTCAACACCTAAGTACTTGATTTCAGCATGCTTATTTACACCCTTACGTAGAACTATCATCATGTCCTAATCAAGGGAGAAGGGAACAACAGAGGGGTTTGAAGCGTAACCAAATTGCCATTGGTCGAGTTGGGCTTCTCAGGCCTACTACTTGGCCACTAGACTCAGTCTAAGGTGATCATAATAAACGTAGGTTCTGCCTGGAGGAAATGCAACCCTTCCAAGCTTGAGGATCACCTGGTGGGAAGGACGGATGGCTTTAAACAGCTTTTCCACACAGGTAAAGGCCGAACTACGACGACGTGTGCGGAAGTTCCAAAGGCGCTGTAGGGGCGGAGCGACTTGTGGTGGGCGGGACCACTACTGATTGGCTGGATCCGGGCGGAAGTCGGGAGGTTCGATGGTCCGAAGACGCCAGCTTGTGACGGGGAGGGGGAGAAGGAAGGCTTCCGTAAAGGGTGCCTTTCGGTCCTTTCGCTCCCGGGGACCCTCGGAAAAAGCCCACCATACCGATCCCACGGCTAGCCCCTCCCCCAGGCTCTCTCCGCTCGATTTCGCACCGTTATGTGGGAAGCGAATCCGGTGAGTAGCCGGCGGGATGGGGCGGGCCCAGTGGGCGGGGTTGCCTGGGAAGGGCGGGGAGGCGTTCCCGGGAACTCGCCCCCGCGGTGCCTCAGGCTCTGGGTTTGCGTTCCGGGGTCAGGGGTGTCCCAGGTCGCGGGGCCTCTTGCGGGCCGCGGTCTCCCTGCTTTGAGCCGTGGGAGCGTTCGGTGGCTGCTTCCACGCTATTGCTTTCCTTTCCCGATTGTTGATTTTACTTCCGGGGGCTTCTCCGTCTTCGCTTTTTCCTCATTATTTTATATTTTGTATTTTGCTTTCCGAATGAAGTTACTGGCTTTGAACCTGCTAATTCCTTTCGACTCCCGCACCCTCATTGCTCCTCCCCCTTTTTGGAGCTACAGAGCTTTGAGGATCCTCTTTATGAGTTTCAGGGGATGACGTTCTTAAATGTTTTCTTTCTGTGGTTAGAACAATGATCTGGAATCCTTCTTTGTTTGCCTTCATTAGGTCTTATGTCTGCAGGCAGTTTTTTTTTTAAATACTTGCATTCATTCATTCATTCATTCAAACTCCAACTCGCCACGAGTGAGAATTCAGATCTGTTTGTCAAGAATATTAAGATCTTGTTATGGGAACGTAGACGTGAGAAAAATGTACACTGAAGTTAAAACTTCGGAGTTGATGGGCAGAATCGCATTTCAAGAAATTTGTGGACTTAGTTTGTGAAACTACCTCAGAAGCTGAGCTAACCATTAACTTGACTTCAGTAACCCTTCAAGTCAATACTTGAAATAACCCTTTTGTTCTCCCTCACAAAACCAGTAACCTACTTCCTACTTAAATGTATTACCAGTTAAGTCTATCAGTAAATTCCCCCATGTCTAAAAGTTCGTACCTAATGAGAAATGAGCCCATGGATTGGGATTTGGTCCACATTGTAGTTCCATTCCATCCCATTCCATCCTGACAGTCACCAGATAGTTTTGATTCATACACTAATACTGTAATCAGATCAGGGCAGAGGAAAGTACGCGTTTGGATGTGATTTTAGCAAAACGTTTAGCCTTGGGATAAAACTTGCTTATAGCTGTTCATACATACACTCTGTTCACTGTTAACTATTAAGTATCTTTGTTTCATATCAGTGTCTATCTCTATATGTGTATGTATGATTAGAGTTGGTTTTTACCAGCATCCCCTTTCTGTTGATTTCCCCATAACAAACACATGTCAGCAGTGTATATATTCTGTTCGAGGTCACATACTTCAAACCCTCTGAATTGTATATTCAAGTAGAGAACAGATGCTGCTAACAGATGCTTGTTAAACTCTTGACAGTGACTGGCACGGGAGTGCACTAAGAGTTCTGTGCTCACCCTGCTCATCTTTCCTTCAGGATCACACTTATATCTGTACTGTTGGGCCATTTATACCCTGGTGAGACCTACGAAGGATCTAGTGAGTGTCTCATGTATTTGGTTTGTTATGAAACTATTTTCTTGGAAAAAAGGGGTGGGCACTCTTCTGTGAAATCATATGTGAGCCCTTTAAGGTTTGCTAAGCAAGCTGACTTTTGTTAATCACAGCGAGGACAAAGCCTTGTGTTCTTGTCTTCTGTGCCATCCTCATATGGCTGAGTGCTATTTTGTTTTATTATCTCTTGGTTCTGGGTGTTTGTTTGTTTGTTTGTTTGTTTTGGTTTTCGTTTTGGTTTCCTCTTTTCCTGTGAGCACTGAAATGTCTATAAACACAGCTTAATTTTTGAAAAAAAATATATGTTTATAGGTGTTTTGATTGCCTGTGTGTTTGTGTACCACATTCATGCAGTGCCCTCAGATGCCAGAAGAGGGCATTAAATTCCTTGAAACCGGAGTTAGCTGCCCTGTGGGTGGCGGGAATCAAACCCTGGTCTTCTGGAAGAGCAGACGTTGTCTTAACCATGGAACCATCTCTCCAGCCACCACAGCTTTGTTTTGATTTGATTTCATTTATTTTTAAAAATAAACTTCACATTCATGGGTTTCACTAATTTGTGAGTTTCTTTTGATGGAACATCTTCGAAGCTTGTCTAGCTAGCTTTGCCCAGGTAGTAAAATTGACATCCTAAGCCAGGAACATCTGGGAAGATTTAAAATCCAAGTAGAAAAGTAAAGTAAAACCTAAGCACTGTGTACTTTAAGCAGCAGTGCAGATATCATTTGCATTCCTGACCAAATTCTTTTTGTTATGAGAGACAGTTTTGTTAAATGATTTTGTCTAGTTTTCCCTTGTAGTTTTGGTGTGTGTGTGTAACCAAAAGTTTTGATATACATAAAACATAAAGAGTACTGAAAAGTAACAGACTCTTTTTAAAAAAAGAATTATCTTTTAGGGTTCTATTGCTGTGAAGAGACATCAGAATCATGGCAGCTCTTATTAAGGAAAGCATTTAATTTGTGCTGGCTTATGGAGCTTTAGTCCACTGTCATCATGGTGTGGAAAGCGTGCCAGCACACAGGCAGGCATGGTGCTGGAGAAGGAACTGAGAGTTCTACATCCAGACTGGCAGGCAGCAGAAGAGAGAGATGTATTAGGTCTGGCTTGAGCATCTGAAACCTCAAAGCCTACCACCAGTGACACATTTCCCCCTACAAAGCCACACCTACTCTAACAAGGCCATACCTCCTAATAGTGTTACTCCCTATGAGCCCATGGGGCTGTTTTCATTCAAACCACAGGAATACACACTGTTTATTATACTGACAACATCTTTATAGAACTTGCTAAATTCTTCCAAAAGTCATTTCTGTTTATACTGATTCAGACTGTTAGAATAATCTGAGTTAGAAAATTGTTTTCCCAGGCTCACACGTCACAGGTTTCTTCATGGCCGTCTTTCTGTGCCGCGTTGGTCCTTGGTACAGTGATGATTTGTCTGCAGAGCCACCTTTTCACTATTTTATATTCACAGCCGCTTCCCATTTCCTTGAAGTTGTGATTTTTGTCTCTCATCCTGTCAGGCTCCTTGAAAGACTGATCATATACCTGTCATTTTTACCATAGTCCACTCCTTCAGGCTGGCTTCTGCCAACACTGCTTCTAGGAGGTCTCTAAGAGTCTCCGAATCACCACATACAGTGGCATCTTAGGTACCTTGGGCTGATTTAGTTTTTCAGCAACTTGGATGCCAATTACATTTTCCGCCTAAACCTTCTTCATTTTCCTGGAACTGTACACTTTTGGGTTTCTTCTGTTTCCCCTTTTTACTTTTATTGCATTTTATTTATTTGTTTATTGTTTGTTTATTGTGTGTGGGTGTATGCATACTCATACCATGGCACAATAAGATGTCTGGACAGCTTGTGGGAGTCAGTTCTCTCCTTCCACCCTGTATGTGGGTTCTGGGGATCCAGCTCAGGTCGTCAGACTTGGTGGCAAGTGCCTTTACGGGCCTTTACTTCTGCTTTCTGAATTTCTTCTTCCTGAGATTTGTTTTTCAGTTATAGTTCTGGGCTAAGCTGCGTGGCCTCCTGAAACATCCCATCTCTCTTGTTGTTGGTTGGTTGGTTTTTCATCAGCCCATCCTTTTCTTGGTAAGCTCCATGGCTCTCTTATGAACAAGCCTGCTAAGGGTCATCTTTAGACTTGAGTTCTCTCACTGCTTGTCCCTCTGATGAAACTGAACATTAGTTCATTTCACCCAGCACGTCCTCAGGAAATGCTTCCTACATACTAAATAAATGGGATTCTGACATTTGAAGAGGGGAGTACAGTCGTGAATTAAGTCAGAGCCTGTCCTCTGAGGACCTTCAGGGTCTGCAGTGTGACTTGTGGGAAGAAAGTGGTACCTGAGGGAGTCTGGCCTGCTGGGAAGACCTGCTGAACTAAGTTACACTCGAGTAAATCGTTCTAGGTGGAATCATGTGAGAAGGCCAAAGCTAGCAAGATGACCCAAGCCCAAGAAATGGAGAGCGGATGCCAGGAACAGAGAAAGTGCTTCCAAAACCAAAGAGGGGGCGGTTGTTGTCGTAGTTACTGCTCTGTTGCTGTGAAGAGATACCATGACCAAGGCAGCACTTAGAAAAGAAAGCAATTAATTGGGGACTTGCTTACTCCTTCAGAGTGGCATGGGCTTTAGAAACCTCAAAGCCTACACCCAGTGACACACCTCCTCCAACAATACCCCACCTTCTAATCTTTTCAAACAATTCCATTCCTTGGTAGCTAAGCAGTCAAATACATGAGCCTATAGGGGTTATTCTTTTTTTTTTTTTTTTTTGTCATTTTTTTTTTATTGGATGATTTATTTACATTTCCTATGTTGTCCCCTTACCCCATCCCCCACCACCCCCTCGGAACCCCCAATCCCCTCGCCCCTCCTCCTTCTTCTCTGTGGATGTAACCTCTATCTATACCCCCCCACTCCCACCTCCCCACCCTCAAAATTCCCACCCCCTGGGGCAACCAGCCTTCATGAGGTCAAGGTTCTCTTCTTCCACCTATGCCCAGCAGGGCCCTCCACTTTTACATATTCAGCTGAAGCCCTGGATTCCCCCCTAAGTGCTCCCAGGCTGGTGGTTTAGACCCTGGGAGCTGTGGTTGGTTGGTATTGTTGCTCTCCTCATGGGGCCACAAATCCTTTCAGCTCCTTCAGTCTTCACTCTAACTCCTCCATTGAGAACCCCATGATCACTTCAATGGCTAGTTGTGAGCATCTGCCTCTGAATATGTCAGACTCTTGAAGACCTCTGAGGAGACATCCATATCAGGCTCTTATCAGCATGCACTTCCTGACTTCCACATCAGCATCTACCTTTGGTGATTGCACATGGGATAGATACTCAGGTGGAGTGGTCTTGAGACGGCCCCTCCTTCAGTTTCTGTCCCTCACTTTGTCTCCATATTTGCTCCCTTGAGTATTTTGTTGCTCCTTCTAAGAAGGACCGAATCACCCTCACTTGGTCTTCCTTCTTTATGGGCTTCATGTGGCCTGTGAGTTGCATCTTGGGCATTTCAAGGTTCTAGGCTAATATCCAATAATCAGTGAGTGAATACCATGTGTCTTCTTTTGTGATTGGCTTACCTCACTCAGGATGATAATTTCTAGTTCCATCCATTTACCTAGGAACCTCTCGAATTCATTGTTTTTAATAGCTGAGTAATACTCCATTGTGTAAATATACCACATTTTTTGAATCCATTCCTCAGTTGAAGGACATCTGGGTTCTTTCCAGCTCCTGGCTATTATAAATAAGGCTGCTATGAACATAGTTGAGCATATGTCCTTGTTATATGTTCGAGCATCTTCTGGGTATATGCCTAGGAGTGGTATAGCTGGATCCTCGGGTAATGCTATGTCCAATTTTCTGAGGAACCGCCAGACTGATTTCCAAAGTGGTTGCACCATCTTGCAGTCCCACCAACAATGGAGGAGTGTTCCTCTTTCTCCACACCCTCGCCAGCATCTATTATCACCTGAGTTTTTAATCTTAGCCATTCTGACTGGTGTGAGATGGAATCTCAGGGTTGTTTTGATTTGCATTTCCCTGACGACTAAGGATGCTGAACATTTCTTTAGATGCTTCTCGGCCATTCGAGTTTCTTCCGTTGAAAATTCTTTGTTAAGCTCTATACCCCATTTTTTAATAGGGTGATTTGGTTGTCTGGAGTCTAATTTCTTGAGTTCTTTGTATATATTGGATATTAGCCCTCTATCAGATGAAGGATTGGTAAAGATCTTTTCCCAATTTGTTGGTTGTCGTTTTGTCCTATTGACAGTGTCCTTTGCCTTACAGAAACTTTGCAATTTTATGAAGTCCCATTTGTCAATTCTCGATCTTAGAGCATATGCCATTGGAGTTCTGTTCAGGAACTTTTCCCCTGTGCCCAAGTATTCGAGGCTTTTCCCCACCTTCTCTTCTATTAGTTTCAGTGTATCTGGTTTTATGTGGAGGTCCTTTATCCACATAGACTTGAGCTTTGTACAAGGGGATAAGAATGGATCAATTTTCATTCTTCTACATGTTGTCTTCCAGTTGAACCAGCACCATTTGTTGAAAATGCTGTCCTTTTTCCACTGGACAGTTTTAGCTCCTTTGTCAAAGATCAAGTGACCATAGGAGTGTGGGTTCATTTCTGGGTCTTCAATTCTATTCCATTGATCTTCCTGCCTGTCTCTGTACCAATACCAGGTAGTTTTTATCACTATTGCTCTGTAGTACAGCTTGAGGTCAGGGATGGTAATTCCTCCAGAAGTTCTTTTATTGTTGAGAATAGTTTTCGCTATCCTGGGTTTTTTGTTATTCCATATGAATTTGAGAATTTCCTTTTCTAACTCTGTGAAGAATTGAGTTGGGATTTTAATGGGGATTGCATTGAATCTGTAGATTGCTTTTGGCAAGATGGCCATTTTTATTATATTAATCCTGCCAATCCATGAGCATGGGAGATCTTTCCATCTTCTGAGATCTTCTTCAATTTCTTTCTTCAGAGACTTGAAGTTCTTGTCATACAGGTCTTTCACTTGCTTGGTTAGATTCACACCAAGGTATTTTATATTATTTGCAACTATTGTGAAGGGTGTCATTTCCCTAATTTCTTTTTCAGTCTGTTTATCTTTCATGTAGAGGAAGGCTACTGATTTGTTTGAGTTGATTTTATAACCAGCCACTTTGCTGAAGTTGTTTATCAGGTTTAGGAGTTCTCTGGTGGAAGTTTGGGGGTCACTTAAGTATACTATCATATCATCTGCAAATAGCGATATTTTGACTTCTTCCTTTCCTATTTGTATCCCTTTGACTTCTTTTTGCTGTCTAATTGCTCTGGCTAAGACTTCCAGTACTATATTGAATAGGTATGGGGAGAGTGGGCAACCTTGTCTAGTCCCTGATCTTAGTGGGATTGCTTCAAGTTTCTCTCCATTTAGCTTGATGTTGGCTACTGGTTTGCTGTAAATTGCTTTTACTATGTTTAGGTAGGGGCCTTGAATTCCTGATCTTTCCAAGACTTTTATCATGAAGGGATGTTGAATTTTGTCAAATGCTTTCTCAGCATCTAGTGAGATGATCATGTGTTTTTTTTCTTTAAGTTTGTTTATATAGTGGATTACATTGATGGATTTCCGAATATTGAACCATCCCTGCATTCCTGGGATAAAACCTACTTGATTATGATGGATGATTGTTTTGATGTGGTCTTGGATTCGGTTTGCTAGAATTTTATTGAGTATTTTTGCATCGATGTTCATAAGGGAGATTGGTCTGAAGTTCTCTTTCTTTGTCGGGTCCTTGTGGGGTTTGGGTATGAGTGTAATTGTAGCTTCATAGAACAAATTGGGTAGTGTTCCTTCTGTCTCTATTTTGTGGAATAGTTTGAAGAGAATTGGTATTAGGTCTTCCTTGAAGGTCTGATAGAATTCAGCACTAAAACCATCTGGTCCTGGGCTTTTTTTAGTGGGGAGGCTTTTGATGACTGCTGCTATTTCCTGAGGGGTTATGGGACTATTTAGATGGTTTATCTGCTCCTGGTTTAACTTCGGTACCTGGTATCTGTCTAGGAAATTGTCCATTTCATCCAGGTTTTCCAGTTTTGTTGAGTATAGGCCTTTGTAGTAGGATCTGATGATTTTTTGAATTTCTTCAGTTTCTGTTGTTATGTCTCCCTTTTCAGTTCTGATTTTATTAATTTGGATACTGTCTCTGTGCCCTCTGGTTAATCTGGCTAAGGGTTTATCTATCTTGTTGATTTTCTCAAAGAACCAACTCCTGGTTTTATTGATATTTTGTATTGTTCTTTCTGTTTCTATTTGGTTGATTTCAGCCCTGAGTTTGATTATTTCCTGCCTTCTACTCCTCCTGGGTGTATTTGCTTCTTTTTGTTCTAGAGCTTTTAGTTGTGCAGTCAACTTGTTAGTGTGTGCTTTTTCCAGTTTCTTTTTGTAGGCACTTAGAGCTATGAGCTTTCCTCTTAGCACTGCCTTCATGGAGTCCCACAAGTTTTGGTATGATGTGTCCTCATTTTCATTGAATTCTAAAAAGTCTTTTATTTCTTTCTTTATTTCTTCCTTGACCAAGTCATCATTGAGTAGAGAGTTGTTCAGTTTCCATGTGTACGTGGGTTTTCCATTGTTTTTGTCATTATTAAAGACCAGTCTTAGTCCGTGGTGATCTGATAAGATGCAAGGGATTATTTCAATCTTTTTGTATCTGTAGAGGCTTGTTTTGTGACCAATTATATGGTCTATTTTGGAGAAGGTACCATGAGGTGCTGAGAAAAAGGTATATTCTTTTGTTTTAGGATGAAATGTTCTATAGATGTCTGTTAAGTCCATTTGGTTCATAACTTCTGTTAATTTCAAAGTGTCTCTGTTTAGTTTCTGTTTCCATGATCTGTCCATTGCTGACAGTGGGGTGTTGAAATCCCCCACTATTATTGTGTGAGGTGTAATGTGTGTTTTGAGCTTTAGTAAAGTTTCTTTTATGTATGTAGGTGCCCTTGCATTTGGAGCATAGATGTTCAGAATTGAGAGTTCACCTTGGTAGATTTTTCCTTTGATGAGTATGAAGTGTCCTTCCTTATCTTTTTTGATTAATTTTGGATGAAAGTCGATTTTATTTGATATTAGAATGGCTACTCCAGCTTGTTTCTTGGGACCATTGGCTTGAAAAATTGTTTTCCACCCTTTTATTCTGAGGTAGTGTCTGTCTTTGTCACTGAGGTGCGTTTCTTGTATGCAGCAAAATTCTGGGTCTTGTTTGTGTATCCAGTCTGATAGTCTGCGTCTTTTTATTGGGGAATTGAGACCATTGATGTTAAGAGATATTAAGGAAAAATGATTGTTGCTTCCTGTTATTTTTGTTATTAGAGGTAAAGTTATGTTTGTATCTTTTTTGGGGGTTGTTGGAAGATTACTTACTTGCTTTTCCTAGGTTGTAGTTTCCCTCCTTGTGTTGGCATTTTCCATCAATTATCCTTTGAAGTGCTGGGTTTGTGGGAAGATATTGTGCAAATTTGGTTTTGTCATGGAATATCTTGGTTTCACCATCTATAGTGATTGAGAGTTTTGCTGGGTATAGTAATCTGGGCTGGCAATTGTGTTCTCTTAGTGTCTGTATGATGTCAGTCCAGGCTCTTCTGGCTTTTATAGTCTCTGGTGAGAAGTCTGGTGTAATTCTTATAGGTCTGCCTTTATATGTTACTTGACCTTTTTCCCTTACTGCT
Source organism: Grammomys surdaster (assembly GCF_004785775.1). Taxonomy (NCBI): domain Eukaryota; kingdom Metazoa; phylum Chordata; class Mammalia; order Rodentia; family Muridae; genus Grammomys; species Grammomys surdaster. The sequence continues at coordinate 3,230,966 of NW_021620828.1, forward strand.
TTTAGTATTTTTTCTTTGTTTTGTGCATCTGATGTTTTGATTATTATGTGACGGGAGGTATTTCTTTTCTGGTCTAGTCTATTTGGTGTTCTGTAGGCTTCTTGTATGTTTATGGGCATCTTGTTCTTTAGGTTAGGGAAGTTTTCCTCAATAATTTTGTTGAAGATATTTACTGGCCCTTTAAGTTGGGAATCTTCATTCTCATCTATACCTATTATCCTTAGGTTTGGTCTTCTCATTGTGTCCTGGATTTCCTGGATGTTTTGAGTTAGGAGTTTTTTGCATTTTGCATTTTCTTTGACAACTGTGTCAATATTTTCCACCGTATCTTCTGCATTTGAGATTCTCTCTTCTATCTCTTGTATTCGGTTGGTGATGCTTGCGTCTGTGACTCCTGATCTCTTTCTTAGGTTTTCTATCTCCATGGTTGTCTCCCTTTGAACTTTCTTTATTGTTTCTATTTCTAGTTTCAGATCCTGAATGTTTTTGTTTAATTCCTTCTTTGTGTTTTCTTGCATTTCTTTAAGGGATTTCTGTGATTCCTCTTTAAGGGCTTCTATCTGTTTACTTGTACTCTCCTGTATTTCTTTAAGGGAGTTACTTAATTCCTTTTTATAATCCTCTATCATCATCATGAGAAGTGATTTTAATTCTGAATCCTGCTTTTCAGGTGTGATGGGGTGTTCAGGGCTTGCTATATTGGGAGAATTGGGCACTGATGATGCCAAGAAACTTTGGTTTCCGTTGCTTATGTTCTTGCGCTTGCCTTTCGCCATCTGGTTAACTCTAGTGGTACCTGCCCTCACTGTGTAAAACTGGAGTCTGTATTTCCAGTTATCTTGATTATTGCAGAGCTCCTCAGAGTCCAGAGGTCTCTGTGGTCTTATGCTCCTAATCTCCTGGGTGGAATAACTCCTGG
>NW_021620828.1:3231984-3258315 GCF_004785775.1 Grammomys surdaster
GGAGCAGACCAACTCTGTGTCTGCTCCAGCCCAGAGGACCAGGCATGGGCAGCTAGGGGTTATTCTTATTCAAACCGCTACATTCTACTCCCTGCCCCCATAAGCTTGGAGTCATATCATAATGTAAAAACGCAGTTAGCCCAACATCAGTAAGTCCCCATAGTCTATCATAGTCTTAACATGGTCTAAGAGTTCAAAGTCTCTTGAGACAATGGCATTCTCTTAACTGTAGCCCCTTGTAAAAGAAAGCTCAAAAAGGAGACCACATACTTTCAACATACAGTGACACAAGATATATGTTACTGTTCCAAAAGGGAGGAAAGGGGGGGGGGCATAGTGAGGAAATGCAAGACTGAAAGGGCGAACTCCAAATTCTCCATCACTATGTCTGATGTCAAAGGACTCTTTAGATCTCCAGTTCCTTTCAGCTTTGTTGACTACATCACGCTTTTCTGTCTTTGACTAGTTCCACTCTTGGTCTGCAGCCGCCCTTGGCAGGTATCCTATGATTCTAGCATCTCCAACATCTAAGTGTCTCCAGTGACATCCAAGCTTCACCTTCACAGTTTCACTCAGTGACCTCTCTGGGCCTCCATGCAGAGACACCCCTGACACACTTGGCCTCAGAGGCTTTCCTTATCTGAGGAGGGAGATTTCACAACCCCTTTTTGTATTCTTGACTCTAAAGTTAGAACCACATGGCTGAACCTCTCAAGTTCTGCCGCTTAATGGGCTGGTACTCCCCCTCCCTTCAGTTACAGTTGCATTAGGTTTCTGTTGTAATCATTCCTTCATTGCTTAATCTTTTCTCTAATTCCTTTTCACAAATTGAAATCTTAGCTGGCTGGGGTCTTTCCCTGAGGGCGCCATTCCCTTTATTTGACTTGGCATCCGCTTTTCTTTAAGTCTTTTATCTCTATGAACACTGGACTTTGCTCCACCAAAACATTGTTCTTCCTTTCCTCCTCAAACTGGCACTGTAGGTTTTTCCTTGTCCCATGGCCTATGTGGGCCATTCTTGTTCAAACCACGACAAGGGATGGGTGGGCACTGGCAACAGACGTGTGTGCTATTTCCCCTGAGTCAGAAAGTACGTTTTATACATATACTCACAGGTTGGGGCCTGGTCTCCCAGGATTCTAGGAATAACACAGCTGTCTCTGTATTCTTGATGTTCTTTGTAATTATTCTTATGGTATTTAGTTAAGCTTAGAGGATAACCTGAATTTGTCTGAGACTCAGAACAAAGTAGTTGTTAAGAAACAGAAGCCCTGGATCAGGAACATCAAAACAACAGCAGAAGAACACACTCAGTGACATTGTGCGGCTGGTGCCTCGCTACCTAGGGTTGCACTTGGATTATCTAATACTTTGGTTTTGTAAGAATTGTTAAATAATTATTCTGAGCTATGTGCATCATTATACTAAGGCTCAAAGCTCAGTAAATTTTCTAAGTACAAACTCATGTTCGAGATCTAGAACTTTCTAGTTCTAGAACACTAAGTGGTTCCAGAATGTAGGATATTCATTGAGTGAAAAAGGACCTGTGAGGAAAAGACCCTGGGAGTCAGAGGTTAAGGAAGAATTCCTCATTTACAATCAACCCCAGACTTATATGTGGTACAACACTCATGTTTCTAGAACATTTTTCTAGTGATCTGTCACATGATCATGAATAGGAAAGTGATGTGTCTGTCTGCAGGATTGGTATGGCAGATTCAGAACAGCACCAAAGAGCCTGACAGTTGTCAGTGTAGTGAGGGTGGCAGATTTAGGCTGCAGATACAAGAGTTGGAGCAATGAGTGGCCAACTGTCTGAGTCTGACCCACTGGGTCTAAAATGCTAGTGTGAAAGTCTTTGCTTTATACAATTCACACTCCACAAACTAAATTTTCTGTTCAAATAACCTTTGTTAGCACTTGCTTATCTTTTGCTCCAGCAGCCAGTTGATGATTGCAAGGGTTTATGGATTAATAAAGGTTTTCAGTGTGATGTAGAAAGACAAGCCTAACTTAAATATTCACAGATAAACCCTAAGTTCAATTATGAAAAAAAAAAAGATGAGGGAAAAAGAATGGCAGTGTATAAAGCTCAGGGGTAGGCTGGAAAATCAGGAAGGGCAGCCTGTGAGTGGTGACTTTTAGAGATATTGATCAAGAACTAACCAAATGAAGGTTCCCTGGGAAGTAGAACAGTAGGGATAGCATATAAGAAGCCCTTGAGGCTGAGTGGAACAGGACCGTTGAGAACCAGACAGGTCTTTGAGGCTGGAACACAGAGAAGCAGGAAGGGGGACCAGTAAGAGGAAGCCAAGCTGTACATGGCTCTGTGGAACATGATTGGAACTTTCAACTTCATATTGAACGAAAATTAAACAGTTAATCAGTTTTCCCTAAGATAGAAATGATAGCGAATCTTGGTTATTAGTTTGACATACCTGGGAAGAGGGAACTTTCATCGAAGACTCAACTCCATCAGATTGGTCTGTGAGGCAGTTTTTTGATTCTAATTGATAGAGGAGGTCCAGGCCACTATGGACAGTACTGTCCCTTGGCAGGTGAGCCTGGGCTGTGCAATTGAACATGAGCCTGGGAGCAAGCCAGTAATTCTCCCATAATTTCTGCTTCAGGCTCTTGCCTTGTCTGCCCTCAGTGATGGACTGTAAGCTGTGAGATGAAACAAACCCTTTCCTCCCCAAGTTGCTTTTGATCGTGGTGTTTATTGAAGAACAGAAACCAAACTAAGACAAATAGGGAGAGCTGCTTGTTTGATCCAGGGTGGCCTGATATAATCACAAGGGGCCTTCTAAGTTCAAGACAGGAGCAAAGAAGCGCTAGGACACGGAACAAGGCAGAGTCAAGGAGGCTCAGCATTGGCTTAGGAGGAAAGGGAGGGGGAACAAGCCAAGGTTGTTGGCTCAGCTTCTAAAGTTTGAGAATCTTGTTTTAAGCCATGAAGCTTGTAGTAAGCTTTCCCAGGAGCAGCAGAAGTACATGAACAGGGAGGAGCCAAGAGGCTGGTAGAGACCAGTTCAGAGGCTCTACCATGGGGCAGAATACTAGGTAGGTGGTGTTGGGGAGACAGAAAGAGAAATGGAGGGATTCAAGCTACAATTTGTATGATGGATGCCAGATGCTAGGAATTGATCCCAAGTTCTCACCATACCATGCCAGGGCTCTACCACTGTACTGTGTCTCCGGCCCAAGAATTTTAATATGATTTAGATGAAGTCATACTGTGTTCCTCAAAGGTTCACATGTTAAAACCTTGGTCCCCTAGGTGATGCTATTACTGTCTAGGGCAGTGGTTTTCAAGCTGTGAGTCAGGACCCTTTTGGGAGTCACATACCAGATATCCTGAATATCAGACACTTACATTAATTCATAGCAAATTATAGTTACAAAGTAACAACAAAATAATTTTATAGTTGGAGGTCACCACAACATGAGGAACTATATTAAAGGGTCGGAGCATTAGGAAGGGTGAGAACCACTGGTCTAGGGATTGACTGGTTTTTTCTGCCAGTTAAAGAATTAAAAGCCAAGAAGACTCTGGAGTTCAACACGTAGCACAGAGGAAAATCTGACACAGCAGAAAGGAGCAGGCACACCAGTGGTAAAGAAAACTTTCATGAGTGGTGAGGGAACACACATGCAGCACGCACACTGGAAGATCCCCCACAACATAGAGGGTGCCCTCATGAAGCTAGAGCCTGTTGTTTAGGGCTGGGCTGTTTTAAAGACCATGAAGGGTCTTTCTTCTCTAATATGGGGTTCATCAAATTTGAAGAGAGAATAGCTGAATGGTAGCTGAATGGCCTACAACAGTGTGTCACATTCCTGCTGGCTTTGAACTTGTTGAACCAGTCCATTGTCAGGAGCCTGTGGGTGGGAGTAAACGCCAAGAAGGCCTTTGTTTTAAGCTGCCAGGCTTCTGTCTCAGGTGAGGAAGAAGCCACCATCTAGGAAGTTCTCCATCTTTATTACATTGTATGGTTCCTCTCCCTATATGTCTGCCCATTTAAGGAGTCTGTCTTCCAGCCCCTCAGTGCTATGGGGACATAGTGGGTACTTTAAGAGGCAGAGCTTAGTAGGTGTTCTTAGGTCACTGTGGGTATGGAGAAGCTCCCATAAGCCCCTTGAGTTCTTGCAAGAAAGGATCCATCCTGCTTCCACCTGTCCTTTCTGCTTCCCATTGGGGATACTTGCTATTCTTTAGGTGCTTTCATCATTGTCACCTGCCACCACCATGAGCCAAGAGGCTGATGTAGGCACTGTGCCCTTCAACCTTCTGAACCCTGGGCTTGTAGCCAGTCAGGTTATATGTGCCCACGTGGCATCAAGTACTGAAGTCATGAAGGGAGCTGGAAATTGAAATAGAAGTTTTAGCCTCTAAGATTGTAGAGTAAACGAGATCCTGGGAAAAGTGTTCTGTAAACTTTCTGCACTCCTGTAAATAACATTATGTATGCGTGTATGTTATTATTATTGTCATTTGGCTTTGTTTTGAGAAAAGATCTCTGGAGCCCAGGCTGATCTCAGACTTGTGGCAATCCTCCTGTTTCAGCCTCTCAAGTACTGTGCTCTTCTATTTGGTTTTGATTACCATTTTTACATTTTAGATAATAGAATTCATTTGATATTTTTATTATTGAAAAAGGCATTTTTGCAGCCTCTTCTAACATGCCTATATCTAATTTGATTCTGGGTAGCCCAAGGTATAGGTTAGACCCAGATGCTTTTTTTTTTCCCCTACTGAGTGTTTTACTAAATTAAAAGGTCCCATTCCCCAAGTGTCAGTTGTCGAGACTTCCATTTGGTTGCTGTGTGAGGTGTTTTGGACTGAAGATCAAACACAGCTTGAGATGCTGTGGGAAGATTCCTCCCTGAAGACTCTTTCTAGTGCTCTGTGAAACTAAACAGACTTACAATATTAAACAGCTCTGGGTGTGTTTCAAGCATAGGAGCAAATGGGTTCTTCAGTCATTTCTTGGCTGCTTCAGTGTCAGAAAAGAGTAACAATTGGGGTCAGGTCTGAAAAACCGATCTCTTCTCAGCATTAAAACTTGAGTATTGGGAGGACCTGGAAGTGGCGCTCACTGGTCAAGAGCTTGCCTGACAGACACAAGGCCCTAGGTCTCCAAAACTACATAAACTGGGCATGGTAGTACATACCTGTAATCCTTGGGCTGGCAGGGTGGAGGCAGGAGGATCAGAAGTCCAAGGTTGTCCTTTTAATATAGTGAGTTTGAAGCTAGTCTGAACTTCATAAGATCCTGTCTTAAAAAATGGAGTATTTTGGCCTTGAAGTTGTAGGTTGGGGTTCTTTAAAACTCTATATGCAACATGGGGTGGAAAGGAACTCACTGTATGCAAGAGAGGTGATTACAGCTTGTCTCCATTGTGGTCTGGAACTTGAAGTGAGCTTTTGATGTCTGCCTTGAGAGAAGCACAGGGGCAGGTCTGAGGCATGCAACTCCTTCCACCACTTTGGGGTAGACTGTCTGCTTTCCCTGGAGATTCGGAGCTTCACGAAGGTCAGTCACATGGGGACTGTGATCCAGTGATTCTCAGTAGAAGTCCTGCCCCCTCAGCTCAGGTGACCTCATGGCTGCAGTGTTTTCTGAGAAGCAACTGTGTGCTGTGTTCTGGGAAGGGACACTGAAGCTTAGACATGCTTTTGTCTGGACTTTTTTTCTTCTTTTGCTTATTGTATTCTCTATCCTTGTTCCGTAATAAACACCTACAACTTCAACAACTTCTGAGTCCTAGAAAATCATTGACCCTGAAACAGGAGAGCCTAAGAGATGTAGGCGACATCTGATAACAAGATCCAGCTGTGTAACCCAGGCTGGCTCTGAGCTAATCCACCTACTTCCAGTATCCCTAATGCTGAAATTACAGGTAGGTACTACCATGTGTGGCTCCTGTACACCTCAGTGGGAGACTCAACACTTCTCCTAAAAGTCAGGAACAGGGCAGGGATGCCCATTCTTTCTTAGACATTACTTTAGAAGTTCTAAGGTAAGAAAGCAAGACAAGAAAAGGAAGAGATACTTCAGCACTAGGAGAAAGAAGTAAAGCCCACAGGCGTTTCTCAGCCCGTGCCCATGTTTTGAGGAAGTACTGCTGTTCCCCCATTTTAGAGTGCCTGCCCATGTGTCTGCAGCCATGCTGACTGCTCTTGGTAGCTTCCTTCTGTGAGCCAGCTCCTCTAGTAAGTTTTCCATGTTGGCTATTAACACTTTTAAATCCAGAATTTCTAGTTTTCATAATCCCCATAATTTTGTAATCAAAGCTAGTACTTGAGGGCTGAGTTGTTGGGAAAAGAATCAGCTTTATTCAGGGCCAGAGTACTGAGGAAAGGGGATGAATGTTCAGTTGCACAAGCAGATGTTTATAAGGAGGGAAAGGGGCTCTCAGGGCATCATTCTTTGCTCTGACCTTATCGTGACAGTCAGCCTTCACTCCCGGGACCAGTTCCAGTAACTGCTTATACAAACACTTTTTCCTGCAAGCTAAAACTCAGGGCAGTTTACCTGCTTTGTGTCAGTGCATGCCCAGATGCTATGTAAAGGCCACCAGATGTTTTGGGTTCCATAAATCCAAAGAAAGTGTTAATGTTTTAGTCATTTGGGTGTGACTTTAGAATTTAGAATGCTAGACAAGGGAGAGGACATGACCCTGCAAAGGTCAATTCCCAAGGGAACAGCTACTGTCACACTGTCTCTTTTCTTGAACTTCAGATAATTAACACACAAAGTCTCTTTTTGTAGTCTCGGCTAGCCTGGAACATGCCCATGGATGAGAATAACTTCCTCTGTAGTCAGTGTTTATCGGAGTGAAGTTGAAGCCCTTTGCCTACCATGTGTTTTCTCCTTTGTAGATGGGCATAGTTGCCACGCAGGAGCATTTTCAGGCCCGCCCAGTGTCTTCCTCCATTCTTCCCTAGATGGGTACAAGCCTAGAGCTCTTAACAATCCTTTCATCTCCATCAGCTACTGCCCTAAGAGGGCTCTTTGCTGCTGTCTCGTCTTCCCTGTATGAGCTGATGGACCAACCCTTCTGCTCCGGTCCACACCGCACTACCTTGGTTTTGACGAAGCTGTTCCATTTCTCAGAATTCCCTTAGTCTCAGGGTCTTCTACTCTCTCGTCCACATAGAGCTGTTCCTTTAGGCAGAGAGGTAGACTGACTTCCTTGTGTTCATTCGCCCTTGGGCAGGGTCCTCATGTCACTGCACCTGCAGCTGAGGATGGAAGGCTCTTTTCTAAGTGTGCCATTGTCATCCTTGGGAAGGCACTCGGTGAGGGAGCTAGCAGCCCTCACCCTCTTCGCTTTCTCTTCTTGGCATGAAACTTTTCTCAGGGAGCCAATTGGACTGGTGATGGTCAAGGTACAGTGTCTCTGGATCCCCGATTTAAATAAACATTTCTGAAAACTCTGGGTAGGAGAGGGAGTTTTTCTTCTGTTATCTCTTGGAATTATAGCCTTCTTGTGGGGTGAAGAAATGACAGGCACCAATAGCCTGCCCTTCCTCAGTTTGGGAATACAGAAGAGCCAGCAGGATAGATGATGTTCTTTTTCTTGTGTCTATTACTCGCTTGTGGAACCTCCTGAGCATACTCGCCAGAGTCAAATGATTGCGAAAACAATTTTACTAGTTGAAAGGCTGATCTTCTGGTAAAGGGTCCACTAAAACAGGACTGACGTCTACAAGTTGTCTGATGACCTCCACGCATGTGCCGTGTCATACATATGCTGTGGTCCATGAATGCCTACGTCCATGCAATAAATAAACAAGTGTTATTGGTGTATGTAAACAGAAATGGGGAATGTTTTGAGACAGTGCCACCCAACATACTTGCCTTGAACTTGTCTTTTCCTGTGTCAGCTCCACAAGTCTCGGGAATTCAGCAGTGCCATGATACCAAGTGCTGATTCTTCTTTATAGAGAGGCAGAAATGTCTTCGTCACCAAGTGTGGCTTCTTCAAGTATGCTTATGAAATGACATACATTTGTAGTAACATTCTTACTAGAAGTGGTAAGTCTGGAATGCAGCGTTGCATTCTGGGATATAGACCAGGATTTGACTTGAACTCATCTACCCTCTTGATGAGAGTTGTGTGATTTAGATGGAGTGTACCCAGGTGCTGTGAATACGGATGGACGGCCTTAGAGACAGGCTCTACCAGTATGCACATTTGAAAATGTGGAAGATGCTTTGCCACTTGATGCTAGCTGTTTCTTATTTGCAGCCTTCTGCACAGGAAGTGTCATTTTCTCACAGTTAGGAACAGGAAAATCAGGCCAGATGTGGCATTGTAAGTGAACTGGCCCACTCATCTATCATGCATTAAGTGCTGCCTTTGTGCTGGATGGCTTGCATGTGTTCTTTTGATTACCTGTAGACATGTCCTAACCAGAGCTGTCGTTACTATGGTGACAGCATTCTAAATTATTTTATTTAAGCCAAATTATACAAAATAGCCATTCCTTTGGAGAGGAAACTCACTATAAAAGATGCTAAGGTTTTTATGGGATGAAATGAATTATTTGAAAGAAAGCTAGAACATCTGTGAAGCTCGGCAGCAGAGGAGTCAAGGACTGGCTGTCGGTGGAAATAAGACTGTGGGGTGGGTACCTGGAGGGAGACAGAATCCTGGCAGGCCTCAAGGGCTTCTTTAATCTTCTTTGTACTGTACACTCTGTGATTATATACAAAATAATCATATTATTTTCTGCTTTGTATTTTCCCTTATTTTAATTGGAAAATAATGACCTCTCTCTCCTATACATGAAGCTGTGGAGGAGAGTGTAGTGTGACTTGTAACCAAGAGTTGCCCTAGCCAGTCAAAGCTATTTATGACAAGGAGTCCCCCTCCTTCCCTCTCTCCCTCCCTACCTTTTCCCCTCCTTCTCTCTATCATTTCCTCCCTTCCTCATTCATTTTCTGTTCTTCTCCTCTTCTTCCCTTCCTCCCTCTCTTACCTCTTCTTCCTCCCTCCCTTCTTCCCTCCCTTACCTCTTCTCCTTCCCTCCCTCTGTCCCTCCCTCCCTCCCTCTGTCCCTCCCTCTCTTTCTCCCTCCCTCCCTCCCTCCTTCCTTTTTCACTATGTTCCTCAGGTTAACCTTGAACTCCTGGACTAAAGTCTTACCCTAGCCTCAGTAGCTGGGACATGGGCTGTGGTAGCTGGCTTGTAGACTAGCCTGCCATGACTACTCAGGCACAGAGTCATAGGGCAAAGCACACATTGAGTTGTAGCCATTGGAGGGAACCTTTCTGTTAACCCCGTCCCTTTTCTAATAGAGGCAGTATGGGACCTATAGCCCAGTATTTTATTAGGTATTTGCTTCTAGCTTGTATTTCCAAAAAACTAAACCTGCCCCCACCCCTGGCTTTCCTTCTCTATCTCCTGCAGTGAAATGGCCAATTGGGGTGAACAGTGCTGGAAGAAGAAAGCAGAAGTGTGGAATAGCTAACGGGACAGTGGATTTTACATTTTAAGTCATCGTCATTATTATCTGGTCAAGACAGATAAGGTAAATGGCTCATTCGAACCTGAAGCCCCCAATCCCAAGCTGTTCTGTGTTTTCATTTCTTAGCGGCTAATCAACTTTTAAGACATGAAGGAGTAAAAACAAGGACATAATCAGAAAAGCAATCCTTGGAGAATTTCTAGGCATGAATAAAAAATCAAAATAAATGAGGCCCCTTCACAGAGCTCAGGCACTCACAGTAACCACTCAGTGAGCAAGGAACTTCAGTCTCTGCTTTGTGTGGGGAAATGTGACCCAAAGTAAGGAACACTTACCCCAGGTTACACAGCTTCTACATTGTATGTAATGACATAAAAATATTTTTCAGCTTGTCAAGCAATACAAGTTCTTTGTTAAAAACAATCAAAGGCATAAGGGATCATATTTTGGCATATTCCCAGTATAGATGTGTTTATACAAGATTTTACAACACACACACCCCTCTGAGAGATACATTATAAAGTGATAGTGTCGGTTCACTGGCAAGAATCAAGGTGTGATAGGCAGACATTGTAGCAGAAGTACTCTATAGTGATGGGCAGACAGCTTCAGCAGAAGTACTGAGTTCTTTCAAGGAGAATGTCATGATAGTCATGCACATTTATTTGGTAAATATATTCATTTATTTATTGGATTTTTGAGACAGAATCTTCTGTATAGCCCTGGCTGTCCTGGAACTCTCTAGGTAAACCAGACTGTCCTCAAACTCACAGAGATCTACTTGCCTCTGGCTCCTGAGTGCTGGGACTCAAGGCATGCACCACTAGGCCCAGAGCTTTGTTTTGATTTTTCTACACCCCGTTTCTAAGACACTACAGAGCTTGTCTGTCATAGTCTACACTGGGATGTCGACATCCAAGTACTAACAAGGCCTGACCCTGCTCAGCTTCAGAGATCAAGCCCGCTCAGGGTGGTATGGCCATAGTTAGACTTGTTCAAATTTAAATCAGTAATTTAAAAACCTTTAAAGAGTGATGATAGGACATCAAATTCAAAATGAAGTTACATCATTTTTATCAGCCACTGGGTCTCTTTTCTGATGATTTCATCACAATTTCTACCGAAGAATGTCAGGTTCTTTTCAAAGATTAAGTATGTATCAGTTAATGTTCTCATCAACACTGTAAAATGGATCCCTGGGTTGTAAGGCATAGAGCATCATAACGTGTTGTGTACATGGACAGACCCTGCAGCCAGTGTACCTGAGCTTAGCTTTCTATTGTGCAACCCCTCTGCCTCAGTTTCCTAATTTGTCTAGAAATAACTGTCTCATATAGGTTGTTAAACCTAAAGAAGTTACCTCTACAGTTCTTAGGTGAGGGCTTGATACAAAGTAAGGGCCATGTAAGAGTTAGAGATTGTCATCATTACACTCTGGTCACCTTGGTACTTAGAAGACACTGTGACAGTTTATCATATCTATTCAGACTTAACTGTGCGCATGTGTGCATGTACACATGCATATATCCATGTGTTTTTAACTGAAACTTTATTATTCTTTACTTTTATAGCCTTTTTTATGCCTCATGTCACATTTTAGAAATGTCTCTTCATGCCATTAGATGAGATGACTGAAGTAACAAACAGGATGCATCTGATCTTAAGCTATGGTGATGCAGGGGCTCCTAACAAGGCCACAGGTAGATGATGAGCTCTTTCCTGGGGCTCTGGGCGCACTGACATATCCCACCTAAGGAAGATCAGCAGCCTGATTGTTGGTTAAGCTGCTTCCAGGGCCAGGATGCAGATAGCTGTCATGTGACACTGTGGGAAAGACATTGGAATCTGGCTCTTGGTAATGAAAGAAAATGTTCCATGGTAAGAACATTGGTCATTGATGGGTATTTTCTTCTCCGCCTCTCACAGGCTTTCCAGAAGATGTTTCATAAGACAGAGGAATTCTTTCCCAAGAAGACAGACAGTGATGTGGATGACATGGACACATCGGACACACAGTGGGGCTGGTTCTACCTGGCGGAATGTGGGAAGTGGCACATGTTTCAGGTACCCTGCCCCGAGCGTCACAGGCAAGGACTCACTGGTATGTAGAGTCATGCTCGTGGAAAGCTGGAAAGAACCAGCCCTAATGGGAACCAGAGTAGCTAGAAGTCCGTGTCCTCCCCTGGCTGTAACCTCAGAAGCAAAGCTTAGACAGGGAGCACGTCTGGGTGATGGACTCTGGCTTGATCTGGTGGAAACAGGGAGGGAAGAGCCAGTCCGTGTTCAGAACCTGCTCCGGGTATCATGTTAGGTATGGTATGCTCCTGTGTGTCCTCACCACAGCTCTGAGGAGGATGGCTCTTTTCCATCTCTGTCAAAGGACAGGAACTCAGGAAAGTGTACTGCTTGTCCCCACTCATGGAGTAGCTAAGGATTGAATGCCCACGCAAGAGCATGTAGTTCGGGATTTTTTTTTCCTCCCATTTTATGGTTACCAGACTGGTGAAAGGTTTACTTTGAGCCACTTAGAGTAATCCTGAGGAATTTGTGAAAAGGCTGTTACAGAGACCCTTTTCCATAGCTGTTTTCCCCCTGGAGTCGAGCAGTCTCGGTGTGCCTCTCCTGGTGTGTGTGGGGAGCAGCAGGCTGTAGGATCCCTCGGTCTGTCACTGTGACCTCAGCTCCACTTCTGCGGCCAACCCATTACTGTGAACAGCTGGTAAATGCAACTTTCTGGTTTGTCTTAAAGCCGGATACCAACATTCAATGTTCAGTTAGCAGTGAAGATATCGAAAAAAGCTTCAAAACAAACCCTTGTGGCTCCATTTCCTTTACTACTTCCAAATTCAGCTACAAGATAGACTTTGCAGGTATGTTTCCCCTCCTAGTTGTGTGTTTCTAGAATATTTCTAGACTTATCGGTACAGTGCAGTCTGCAGCTCTGAAGTGCAGGATTAGCCCAGGTGTCTTGAAGCATGAAGTAAACCCTCCTGTTCTCTGAAGAAGTAGCTCAATGAAAACTGCACTGTTAGACTCTTGGGCAGCACTGCCGTTGATAAAAGCATGTTTCTGTGTTCTTGTGTGTTAAACATGTATGCTGTTGGCCATGTGTTTTGAGTTCATGTAAAGCTCTTTATAACTCTTGTTTCTGTGTTTTGTTTTCTTGAGGTGAGGTCTCCCTGTATTGCTGGGCTGGTCTTAAACTCACAATCCTCCTACCTCAGCCTCTGGTGTAGCTCGATTGCAGGCCTGTAATGCTGTGCCTGGCTTATAGCTAATTTACTCTGCACCCCAGCAGCCTGGAGATCGCTTTGAATTGGGAACCTTTTTATCTTAAAGATCAAGCTGATAATAAAAGAGAAAGTTACTGTTGGCTGGTGACTGTCTCAAGGCAAAGTAAAGCCACGTGACCTTCCTGTCGATACGTAGGTCAAATGGCTGCCACTTCAGTGGCTGCTGCTTGTGGTGGGTCCTCATTCACTGGTTCTTTCATAGTTGAGCCCAGCTGATGTGCAGATCGGCTTCAGTTTGGACGCATGCCACTCTGTATTTCACCCCATGTGGGGTCATGTTGTCAGGTGTCTCATGAAAGCACTCTTGAGTTCAGTCCGTAAGTCCCAGGCTGCCTTCACACTGTTTCTGGCTTTAATGCCTAGGAGGTGTGAGTAAAGCAGTTTCTTAATTGTGCACTTAGTTGCTCTACACCTCAGCCTTTAGCTCTTCTGTTCCAGTTGCTGAGCTGTGTCTTTCCAACCAGTGGTGGTGTTTGCTGAGGATGGAGCATAAGGCCCGAAGTGCTTTCCCAGAAGTGGAAAGGGTTTGGACAGACAGTCTAGATACATAGCTAAGAAATGCCACCCACAACCATGCCTTCCTTGCAGTTGCTGATTGTCAAGAACAAATCAAAGAATAGATGGATAAAATAAATTTAAAAAGTGAAAACCATTCTATTTTTACTTTCAACTAGTCCTGACTTTTTAAAACTAGCATTAGGCACACAGGCTGCCCACGGAGGAGCTGCCATTGATCTTTCTGTTCTAGGCTAGGCAGAAGGTGTTTTGCTGATGTTACTAGAGTTCTGTACTAGTGTTGTGTACAAGCACAGTTTTGGAGGCAAAACAGACACAGTGTGATATATACCGTGCTATACAACCAGTGAATGGGGAACAGTCTGTGGATGAGCATCTTGGTGTGGGCCTTAGATCAAACACTGAAGGAGAGCCCTGCCTGGCACCTTTGCAACATGATAAAAAGGTCACATACCAGCCGTCAGCTCTCCCCAAGGCTGTGCAACCTCCATGTATTGTGGCTGCTAATCTGCACAACACTGTATGCTTCTGTGGCTAATCTATCTGTCTTTGTCTTCAGAAATGAAGCAGATGAACCTCGTCACTGGAAAGCAGCGCCTGATAAAAAGGGCTCCTTTCTCCATCAGTGCCTTCAGGTATTGTAAAGGGGTAGGACAAAGGGCGGGGCTTCCCTCTCCCCTGCTCTTTCTTACTCTTTGGCAGAAACCCAGGTAGACTGACATTCCTGTCATGGAGTAACCTTTGCAATATTAAACCTCACGTTTGCTGATAGAGTAATCGTTATCTTCTGTCACTGTTTCCTTTCATTGTCATTTGTCTTGTGTAATTTTCTCAATTCTTAGACTAGTGTGGACAATAATTACAAGATGGCATATGGTTTTTGCTTAAAATAGCCTATCGGGCTTATGGTTGAATTTAAACTGGACATATGCTCACAGAATTTTCCAGATATTTGACCATAAATCTTAGAGAACTCAGACTGGTCTGCCCCTGCACTGATATTGATCCCCATTGGGCATCTACTTGTACATCTGTATCTCTTGGATGTAACACCAGTCTACAGTGACCAAAGACCTGGGGCAGCATGCCCACTGTGGGCAGCAGTGCAGTGTCTTCCATGGAGCTGGGGTGCCTGATTTCCTTTTGGTTCCCTTTGCCATATATAGACGGAAAAAAAGAATTGCTAAGAGCCAGAGGCAATAAATATTTTATTTGTTGCATATGGGAATGGAAAACAAGTGAAAAAATTTAAAAGCATATCTCCTATTTTCTAGAAAAATCCCTCAAGCAAATATTGATTTTTTTTTTTTTATCTGTTCAGAGAACTTTAGATGCAGCTCAGAAACATTATACGAGCTTGTACATTGTAAGGAGTCCCCTTGCGCTCCTTCCAGGGATTTCATGGAAATTTAGAGCAAAGAAAGGAGTTGAAGGAACTACAAAGTATTTTTTTCCTTTATCAAGATGTTTGACTTACATTCTAATCATAATGTAAAAGATAATGATGGTTTTCCTGCGTCTGGGACACAGAGACTATGTTCCTACCTGTTGCACCATGTATGCATTCGTTGTCCTCTAAGGTGTGTAGTCTGGGGGATGAGACACAATAATGGGAAGTATCAGTATGTGTGTTGGTATAGCTGGGATCCCTTTGATGGGGACGAGAAGTACATGCTGAGCCAAACATTCTCTTCTGTCCCAGACTATGCAAACTGTACAACAAAGACAGAAAGGACAGATGGACAAGGGTTGGGGGTAGGGGGTGTGTGCTGGGGTGTGATCAGAGCTGAGGACAGCAATGGAGGCAATTATGACAAGGGAGAATTGAAGTAGAAAAGCCCGGGGGGATGATGGTCAGGAGGTGCTGATGCAGCAAGGTTAGCAGCAGGATGGCACTGGGCACTCATTACAAGCCTGGTGAATGTGCGCCCTGTTCAGGTCATGGGTACATACATGTTATTTAAACCTTTCCCTATGGCTGGAAGACACGTGGGACAAAGCTGGGGGGAAATGGGATCGCTTTGAAAAAACAACTCAGTGTTGAAATTAATTTAAATAATAGCTGTAGTAGTATTTAAAGTTTTTCTAGAACTCCCTTGAGAAAATTTGAATGTTCCCACTATCACACTCATAATGAAGATAAATCCGAGTTTATGCCAGACTCCTCTGTTAGCAGACTGACTGAAATGCAGAAGTGGGCTGTCATGTTTTCCTGGAGAGGTTGCTGGCAAGAAGGTTAATAAGTACAACAGGTTAATAACGCCCAACTCCATTTGGGCATTTATTCATCATCGTTGTCAATAAATGCATCCTTTGATTCTGGAATCCCACTAGAGAGAGGTCCATACTGGGCACATGAAGTAACAAATGGGTAGATCTTTGCAGCATTCTGAACGGAGTAGCAGAAGTTGAAGCAAACTAAGTATCACCAGAAGCACGTAGTTAAATAAATTATGGTTCTGTCATCGAGCTCTCCTGTCATTTGGACCCCAAATCCTCAGGAACTGCCCACTTTTTCCTGCACCAATGCAGAGCCCCACTGGGCACTCTCTAGATGACACACATAGCCCCTAGTGACTAAAGGAGGCCTAGGGAGGATACTGCACGACAGAAGCACTTGAGCCCCCTTCCCTGAGCCTGGCATGCGGATTGTCTTTTATGCTCCCTCCAGCCATTCGCAGATGGGTGGAATATTGTGTATCTGCAGCAGGGCAGGCATTTATTCATTGAGTGTTAAAGGCCGTGTGCTTCACTTCCCCTTGGCCCTGAGAATGAGGAGACTGGATACATACTGATAAAGAGCTAAGAATTGATTAAATGAACAAAAATGGATGTCTTGTGTTGCTATTTGTGTTGGGTAAAAATTGGCTTTCTGAACTGAGAAAGCTCTGAAAGGACATATGGGTCTAGAAACAAGGACTTACTCATGCCTTTAGGTCCAGCACTCGGGAGGCAGATGCAGGTGGATCTCTGTGAGTTTGAAGCCAGCCTGTCAGTCCTGGAACAGACTAAGTTCCAAGACAGCCAGGAATACACAGAGAAACCCTCTGTCAAACAAAGAAACGAAAGTGGACACAGAGAGTGTGGGAGGTGAAGGGAAGCGTAAGAACTGACAGAACTTTGGCTGGAGCTGGAGAGAGGGCGACTCTGCCCTTCTTGGCACATGTAGAACATTCTTGAATAGTTCCCAGCACCCCACACACATACCTCACAACTGTGACTGCAGCTCCTCTGCCTTCTGCAGCTGCCTGCACATGTGTAGCACACTTGTACACAGATACACACATGTACAAATAACACCTTAAAAAGTTATATACGGTATTGGGGGTTTTTCTAAAAACTTTATGAAATTTGACAAAAGGGAGCTAAAGATAGGTTTGAAGTTTGTAAATTTCTTTCACTAACTTTTGGTTTCCAGGGAAGGTTGTTGTGCCTGCTGACCATTTGCTACTGAACCTCTCACCATCTTGTCTCTGTGTCTGTGTCCTGTAGCGTGACTGTATCTGATGCCTTTTAAGATTTGCTGTTGGGCATGTGCACTGAGCAAGTCAGGATGCACTGTCTGTGGAAACAGTCAGCAGAGAAGGGAGGGCTGGGTCAGGTCTTGTGGGACAGAGGAAGGGGAAGTCGAGGCATCTTGGAGGACAGCAATGGCTGCTGGAGTTCTCAGTTTCATTCAGTAGGAATGTGAAGAAACACAGGTTTTTTTTTTTTTTAAATCAGCTTAATTTTTCTTAGAAGTCCCTTTTCTTTGGCTAAAATATTCATCACATTTTATAGAAATTTCAACAAAATAAATTGAGTTGCCTGGTTTTGAAACATTGAAGCTGTGTAGATTTATGTATTCCCGTCATCCTTTATAATTCGGCATGTTAAAATTAGGAAACATAGTCATTCAGTAAAATTTCTACGTGAAGCCAAGGGTTAAACTTAATCACATTTGTCATAATGCCTTGCAAACAGAAAACTCAGCTGTGGAGGAAAGGCTAAACCCCCGACATGATTCTAACCTGCTTCTGACGTTCTGCTCTGTCTTTTGCTGTTTGAAGTTACATCTGTGAAAACGAGGCCATCCCCATGCCAACACACTGGGAGAATGTGAATCCTGACGTTCCCTACCAGGTAGGAGCAGATAGACTGTAGGACAGACGGTCCCAGGGCCGTCGGTGGACAAGCCCCTGCTAAACTGTGTGATCTTGTTTCCCAGCTGGTTTCCCTGCAGAACCAAACGCATGAGTATAATGAAGTTGCCAGTCTTTTTGGGAAAACAATGGATCGGAACCGAATTAAAAGGATTCAAAGGATTCAAAACTTAGACTTATGGGAGTTCTTTTGCAGGTAAGCTGGCTTCTCGCCCCTCCCTTCTCTGTGCCTCGTCTCATTCTTCTAAGTTGTAGGGATGGCCACACGCAGACGTTAGCTGTACTGACTTAAAAAAACAAACAAAAACCAAAGAGTTAGACTATTCTTCCTGTAGCTCTTTGCTTGTTTTGTTTGAAAGCTGTTCTTCTCTTGCTGTGCCATAATTTTACTTTACATTTGTCTATCCTATTTTATGTATATGACTATTTTGCCTCCATGTATGTCTGTGCACCATGTGCATGCCTGGTGCCTGCGGAGGTCCGAGAAGCATTCTGTGTCCCGGTACTGGAGTTCCAGGCAGTTCTGAGCCACCATGTGGGTCCTGCAAGAGCACTAAGTGCTGTTACCCACTGAGCCATCTCTGTAGCCTCTTGCTGGCCTCTCAGCCCTCCTCTATCCTTGGAGAGTAGAGATCTTTTCTGGAGTGGCGTGTGCAGTGGGAGAAGCGTGTTCTTTGCTAGGTCCAAAACTGCATCTTAGTTGAAGTGGATCTCGTTAGCTTTCCTATGGCTTTGCTTGCTTCAGCCCTTAGATTGAGTTAGACATCTATGACTTAAATTAGAAATACTGACTTAAAAAACAAACAAAAACCAAAGAGTTACACTTTTCTCCCTGTAGCTTTTTGCTTGTTTTGTTTGAAAGAACACTTTGTAATTTACCTTCAAAGTTCTTCCTTCATTCAGAGTTTGTGCTGTGGATTTTTAAATCTCTATTCATCACTACATCTAAGTTAGAAATGACTGTTAAAATCCTCAATGTGCCTCTAACCTAAAAATAAAGCTCATTACATAAAATTTAATTTGTTGCCCAAACTAACCTGTTGTGTTGTACTTTTGTAATAAATATTACTTAAAATAAGTGGTTCTCTGAAATATTTTAAATAAACATTTGTAGATATGATTTGATTTCTGGTATTTTTATTATAAGCTTTTAATGATTTATTCCAAAAAATTTCAAATGAATACAGAAGTAGGATTCTACCATCATAAGCACCCTGTACTTGTGATCTTGTTCAGTATTTGCTAAGGTTTGAGCTAAAAGCCAGGTGAGGAGGCATATCCAGCTAGCCCAGCACACAGAAAGCTGAGACAGGAGGATTGAGTTCAAGGGCTACAGAGCAAGTTTGAGACCAGCTCACACTACTACATAGTGAGACCCTGTTTCAAAGAGACAATCAAATAAACATTTGTCAAAAACAGACTAAGATTAACCACATAATTGGTTCTTTTGCTACTGAAAAATATTTAAAGCAGTTCCCAGGCTATTACCCATTTCATTTGCATGTACTTGAGAATTAGACTGACTTTCCTTTGGTGATTGTTATAGTTTTGTTTCCTGTTGCTATGGTAAGATATCTGGACCAAAATAGCTTAAGAGAGAAAGTTTATTTGGCTCACAGTTCCGGATTACAGCCCATCATTTCAGGAAAGTCAAGTGGTAAGATTGTTGACACAGCCTGTCAAATTACACCCACAGACACGTTACAAATGAATGCATGCTAGTGCTTAGCTTGCATTTTCCATTCTGACCCAGTTCAAGTTCTCCTGCCTAGGGAATGGTGTTACCCATAGTGGACCATTCCAATTAATCTAATCCAGAAAATCCCTCAAAGACATGCCCACAGATCAACCTCATCTGAACTATTCCTCAATGAGATTCCATTCCCAGATGGTTCTATGATCAAAGCTAAGCAGTCCATTACAGTAAGGGTACATGGAGTTCTTCTGTGGTCTCAATTCTTTGGGCCTCAGTTTGTTCCAGATATTCTTGGAAGAATTTATAATAACAGTGGAGCTTTCAGTTTCTGCTTTTTATAGTCTTGAGTATTTGACCAAACACCTTTTATTTTTGATAGTCACTGACTTTACCTGAATTTAGAAGGTTTTATTCTACTCCCTGTAATTTTATTCTTTGAAAAGTTTTTCTATTTTTTTTCTTTTTTCTTTTTTTTTTCTTTTTTTGGTTTTTTGAGACAGGGTTTCTCTGTATAGCTCTGGCTGTCCTAGAACTCACTCTGTAGACCAGGCTGGCCTCGAACTCAGAAATCCGCCTGCCTCTGCCTCCCAAGTGCTGGGATTAAAGGCGTGTGCCACCACTGCCTGGCTTGAACAGTTTTTCTAAAGTTAGTTGGTGAAACTCTTATGTATTCATTTTTTTTAAAAGTAGACTTATTTATTTTATGTGTATTGAGTTTTTGCCTGCATGTATATATTGTGTACCACATGCATGCCTAGTGCCCATGGATGTTAAAAGAAGGCATTAGGTCCCCTGGGACTAGAGATAACAGGTGATTGTGGGCTACAGTGTGGGTTCTAGGCCCTGAACTAGGTCCTCTGCAAGAGCAAGAAGTGACCTTAACTACTGAGCCATTTCTACAGCACCTGCTATATCTTCTTTTTAAAAATAATTTGTTTTTTTTTTTTTTTTAATGTGCATTGGTGTTTTGCTTGCATGCATGTCTGTAAGAACGTGGGTAGATCCTAGAGTTAACAGTTGTAAGTTGCCAGTTAGGTACTGGGAATTTAACTGGGGTCCTCTGGAAGAGCAGTGAGTGTTCTTAACCACTGAACCACCTCTCCAGCCCCTAGTTATTGTTGTTAGTTAAGCCTATGAACTGGAGTTCACATTGATCTCCTTCACACATCAGAGCTCTCAATAAAACCATGTAGTAAGTGTAGTACTGAGTCCTACTATTTTATACTAAGAGCTTACTAGACATTTTCCTTGGTTTATGCCCTTTGCAATCTTCTATAATATCAACCCACAGACACCTGCCATGACAGTGCAAAATACTGAGGCTTATGGTAAAGGCAGCCTGTCATTCTGACATCTCCCTGCAGAACTGAAATAGCCTCATTGGTTTCATTGACATGGAAGCTATGACTCACCATCTGGATAGCCAGGCCCTGAGTGAGTCCACTCTGCTACATATTGAACATCACTTTCTTACTTTCCTCCTTCCTTTTCCCCACAGGTAGTCTGACCCTCCACTTTATGATAGGCAGAATTGTAGGTTCTTGGGATTTGATGGTGTATAGGTCTATAGAACCAGGCTGCTGCCAACCTAAGATGTATGGGTGAGCACAAGTTATCATTGAAACACAAAGGACATCAATTCACCCTTGCCCATAACAGGAGGATGTGTGTCGTGGCATGGGGGGTACTAGGGAGAACGTCCTAAAGCTGCTGTCATTTATATGAGGCTGGAGACAGGAGAGCATCTTAGACATGGGGATATCATGACCCAAAATTTATATTCAAATGGGCACAGAAAAATTCAGAGACTTTCAAATAGAAGACCATTAGGGTGAATGGCATTAGAAACTTAGCCATGAAGTAGAGTATGTAGTGCTGCTGGCTGGCTGTTTGACTTCCTTCTATAGCTTTGAGTCAGATTGATCTAGGCTACAAATACAAATTAACAGGTCCTTCCAGGCAGCACTTTGTAAGACAAACTGGTCAAGTTTTATTGCTTGATGTTGTTGGTTTTTTTCCTGAAACAATGGAAAGTGGAGAGAGAGGTGAGGGTGGGGAGGAATATGAGAAGTATGTATGTATGTATGTACGTACGTACGTACATATGTAGGTGTGTATGTATATATGTTTACAATGATAATTCACCAGGTGATACTGTAGGAAAAACTTTAAGGTAGTAGCTCTCAGCTGGGAGTGATTTTTCCTACCAGGAACATTTGATAACAGAGAGACATTTTTGACATTTAATACCACATTGTCCTGTGGTAGAGTGCAGGGGCTGTTGGCATATGGTGGATAGAGGCCAGGGATGCTAACTGTCCTCCAATAGGCAGGTCAGCCTCCACAGCAAAGACCTCTCCATCCCAAACAGCAGTTCTGCTAAAGTTGTGAGCCCTGATTTAAAGGAATCACAGCTTGAAGCCGGAGGAGGAGGGACCAGTTTAGGAAATGGTTCTGTAATTAAACTGAGAGACTTTGGATGGTGGTGACTGCTGTATTGGAGCAGTGGCAATGGTGTGGAGGTGTTCAGCATGTAAGATCATAGGGCTTGGTGCGTGATTTTGTTTGTACACTGGGTGGGTGAGAGAGACTGGCAAGGCCACTCCTAGGTGTTGGTTTCTTCACCTTACTTGACTAGAAGAGTGTAAGTAGAAGACAGGTTTGGTCTTTGTAGAGATCATGGGAGGGAGTAGCAATGGATACTCAATGCTTGCATCTGCAAGTTGATTTAGACTGGTGACGAAGGCTAGAAGATACAGGGTACTAGCAACAAGGGATGCTAAGTGTGTGTGTGTGCGCGTGTGTGTGTGTGTGTGTGTGTGTGTGTGAGAGAGAGAGAGAGAGAGAGAGAGACAGAGACAGAGACAGAGACAGAGAGTCAGAGAGACCAGATTGGAGAGGATGAGCAGAGGTAGACAGTAAAACAGGGAGCTGCAGAAGCTAATGGAACCAGAGGGATTGTCTGAAGGGCTGCATCCTGAAGAAGTGCCAGGGAAGATGGACTGGGCCTGTCCTCGGGTTTGCAGCAAACCTTGATGAAAGGGAAAGTTACACTGGATGTTGTGCCATGTGGATAAGTAAAGGTTGACAACTCCTGTAGCAAGTTTGGTACTGGGGCTTGGAGAGGAAATAAGTGGGCAGGAAGAAGAGTGGTTTTGGTATTATTATTTCTGTAATGGTTAACATTATAATGGGAAGAAACCTATAAACAAGGAGAAGCAAGAAGATAAAGGGGGAGGGCAGTTGATTGATTAAACTCTCAAGGAAGCATGATGGGATGAGATTCAGTGACCGTGTGTGCCGGAAATGAGGTAGACACATGTCAAGAGAGCCTGGCTAGGCCGCAGCACTCTGACACTTTCGGTTTCCATGGTGAAGTAAGTGAAGACATAGAGTGATGTACTGGAGATGTGGATAAAGGGAAAGAAAAGGGAGGAGCTTGAGTAGCCACCATAGGAAGTAGGGGGCAGAAGAGCTGTAAACCACAGGCTTTCCTACACTGAGGGTTAAGCCGCAGGTGAGAGTGGAGTGTGTGAGTCTGGAGGGGTCCTGTGGAAGCTGTGTGTGATTAGAGGTACAGTTGGAAGAGCAGCAAGGGGAGACAGCTGGAGCAGTCAGAGTTGCCAGAAAATGAGAACATTGGGAGCCCTGTCTTGATAAGGATGTGGGTTTTGATCAAGCAGAAGATGTTAGACCTGGCTTTGTATCAGAGCCCTCTTTGGGATTCTTTAACAAGTAGAGGGGTCCATCACCCAATCCAGATCCACTGACTCCGAACCCTTGTTTCTGCTATTTATATCTGTAAAGAGTTCTATGGTGGTTCTGGTGTTCATCTGAAATGGAAGACAGTATTCTAAACTCGGATGAACATCCTCCGTCCAGAGCATGGAGACACTGCTGCTCTGAGACAGTGTGTGGGCCAGACCCTGGGCTTTTTTGGAACATTGGTCCTCAGAGGAAGGGGCTATTGAGACATCTTTGAGAGCTGGGTACCATGCTTTGTGTAGATTCAGAAGTGAATGTGGTCTGATCCACTGGGCAAGGTTGGAAAGCATTTACTGTAATCTTAGCTCTTTCCTCGCAAGCTTAACTCGATTCAAGTTTCTGGAAGACCAAAAGCATGGTCTGTGAGCCTACCTTTCCTGGGTGTATAGGTAGGGGTGCAAACCTTTAAACTCTGGTTCTGCCTGGTATATGTGGTTCCTCCATTCCAATATCCACTCAGTGTTACATGCTCAGTGACAGACTCTTTACTCCATGACCTATGAGAGGCACATCCAAACCAAGATTCACTTTGGGTCATTACATCCCAGTGTTGAGGACTTGTGGCAGATTGCCCTGTCCAAAATTCACTTTGGGAAGTAATGACAAGTGACAAGTTTGTGTTTGTGTGTGTGTGTGTGTGTGTGTGTGTTATGAATTTGTGCACACCACAGGTGTGAGAAGCCCTCAGATGTCAGAGGGCCTCAGAACCCCTGGGCCTGGAGTTACAAGTGATTATAAGCCATCTGATGGGGTGCTGGGACCTGAACCCAAGTTCTCTGCAAGAGCAGTAAGTGCTTTTAGCTTCTGAGCCATCTCTCCATCCCTAGATACCTTAGTTCTTAGAGTGGAATCTAGCCATTACTGCTCATAAAAACTTAGAAGTGAATTCACCTTAGGAGTGAATATTAATCATGTGATTGCTTTAACAAAGCAACAACCATGGATTAATGAATGCCAAGCTTAATAAGTTGACCATTATCATATGTGGGAAAAACCCTTTGGATAATGTAACTGGGCCTCTCTAAAGTGGCTGAGAAAGTTTCTTATGATGGGAGCAATATTTTCCAGGTGATGGTGCAAAAGAAAGAGTAAAAGGTTCTTAGAAACTCTTTGCAAAGAATTGGATGGATGTCAAGTTTGCTTGTTTCTTGAGCCTTTCAACATACCAGATACATAGATGAAAAGGTAGGTTTGCTTGTCAGTCTCAGGATAGATCCAAAACCAGAACTGGATGCTTGACTTCTGAGTCAACTTCAAGGACCTACACAAATAGTTTTATTTTTTTTTAAATCTTCTTTCCCATTAGCTGGTAAAGGGCAATGTATGTGCATTGTTCAGAAACAGTGAGACAGTTCTTATACACAGTCCTAGAAAAAGAAACTTGGTAAAATTTCTTAGTGAAAAGCATGCTTTTGTTGTGTGAATGAGAGTTGCTTGCTGCATACCCTTCTAACATGAGCAGTGGTCTGGAAGGACGGTTGCCCTAGATCAAAGCCCATACACTCAATTTTGATACATATTACTCAATGACAGCTGAAGAATGCACATTTCATTTCTGACATCATTAGAATGTTTGTCTTTTAGTTGCCGGTTATGATTAAATTTGTCAGTTTATGATATGGGTATACTATTTTGTTATTTATATTTCACTTTTTAAACTGAAATAAGCCTACAGAATTAGGTTTATCTGTCAGTTATGCAGATATGGTTAGCTGGGAGAGGCCTGATTTGAAGTCTTGAGAATTTTATTTGACTACACATAGTATGATAGCCATTTCATGGTACCTTTAGTTCTGGTCACACCAGTGTTGATGAGAGCTGGGCTGGTTGGTCCCTACCAAGGTATGTAAACGAAGAGGTAGCCAGCAAAATCTGGTTAAGAAAATCTGTTTTGCTGTGGAGAAGGATCTGAAAGCTTTACTAAAGTGTGAGGAATGGCTGGGGGGAAGAGCATGTATTTCCTGGAGAATGAAGCTGAGGGGATTGTTCATAGGTTTTTGGGGGGACAGCTATCTATGTAGTTATTTTATGAAAGAAAAGAGCTGCTCTGTGTTTAGAAGAATGTCATAGGACAGTCAGAACACAAAAAGAGGTGAATTCTAGTGCAGTGTTGGGATGCTTGTGGGTACTTTGTTGGAGTTCCAGCTGATCACAGGGCGAGGTGGCTATAAGTCCTCAGCATGGGAATGGATTGAAGCACTGCCTGCCCATTCATGGTTGTGTTACAGAAGTATTCTAGTGGACTGAAGCACTGCCTGCCCAGTCATGGCTATGTTACAGAAGTATTCTAGTGGATTGAAGCACTGCCTGCCCAGTCATGGCTATGTTACAGAAGTATTCTAGTGGATTGAAGCACTGCCTGGCCATTTATGGCTGTGTTACAGAAGTGCTCTGTGCCTCAGCCTTCCTATAGGACCCTGCTCTTTAAGGTGATAAACATCACTTACTTCTATATTCTGAGCATGCTTTTGCATTCGCATGTCTTATGTTTTTGAGGATAGGCTCGGCACAGCTCAGGTGAGCTAGCAGAGAAATCAGAGAGTGCACTGTTTTAAGTATCATTTTGGTGAAGTTTTTCAAAACTCTAAATGCCACAGACATCTTGCACACCCCTGCCTGGCCATCATCAGATTTTACATTTCAACCCTTCACTCTTCATCTCACATCTCGGACAGAGGCAGCTGGTTTATTCCATCCCATTCTTGTGTCCTCTCAAAAGGAGATGCTTTCTTGCCTACAGATTTATATTTTTATTTCCTGGGTGGGCATGTAGATCTGTATAATTAATACACTGTATTATTTTGTGAAATACACTGATTTTTTTCCCACCGATTCTATTTAGGCTTATTATCTTTTGTATTTACAGTGCATGTAGACATAATTTATTTTAACTTTTGTTTTTGTGAGTCAAGGTCTCACTATGTAGCTATGGTTGGCCTGGAACACACTATGTAGACCAGGCTGGCCTCAAACTCATGAAGATTTTTATGCTTCTATCTCTCAAGTGCTGGAATTAAAAACAACTTCTTCCATACTTGGCTCCCACTTTTGATTTTTTTATGTAAATAGATAAGTATCCATTCTTCTGTGAAAGATTTGTAGGCTTTTGTTTTTCCTTTCTGATATTAATATGACCGGCCCTCTGTCTCCATACACTGGTGATGTGTTCACAGAGAACAATGCTGAACTGAAGCCTGATGTTCTGTAAAGTTCAAAGTTTAGTCAGCTGATCAGACTTCGGGGATAAAAAGAATAAGATGTGGTCCCAGCTCTGAGAAAGATTTCTTCATCTAAGACCTAGGAACTTTGGATTATTTGCTTATAGCCTCATTTTCAGACATCTGTAATGCCTAGCTGCTTTAGGGCCTCCCTCCCTCCTCCCCTCCCTCCCTTCCTTCTCTCCCTCCCTCCCTTCTCTCCCTCCCTCCCTCCCTCCCT
>NW_021620828.1:3258715-3272448 GCF_004785775.1 Grammomys surdaster
CCTCCCTCCCTCTCTCTCCTTTCCTCTTTTCATCTTTGTTCCACATTGCTGAGATATGGACCTAGGCTTTTCCCACATGCCAGAGAATCATTCTACCACTGAGCTACATGCCCAGTCTTTTTGAATATAATTTTCAGCCTTTAATCACAATGCTAGGTATATATTTTTTGAAATTCATACAACCTAGACTAAATTCAAAATCATTTTTTTTTTAAAGCTGATGATAGCTTTGAATTCTTGATCCTCCTGTCTCTGCATCTTGTACCTTGGGATTCCAGGCATTAAGTACCATACCTAGCTGATAGCTGTCATATTTGATTTTTATGTATCCAAGAGCATTTAAAATAGTTTCTCTGCTAGAATTTCTCTGTCCACTCATTTATATTATTTATATTTTTGTCTCATCCTTTCTATTGATCTTTGCCTTTAACATTTTAAATTAATAAATACTGCTCACTGGTATATTTTTCTGTGCTTGTGTATCTGGATGTTTTTATGATTTTAGGAAAAAGGCTCAGCTCAAGAAAAAGAGAGGTGTCCCTCAAATCAATGAGCAAATGCTGTTTCATGGCACCAGCAGTGAATTTGTGGAAGCAATTTGCATTCACAACTTTGACTGGAGAATCAATGGTGTACACGGTGCTGTCTTTGGAAAAGGTAATATCTGAATCTCAGTCCAGGTTCAGTCAGAAGGGAGAGTTCCGTCACTGGAGAAAATTGGTTGCTCTATGATTCAGAGTTAGCTGTAATGAAGCTACAAGTTACCAGACTAAGAGTTCTAGACAAACCACAGAGCTTCTGAGCCACAGAAAAGCACTTGCCCCACACACAGGGCGGAAGTGAGACGTACATGCCTGCCATATTCAGTAGTTGTGGTCCTCCCGGTGGGATGCTGCGGTGGGATGCTGTGTGCTAAAGACGCTGTACAGTATCCGAAGTGCTGAGTCAGCCCTTGCCATGGGTGAGCACCTACCACTGAGCTGCTCTACAGCAAAGGCCTAGAGTGAGAGACACACATCCGTTACTCTCTAGCATAGGTGCTAGCAGTTTTGATATTTTGTTCGCTTGGTTTTGCTTGTTAGAAAATGATAGGTAAGAAGGATAGGCAAGAATCCCAGTGCGCACTAAAGGGGGAGTGGGAGGAGCTCCCTCTTATTCCTGGCCCAGTGCAAGTCTCAGTTCTCTGCATCGTGGTATGACTCAAGCAGCTAGGAGAAGGGTGCGGAGGGCAAGGGGCAGGCATTTGCTCTCCCACTCTGTCCTTTGTGCCTTATTTTCAGCAAGAGAGCTGACTCCCAGGTAGGATTAGGATTTGAAACTGTGAGTTAATTTAAGAATGAGTAGCAAAAAGCTGCTCACTTTAGCTGTAAGAGGTCAAAAAGGTCTGACACCAGTTCCATCAATGTGGGCGGGTATGAGACTTTGCAATTCATGTCCCGATATTTTAGAATTAAATACTTGCTTGACAGTATCAATCATTCCCAGAGTGGCGACTGCTTTCTTGAGTGTCCATGACAATAACTGACAGTGTTCTGGAATACTCAAGCAGGAACAGACGTGCCTGCTAGCTTCCTATTACTGTAACAGAACGCCCGAGACAGTGTAGGAAGAGGAGAATTAGACTTTGACTCACAGTTCAGAAATGTTAGTCCATGTTGCATTGGGTCTGTGGAGCCTGTTTTAAGGCAGGGGTATGTGGTATAAGGTGAACTAGCCTCACCTCCTGGCAGCTGGACCATGAAAAGACTGTGAAGATGTTCTTTAATCTGTATTCCCCCTTTAAGAGCATATCCTTTCTTTTGGCTCCATCTTTTAAAGTCCCCACACCTCCCTTAGCACCATGCTGCCAGAAAACAGCCTTTTAACACATGAGTTCCAGGGAGACTGAAGACCCAAACCATAGCCATAGCTTCACAGTCTCAGAATTTCACTCCTTGGTGTACCTCCTGGTCTAGAATTACTTCTGGATTGCCCCATGTCATAGCCAGCAGCTTCGTGGCTTTGAGCTCCCTGGGGAGAGCAGTATTCTACAGAGCTTGGCTGGATGTTGGGTGAGGGCAGTGGGGAAGGGCTGAGGAAGGGGACAGCTTAGGAGGAGGCCTCCAGGTGAAATTCTGACCGGCCATGCTTCTCCCCAGGGAGTGGTTTTGTGTTTTACTACATTTCCTTGCAAGCTCTCTTTTGGAAATGCAAGTGTGGCCCCTGTTTTCTCAGGGGCACAGGAGGGCACTGGTGAGGCCCCACAGCTGTCTCCACAGGATGGGTGGGGAGATTATGTCCTCTTCTTCAGTTTGCAGAGGAGGTCATCCAACATCTGTCCCTGTGCTATGACTCATGTCTGTCAGAATGCTGTTCCCCTGACAGTCAGAATGTTGTCTCCCGAGTTTCCTGTTTTCTCCAAAGTAACCTTGGCCCTTTCTGTTGAAGGAACCTACTTCGCTAGAGATGCTGCATACTCCAGTCGTTTCTGCAGGGATGACGTCAAGCACGGGAACACATTCCAGATCCACGGGGTCAGCTTGCAGCAGCGACATCTGTTCAGAACCTATAAATCCATGTTTCTTGCTCGAGTGCTAATTGGTGATTACATAAACGGAGACTCGAAATACATGAGACCTCCTTCCAAAGACGGGAGCTATGTGAATTTGTATGACAGCTGTGTGGATGACACCTGGAACCCAAAGATCTTTGTGGTTTTTGATGCCAACCAGATCTACCCTGAGTACCTGATAGACTTCCACTGACCCTGCCTCCCAGGCTCAGTGGTCAAAGTTTTGCTCTCTCATTGCAGGAGGATTTGGCCCCCTGTCTTCTAGCCGCTAATATAAATATTGGATACTTTTGAAACAGATACAGAAAAGAATGCGGCCTCAGTATATAAAGAAGTACTGGCTGTCAGGTTGGTTATATGTTGTTCTGTTTCTGTCTGTTCCGGTTTTGTTAAAGACCGATGCTATTGCCATCTTAACATACAGGAGAGAGAGATACTTCTCAAAACAGAATAGGTTGAGTCTCATTACCATAGCCAGGCAGTCTTCAAAGTTCACGTGCATGTGACCGGGTCAAATGATTTTAGTTTTGTACGCTGTTAGGAGAACTGGTCCTTTATAAATGGAATTTTGGCATTATTATTTATCAATGAGCATGTGACTTTGTTGGTCTTCTGAAGGGGGCATTTAAAACCCTGAAACAGCCCCTGGTGCTCAGCAAAGTAAGAAACAAGGACGTTGTCCGCTGTGCTAGGAGACATGCTAGCAGAAGAGAGACCAGGACAGAGCCTGCTTCCCACTGCTGTAGGAAGATGGTCTGTAGCCCCAGAGCAGCGCACACCATTCTCACCTACCTCCTGCAGGTGAGTTGACCAGGCTGTTGAGGGTTGTGAGCTCACAGTCTGGCCTGCAGCAGTCTCTGGTCCCTGCCCCCAAGTTATTTATTTCCTTTGTTTTCCAAGCCCTGCAGTTATCACTTCTAACGGTTTTATCGGTCCTCCCCACAATTGGAGACACACATAGCCATTCTACAGCGATTCCTAAGATCCACACGTGTTAGTAGTTGGTGTCTCTCTCTTTTGAATGATTGTGGAGAACATGAGATGCTGGGAAGAAGTCCGATTTCTTCTTTAAAGGAGTGATTGACAACTTCCAACCCCTGAGCAGCTATGTACAACTTAGAGTTGTGCTCATGGCTTTGGGTACCTGTCTGCTTGCCTGCTGTTCTGTCCTGAAGATGAAGTGGTCTGTACCAGCTAACTGCCCGTTGGTGTTCTAGCAGAGACGAGGCAGCACTCAGGCACGATGCTGTCTAGGTGTTCAAGTATCAGACAGGGAGCTGCCTGTGGGTTGTCTCCTTTTGCCATGATTCCTTATGGGGAAGATCATTCCTCCAGCCACTCACCCAGAACCTTTGCCTAACTCTTCATACTGACTCTTGTCTCTGGTATCCTCATCCAGCTTTGGGTACAAGGAAGTGAGCACAGTTTGGCTTCTAGTGCCTCTGCCTGTATTGTTCTCTTCAGTCACTCAAATCGGGAAGCATCTAAAAATAATAAATGTGTGCAACAGGATTAGGGACAGTGATTTTCGTAAGGATAGCAGTTCTTTCAGCTTTGTAAATCATCAGGTTTTCCTTATAGCCTGGAATATGTGTCACTGTGCAGTGGGAAGTACATGAACGGTACTCAGGAAGGCACACACACAGTGCTTTGGCATACCGTGGCATAATGATTTCCTGGCTCAAATGTGTAGACCCACAGTTGGCTTAAGAAAGGATAGAAAGGACACATTTCAAAACCAATAGTGGTCCCTGCAAAAGTTCTTGAAGGCAAAGCAGATAGGCTGCCTGCCCGCTCACAAGAATCAGTGTTAGAGGCATTAGGAGTTTGGACTGAACAGTCTCTCTTCTAGTTCTTTTCTTCTATTTTTGTTTTATTTGTGTGTTTGTGTGTTTGTTTGTTTGCGTCTGGTTTTCAAGACAGGGTTTCTCTGTGTAGCCCTGGCTGTCTTAGAACTCTCTCTGTAGACCAAACTGGCATGCAATGTGTTAAAGTCCCTCTTACGTGGCTGTCTCCCTCCACCCAGTTCCATGCACACTTCTCTTAATACTTGAATGGAATGACTGTTGTAGTTGGGGTTATTTCCTTTTAGACTTGTGTATCCGTGTCAAGGTGACTGAGAACACAGGCAGTCTGTGCAATCGCTCTCCCTTGTTGGCTTGCATGAGGAAGGTGGGGGTGTGTCATGGTGTCCACCATAAGAAAGCACTGCCCTGCTGTTGTTGGAACGGACTGCCAGCCCCCCTTCATAAGGAAGAAGTGACTTCGGTATGTGTTTTAAAATATAATAATGTAGACTTCACTCGTGTTAAAGTTTTACTGTCTTGTCTGTTCCATGTACAGAAGAGCATCATTCCCTCTGCTTATCAAATTGAGAGTGAAGGGAGCCGGTACAGAGTGGTGAGCCATGCCACAAAGCTGGCTGAATAAACTCCATTGAGTACAAACTTGTTTTTTCTCTGTGGGGAGTCTAGCCTCGGGGTAAAAATAAATGTGTTTATGGGAAAACATTTTCCTAAATCTCTTATCTCCCATCAGGAATATTTGAGATTAGTGGATTACTTCATTTCTAGACTGGTGGTGGTGATGATGGCAAATCTTGATATTTAATGTCTGAGTGTATTGTTTCTACAATTGTTGATTAAAGTTTTCTGTATCAGGTCTTGGCTGCCTGTGTGTGCTATGTGTGTGCTTCTGGTTTCTGGGTCTTGGTTCCAACCTGAATTTTCCTCTCAAACTTCATAGACGGTCAGGGAGTTTTCAGTAGACCTTGCTCTGGGGGTACTTCTTGGTCTTAGTTTTGGTCGTTGTGAGCAATGGCTGATCAAATAACCTGGGGATGAAGACATGTCCTCCACTGTTAGGAATTATGAATAGATCCAGGCCTGGCGGATGTATTGTCCTTCCCTTAAGGGTTCCTGGCTCAGAGGATCAGTTCTAGGGGCATGCCAGCCACTCCCACTCACTGGCACTCCCAGCAGTCTGTGTGGTCAATCAGCTTTGCTAAACAGAACACAGGACAGTGTGATAAACCTCGCCTGTGGCTGTGGCCAGACTTCCACCCCCAAGACTATGTCTCTGTCTGTCTAAATGCTCGATGGTAGTAAGCTTCATTGTGATAAAATTAAGTTGCTAGTAAGTATCCCATCTCCATAGGTGGTTCTGCTTCAGCAAGGGTTTAGAGGGATCATCTGAGAGTCTCCTGAGAGGTGATCTTACACTGTCCCCGGTGGTGTGCTTCTCCCCAGATTTCCTGCTCTCCTTGGAGAAAGGCGATCTTGTTTATTCACCTTTATTTCATTTCATTTCATTTCATTTCATTTCATTTCATTTCATTTCATTTCATTTCCTTCCTTCCTTCCTTCCTTCCTTCCTTCCTTCCTTCCTTCCTCCTTCCTCCTTCCTCCTTCCTCCTTCCTTCCTTCTTTCCTTCCTTCCTTTCTTTCTTTTTATTAAGATAATGTCATTGAGATAGTCCACACTGGCCTCAAACTTGGTACACAGCCCAGGCTAGTTAAGCTAACTCACAGGTCATCTGATTACAGGATATACAACCATGACCAATATGCTTTTTATTAATATTAAAAATACTTTTGGGAGCCTGGAGAGATGGCTCGGTGGTTAAGAATACCTACTACTCTTCCAGAGGACCTGAGCTTGGGTCCTTAAACCAACTTTGAGTGGTTCACAGCTACCTGTAATTCCAGTTCCATGGGCAGTTGTTATCCATGGGCATCTGTATTTCTGTATCCATACCCACACACACACATGTGAACAATGCATGCACATACACACACAATAAAAATAAAGACATTAAAGAACTATTCTGGGGACCTGTGGAGATGTCCCATTAATAAAGCGCTTGCTGCACAAGCAGGAGGATCTGAATTTAGACTCCTAGAACCTATGTGTGAAGCCAGGCATGGTGCTGCATGTCCGTGGTCCCAGTTCTGAGCAAGTGGAGACAGGAGGATCCCTGGGATTGCTGGTTCTATGAACTGAAAACATGACCACTCCATGGTATGGGTAAGGGGACAGCTTTTATTGTAGGTCTCAGAGAGACCAGCCAGAGGCATCTGGAGGAGTCCAGAGCAGAGAGAAAGCAGTACACTGAACTAGGCAATGAGAGCAGAGCAGAGAGATGGAGTTGGGGAACTGGGGGGAACTGAGAGATGGGGACAGTGTAGGCAAAAGAGGGAGCCTGGCCAGATTAGCAGGGTTATCAGGAGACGCTCCAGAGCTGGAGAGGAGGTGAGAAGGGCCAGGATGCCAGCAGAGACTCTGAAATGGGTAGCAGGTACTTGTGACACTGAGTGAGTCTGAGGCCAGCATGTGCTTTTGCTCAATAATAGGCACTGAGGGTAGCTATTTGTCCTTTTTGCCAGTGGTAGGGGACATGGCTCCTTTTGATAGAGGGGAGACAGCTTCACAAGTTTCCTGAGGAATGCTGGCTTTTGTCTTAACTACCAGAATAGAGGGAAATAGAGTTTCCTTTGGACCTGACACTGGGCAGCTGCTTTTGCTGAGTGAGTTCTAGGTTCAATAAGAGACTTGTCTTGTAAAATCAGGTGGAGAGTGATAGAGGAAGACACCCTGAAGAGTGCCTCTGGCAGGCCTCCAGATGTATGCATGTGTTTGCACACACATGTGTACACACACACAAACACCTTGTTTAATATAGAGATGACTTCTTAGTGAAATTATACTTTCAGATAAATAAAGAGAAAACATAAAATGTCGTGAAAGAGAGAAAAGAAAGTAAAACATTCTTACATTCTTAGAGCCTCATTCTGTTGCCCAGGTATTAACTACCATGTCTGATAAAAATTGTTTTGGTGGTACTTCAGCAAATTGTGTGTGTGTGTGTGTGTGTGTGTGTGTGCACGCGTGTGCACGTGTGCGTGTGCGCACTATTTTTTATTTATGTGTCTTTGTTGAATATATGCCTCATGTATTCAGGTGTCCTCGGAGACTGGATGAGGTCATTAGAGTCCTCTGGAGTTTCAGGTGTAATGGGCCACCTGCTGTGGGGTCTGGGAACTGAACTCAGTTCAGGTTTAGTGTAATACAGGTGGCTAGGATCTCACAGGTCATCTTTCATCTTTATTTTCCCCCAAGGTAGTTTCCCTTCTCACCCAACCTGCTGGAAGGATGGGGAGCCCCGGGGAGTCTAAGCAGTCTCTCTCTCTGCTCTGCCTTTTCCTTACTGACCTGCGCTTGCTCCACCAGGTAGGAAGTGCCTAAGGGGTTCCTAACACCACACAGCAGCTTCTCCCCATGACTGATCTTAGTTTCCTGCTATAAGGTTGCACAATCCTTTCTCTACGCTTTAATTGTCTGGCTCCCACTCTTCAGCGCTGCAGGCTATAAGGACTTGGCTTTCAGTTAACTCTCACTGTGTGGCCGTGTAACTTGGAATCTAGCATTGGTCTTGCTCCTTTTCAAGTGGCTTCTCCTGAGAGCAGAACACAGGTTTTATGCCAAAGACATTAGTATTTCCTGCAGCTCCCGAGCTTAGCCATCAGACAGCAGGCTGCAGCCTCTGAGGTTTGCTGTGCTCTCTATGAGCCATCAGACAGCAGGCTGCTTCTAGCCTGGCTTCTGCTGACTTCACCGTGGTGGTGTAGCTCAAGAGAGTCCCAATGCAGAATTGAGTTCAAATTGCTGTGCAGTGTTAATTATATATCCAGATGGCACGCCTTGTACTTTTCCGTCTCTTTTTAGAGATACCTTTTCCTGTGGGTCTTATTATGCCGTATTGTCTCTTAAATACCAGGGAAGCTGCAAGCAGAATAAGCCTGTACTGGATTAAGACTCTCAGAATCGGTGGTAAAGCCGTTTCCTCCACTCGGATCAGGTGCCATTTGGGAAGCCAGCTGATCTGAATTTTATTTCTGGCTTTACTGTTTGACTCGGTGTGACCTTGGGTAACTCACCAGAGGGCCAAGGTGAACTTAATGAAAAACCAAACAGAAAAAGGCAAAAGATCTGAGCCCACTTTGGCTAGGTGCTGTCTTTGACAGGAGGACTTTCCAGCTTGGGTGAAGAAATTACAGCTGGAGGCATCATGAACTGGGCAGGGAAGGGGTGTCTGGGTTTAAATACTGCCGTTTGAGCTACAGACTTGAGTTCATTCAAATGTCATTAAATGCATGTTGGTCCAGATAGGGACAGAGTATCCCGCAAGCACTGGAGTAGGAAGAAGGAGAGATTGCCCTGGCTCTCCAATTCAGACCAGCCACGCAACAGACCTCCCATGCCCTTCAGGTTCATAACTCTGGGCTCCTACCTGTGAGGTGCCAGGCAGGGAGGCAGTTGGACCTGGTCTCTGCTTGCATGTTAGCAGGAAGGGCATGCATGCATCAAGAGGAAAGTCACTGGTCACCTAGGAAACCTGGGACAGAGGTAGTGTTCAACTAACTTAGTTTAGGGAACTAAATCTGGGCTGAATGCACAGTACTGCAGGACGGGGAACATCTTGAGCACCATCCGGTTGGCCAGTATTTTGATTTTACAAGCATCAGAGCTGAGAATCCCACTTTGCATTGATGGGTAGCACAAAGTGGCAGAAGTCTGTTTGGGGCCATTTCAGAAATTGTTGGAAATTCTGTCTGAATCCAAAGCCAAAATGCATTTGATGATTTTTTTTTTAAATGAACTCAGTAACTCAAGCAACAAGATTTAAAATTAAACATTCTAACACAACCCAACCCAAAAGACACAGCACTCTGAGCCCTACATGCTGAACAATGGTAGTTGGAAAACATTTAAATTTCTTGTTTTATATAAATTAAGGCACCTTGGTTCTAAATATGGGGAAACTTTGTGCCACATAATGGGGAACATGGGAGAGGAGAAGGGATCCTGAAAAGGGGGCTGGCGGCATGGCTCCGTGGGTAAGAACACTGAGTCCTCTTCCAGAAGACCTGGGTTTGGTTCCCAGCACTCACATGGCAGCTCACAGCCTTCTCAATTCCAGCCTCTGGCCTCTGAGGCCACCAGCACACACATGGTACATACGCATATACACAGGCAAAATACCCATGCCTGTAAAGTCACTTAAAAAGGAAAGAGAAATCGAGAGTACAGTAATGTGTCCATCTCAAGTGTGAGCCTGTGTGTCAGGCAGTGAGCGCTCGGCAGCCTTTCATCGTACATCAGATTGCGCATTGCAAAGTAAGGTGCAGCGTGTGCAGAGAGGAGGTGCAGTGACACTGGATGTTGCAGCACACGTGAGCGTCGGCCAAAGCGCACAAAGCAGGTTTGCCATGCATCTGATTTTGAACTTATTCTTTTGGTCTTTGCGAGTTTGGAAACCTTCTACCAAAATTCCCGTGACTATCATATTCAGTTATATGACTGTGACCCTCACATTCAGTCATGCAGCCCTATACAGAGTCACAGCCACAGGTTCTAAGAAGCTGAGTCCCGGGGAATAAGAGAAAGTCTCCCTGAGGAGTGACATCTGGATGCAGAGATGAGAAGGTGCAGGATGACCCCCTAGCCAGACCCACCTCATCCATACCCTGGGTAAGAAACCAGGCTGAAGCTAAAGGCAGCCAGAAGGTGTTTGACTCCTCAAAATGTCTTGACCCCAGAGCTCTGAACCTGTGGCAGGATATCTGATACGCTGAGATTGTGTCATTTATTGGGAAAACCTAGTTCTAATCGTGGTGTGGTTCAGCCTTAGCACAACTTTAATCCAAGAGCTTTCTGTTTATTATGAAAAGGATTAAATAAAGTCAACAACCATAGGTCAAGAGGCAGAACAAGCAACAGTTGATAGGAAGTGAACATAGGATTATTAAGAAAAAAAACCAGAGAGTAAGAATCAGGAAGACTAACAGACACACAGGAAGTAGAAGGGGAGGGGCATTCAGCTTGAAGGAGTTTTGAGAAGGTGTGGAGGAAAGCTCGCTTTTCCTTTTGTCCTCTAAGGAGGAAGGTCAGCTGGGTGCTTTCGCTGCCTTTCTGAGCTAATAGGCTTCTACCGCAGCATCTGAGTCTTTATTACTAAAATCAAATGTTTGAGATTTTATTAAGAAACTTGAACCTGGCCTGGAGAGTCGTTCTCCAGAGCCTTGCGGAGCACTGAGGAGTACCTGGGGAGAACAAAGGGAGTCCTGCAGATCCCTTATGATCAAGACGATCAGACGCTGACGAGCCTAGGATCAGGCTGCCATCAGACATGCCTTTCTGCTTCGGACAAGCATGCCTTGCTTCTGCCTTGCAAACAGTTTATTAAAACTGAGACTCTGGAGTCATGCGTAGGTGGATTCCTGGCCGTCCGGCTTTCCAGCTGCCTGGCCTTGGAGAAGGGACTGAGCCTTCCGAGCTCCTGTTTCTTTGCAGCATGGCCGTGGTGTGTACAGCGCTAACACAGAGAGTGACTAGAATGAGATGGTACAGCACCCAGAAGGGCTTAGGAAACTAACTGGGAAATGATGTCAAAGATGGTCATCTTCAGGAAGGGTGCTGCACCCACGTCAGCCCTCCTACCCATGGCTCCCCTGGGAGTCAGACTGCGCTTGGAGTCAGGGGCAGGCTTTCTACCCACATCGTCACATTTGTCTAGTGTCTTGTAGCCAAACCCCACCAGGATTTTCTCTGTAAGCTAACCCAGTCAGCCTTCCTACTTACCACAGGAAAAGGGCCACACAGCAAGAGTGCTGTTGTTCCAGAGAATGACGAAGCTTTAGGGATGGGTTTTGTGCTTGGGTCCTACTATTTGTGGCTGGTCTGAGGAGCTGAGATTCAAGTTAGATTGGATACTGTCAGAGAGAGGTAGTCTTTAACTCATCTCTGAAGACTGGCTCCAGATGAGCTGTCATGATTAAGAGTGGGTATTTAATACTTGTATTCAGTGGGTGACACAGTGACCTCATTTTTGTCTGCTCAGACAAAATCAAATGGTGGCCTTGCCTTGTCTCGGTTCCTCATGGGCTCAGTAACCTTGTCTGAGTGGCTTTCCAGTTAGCTGTGAGTGGCAGGCCATGTCGAAATGTCAGGGCTCTTTTGTTTTTGTCTTTGTTTTTCTTTCTCTACTTATCTTTTATTTCAGCTACTTTTCTCCCAACATGGACTTCTAAGTATGTCGATTCATTCCACAAAGCACTTATCTTCCACACATCAATAGGAGCCCTACCTGGAAGGAACTCCAGGAGAGTGGGCAAGAATCAGAGGGTGTGTAGTTACCCAGCCGTTCTGCTAGTTCCTATGCCTTGCTTGGATTTCCACAAAGAACTTGTGTCTGGATTTTCCTCAGGACAGAAGCTCCTGCCTGCTGAGGACCACACTGAACAGTTAAAGTGAATTCTTTCCTGGATCTGAAGTCTCTTTCCTTGTGTATGCCAGTGCTCAGACCCAAGTCTACCCTCATAGCCTTTGCTGTGGTACTCTCAGAGTCTAGCCTCTGCATAGTTGGTCCGTGGGTGATTTCCCAGTCTGCTTCCTGTTACTGTGATAATACACTGCTCAAAAGAAACTAAGGGAGAAAAGGGTTTATTTATTTCATCTGACACCTCTTGGGTCACACTCCATCACTGAGGGAAATCGGGCTAGGAACTCCAGGCAGGCAGACAGGAACCTGGAGGCAGGAACTGAAACAGAGGCCTTGGAGGAGTGCTGCTTACCATCTGCCCACGGGTACAGGCAGTACTTCCAGTGGGCTGGCTCCTAATGACCATTAAGAATATGTCCCACTGACTTGCCTACAGGCCAAAGTAATGGAAGCAAGTCTCCAATTGGCATTTCCTCTTCCCAGGTGACTGTAGTTTGTGTTAAGTTGATAAACACAAAACAAACACCCCTAACCAGCATGGGTGACGGGCCAACTGTGATGTCTTGCTTATTCTTATTACAGTCTTCTCAAAAGAACCCTTTATTTTGCAAGAAAGAAACTTTTTCAATTAGTTTTTTAAAAAATTTTGTGCATATACATATGTGTGTGCGTGTGTGTGTGTGTGTTTATGTGTATGATAGGGGTTATGTATGTTATGTGTATATAGGTGCTTCACAAGGCCAGAAGAGACCATCTGATCACCTGGAGGAGGAATTACGGGTAATCGTGAACTACCCAATTTGATAGGTCCCCCTGTCAAAGAACTCTTAACCACTGAGCCATCTCTCCAGCCCCAACAGGACATCTTAATTAGGTACACAATTTGACACCAATTACATTTTCTGACTGGCTTTACTGATTGGGTTCGCTTTATCCAAGTGAAACGTTAAAGAAGGCATCTAGGAGGTTTTCTTACAGGTCAGTGGCTACACCAACAGTTCTCTACCTGTGAGTCAAAATCCCTTAGGGGGTCCCATATCAATTATCCTGTATATTGTATATCTACATTATGATTCATAATAGTAGCAAAATTACAGTTATGAAGTAGGGATGAAATCACTTTATAGTTGTGGGACACTACAACATGAGGAACTATTGAAGGGTCACAGCATTAGGAAGGCTGAGGACCACTGGTCTTCACAGAGCTGTGGGATAAGAGCAGCAACCACTAGGTGGCAGCATCTAACTTGAGGACTGGGTCAGCAAAATTCCACATTCGTACTTAAATTTTAGGGAAGATGAATGGACAGACTCTCCAGAAACCATCTAGTCCGTTTCCTGCCATCAAGCTGCAGAGCCTTGTATGTGTTGGCCGAGTTGTGTGTTTATCCCATTTATAGCAATTACTGGGGAAAGTGAGACCCACCCTAATAATAACCCAACCTCATAGATGTCAATCTGAAGCGTTTTTCTCAAACCACTTCACATACTAAACACACTTGTGTGTTTTCCTCAGGTGAGATGTGACTGAATCCAGAAAAATATTTCTGGCACTTTCCGAGCTGGTAAACACTGGTTGTTGTCTGTGAGTCACCTGCCCTCCAAGAAACCTTACTCCCTCCCCTCAACCTTAATCCTTTAATCTTCTTCCCAGCACTGCTTATCCTGCTGCCTCTGGTTGGCACATACAGCCCTTCACTTAAAGAGTCTGCACACTTTACTATCCTCCTAGAGCAAATTAGATAACCAGGTCTCAGTTTCCCACTCAGCAGTTCAGAGCACCTGGGCCCTCAGAGCACCTGGGCCCTCAGAGCACCTGGGCACTCAGAGCACCTGGGCCCTCAGAGCACCTGGACCCTCAGAGCACCTGGGTACTCAAGAGCACCTGGGCCCTCAGAGCAC
>NW_021620828.1:3272458-3284958 GCF_004785775.1 Grammomys surdaster
AAGAGCACCTGGGCCCTCAGAGCACCTGGGCCCTCAGAGCACCTGGGCCCTCAGAGCACCTGGGCCCTCAGAGCACCTGGATACTCAGGTGGAGCTTTCTCTGTTCTTTACCTTAAAACTGGAGCCTGTGACATGTCAGCCTCCCCTGCTTCCCATACAGCTTTTTTTGAGGCCTGAGTTGTTGAACATGGGCAAGCTAAAGCGTTTAAAGCTATAAGGTGTATATTATTTTTACAAAATGGAGGCTAGGGTAGGTAATTTGCCATGATGAAGGACAGTAAAGAACCGAGTGTCTGGTTGTATCCGTGTCAGAGCCAGGCGCAGCCCCTCCCATCCCCTTCCTGTATCTTCATTCTCTTGCTGTGATCTTGCACGCACTGCATCTTGGTTGCTCTGTCGCCAAGGTGGCTACACTTCATAACGGTTTTGTGTTAGAAAATTCAGGTACCCTAGTCAGCCACTGGCATATGTCAGACGACCCTACTTACAGACCCTGACTTCTGACTTACCAGCCATGCAGAAGTTGGGCTGATTCTCAGACCTGCTGCTCCCTCGCCCTTTAGTGTTGCTGAGGAAGATCCTGGGGGTGTTTGAGGGTGTGAAACCCTTGGCATGGGGTCTGATACCTGCTAGCTGCTCAGTACTTAGCTGGGTTAGTCCAAGAGCAGGGCCTCAGTAGAGCCATGGTTAAAGACCCAGATGGTCTGGAGAAGCTGTGGTGTCAGATCCCCCACCTATCTGTTCCTCAAGACAGTATGGATGTTGGTACACAAGAGAGAAACACTAAGCTAGAGAAAAGCCAGGCAGCAGAAACTAGACTGGAAGTGGACGTCAGGGTCCTTACTGTCCACACTTCTGGCATCCAGGCATACATGCATCTCACCCATTCTAGAGAGTAGACAGCAGGCAGGCAAGGTCACAGATATGAGGAATATGGACAACCTTTGCATCTTCACCTGGCCAACAACAGCATCCAGATGCTCGTACCAACAATGACCTTGATGTCATTGTTCTGGAAAATCCTCTTGGACTGTGTCTCTGAGGCAACTATCCAATGCCTCGGACATCAGCATTTACATAGTTGGTTTTACAAATACTTTGCTCAACTTGGGATCGAATACTAGTTCTTCTATCAAGCTGCAAGCTCACACCCTTGTCTGAGCCCTGGTTCCACGTCTGGGAGATGAGGGGTGGGCTTCTCGGTCCGTTTCAGATCTAAGTTGCTCTGACACATAGCTTTTTCCCTCTTGACTCCTTTGGTGATTCATGGTGGGAATGAGCTATTAACCTGCAAAGAGGCTATCGCTGATAGACATTCTGGTTTAGGAAAAGACTTGGGCAGAAAATTTGCAGAGCAGTCAAAGCACTAGCATACAAAATGCACAAACCTAACGGTTCGGCACTGGTAATGGGGGGGGAAGGGCTTACAGAGCAGACTCCTGGGTGGTCTTAGAGAGTACTGGCTCTCTCTTGCCAGGTGAGTTGGAGAAGGCTACTCCATCCTAATCTGAGAGTGATGGGGGTTGGGGGACACACTTACAATTGCTTCCACTGTGTCAATGGGGTCCTTAGTGCTGAGCCATCTCTCCAGAAGATTAGGTGACCATAGGCACAAAACAGCCACAGAGGTATTTGGATTTTGAGACAGTGTCCCCGAATGTGTGGTCAACACAGCAGAAGTTGTAACTGACATTGTTTCCTGGGGAAAAAAGAAACTTCCATGGGGATCCTGTATTAGGCTCCTAGGAGGTGGGCATCACACCATCATCGTCCCTGTGAAAACAATCGAGGGAGGCTGAGACAAGGACATCGTTATTAAAAGGTTGTGTGCAAAAGGCTGGCCTCAGCAGCAAAGCTGGTCTGGGAGGTAGAAGGGACCCACTGTGACTTTCTGCTTCTTGTTGGTTCTAGGAATCTGAGGCTGTGCCAACCTTGTTGTGGTCTGGTTATTATGAGCCAATACATTATTCTTTCTAGGATAAGGGCTGTGCTGTAGGCCTGTGATCCCAGCTTTCTAGAGGCTGAGGCAGAAGGTCTATGAGTTGAAGGCTAACATGGGCTACATATTTCTAGGGGAGCCTCAGAGTCATACTGAGACTCCCTTGCCTAAGCTAGCTGATTTGGGTTTCTGACAGATTCAACCAGAATCCTGACCAAAAGAACAGAAAGACAGCTATGATTTTGATATGTTGCATTTTTAAAAGACTCCCCCACCTCAGCCGGATAATTGAACACAACAGAAAAGCCAGAAAGGATCAATAGTGTGGATTTTCTCTCGCTTCTGGTTCTAGGTTTTACGTAGATATTTAATATCATGTATGTATGACATGGACGTAGAGACGTAACCCTCTAGAGAAACAGGAGGAGCTAAAAAGAAAAAGAGGGGTGTAAAAGCAGGGGAGGGTGTGCGCAACAGTCACTATACACGTGTGAAAACTTAGAATAAAATTGAAAGGGATAACCGTGTGTGTTAACACTAATGTGGGGAGGGGAGGGGAGGGAAGAGAGGGAAACAGGAAGGGTGGTGAAAGACCAAGGACCCGGTGAAGAACAGCAGCTTCCTAGGGTGTGCAGAGGGGCTGGGGGCAGTTGGTGGGCACTCCGGCCCTTCAAGCCTCACGCAAGCCAGAGGCAGATTGTATATTGAAGCCCATTGGATCATTGCTAGCTGTGGAGTGTCTTAATAGCTGTAGGTCACATCCTCTGCGATCTGCCTCACAAAGCTTTCAG
Source organism: Grammomys surdaster (assembly GCF_004785775.1). Lineage (NCBI taxonomy): Eukaryota > Metazoa > Chordata > Mammalia > Rodentia > Muridae > Grammomys > Grammomys surdaster. The sequence goes on from NW_021620828.1 coordinate 3,275,189, forward strand.
GGATGGGGCCAGGCCCCATCCTTCTTACTCAGCTATCAGCCATCAAAGCTTCGTGTCCCTAGAACTTCTTCTTGTGGTCAGAACCTAAAATCCCATGACCTCAGGTCTAAATCTTGTCTTCAGGGTGAAGTCTCACATTTTCGAGCCATCCATCAGCTGATGAATGCCATGCTTTTTGCTTTTGAAACTCTCTAAAGATCTACCCACATATCCTATGGAAGGTGGCATCAGGGCACCCATGGTGCTACAGATCTGGCATGGCTAGGCTCAGTGTGGGAAGACTAACATCCCCTCAGCTGAGTCTGACTTCCCTCTTGTGTGTGAAAACAATAACAACAAAATCCCAGATTTATTTTTCTTCAAAAATTGAAAATGAAAACCCACAAACACATTTACACAGTTGTATTTTTAATTAAAATTTTATTTGTGTGTGTGTGTGTGTGCCTGTGGAGGCTTGGAAGAGGTAGCAAATATCTTGGAGCTGGAGTCACAGGCAGTTGTGATCCACTTTACAAATAGACTAGGAACAAACTTGGGTCCTCTGGAAGAACAGCCAGTGCTCTTAACTGCTGAATCATCTCTCTGGCTCCTATGGTTGCATTTTAAAGCCTAAAGGAAGGCTCAAATTATTTTTGTTTGCACCAAAGTATGATTATTGTAGCACAGAACATGGTAGGTCACTGGAGATTTACCAGCTTCCAGAAAGGGAAATGTTAAATATCTTATAATCCATGTATGACACAGTCTCGTGTGCTTATGAAAATGATGTTCCTGAGGAATAGTTGATTTCATGGCAGTATGCTTGTGGCATAATATTAGAAAAAATGAGGGGCTCAAACTACATGTAAGAGAAAGTTCAAACTCCTTCCACAAGAGAAGGGAGGGAGTGCGCCTACTAAATTTTATCTGATTTGGATTAACTCACGATTCCATCTTGAAGAAATACTTGTACTGTTCTGCCATCAGCCATTTTTCATGCCTTTGTGTCATCCAGAAATTGGTACATCAAATGGGACATAAAAGTGGTTGTGCCACTGGGCAAATAGAAAGGCACTGGGGAATGTCCGAAGGGGTCAGAGTAACCCAGAACTACCTGCAAGTGTTGTGGAGTGATTATTCTACTCTATTACAGTGTATTACTTGGAAAGACACCCAGGCTGAAAGCCTCTTGGAGGATCACACCAGGGGCATCAGAGGCAGTGGTCATGTTTGCTGAGCACGTACAAAAGCATGAGGTTTCACCCCCAAACCAGAAAGAGTCATCTATCTCTCCACCATTTGCTAGACTTGGTGCTAGAGGCTGAGAAATGGTCCTGTAAGGTCTAGTGTCTGGTGAGGGTCTGCACCCAGATTCTCCATGACTGCTAAAAAGGACAAACTAACCTCTGTCTCCTATAAGGACTCTGATGTCATTCATGAATACTCTTCATGACCTCCCCAAAATATGGACCTCATGGGGAAGTAGGTTTTCAACTTAGAAAATTGGGGATGACACTGCTATTCAGGCCATAAAGAACATTTTTACCCTGATTCTGATTGCTTGCCCAGCAGTTCAAAGTCTGAATTCCCTGTGCTCCAGTGTATGATTTCAACCAAGACCTGTAACCTAGGCTACTGTCTCCCCATCTACAAAATAGGACTTACTTTCTGTGAGGGTTGTAGTGTCTGTTTTGTTTCTGGAGAGAAGTGTGGTACAAACAAGATACTCTTGAATCCTGCTGCCAGCGAAGACAAGTGGATTAGAGTAAAGCTCTTTCATCTTACAAGCTAAGTGCCTGGAGAGTGCCTCAGATGGGAATTAGGCTCCAACAGCACAATGTGAAAAATAAGAAAGACGTGAGAGAGAGAGGAGGATGGGACTTCTGACAAATGGAGATGCACAGCCTCTGCTGACACTCTCTGTTGATGACATTGAAAGAATGATCTGTTTACATGCCATGTAAACAGTCTTTGTCCCCAACAAGTCGTTTAGTTTCATGGAGTTCTTTTCTTTTTTCTTTTCTTTTTTTTTCAAGACAGGGTTTCTCTGTGTAGCCCTGGCTGTCCTGGAACTCACTCTGTAGACCAGGCTGGCCTCGAACTCAGAAATCCGCCTGCCTCTGCCTCCCAAGTGCTGGGATTAAAGGCATGCGCCACCTCTGCCCGGCATTTCATGGAGTTCTTAAAGACAGAAGATATTCACATGTCTGCATAGCATGTCAAGGAAAGGCTAAGCCAGTGACCTTAATATTGACCTTAATATAAAGGCTAAAGTCTATAAAACAGAGCTTCTAGGAGGGGAGCGTGTTAAAATCTAAGGATATTTAAATATTTTAAAATATTTTAAAAGCATAGCATAGCATTTCTTTTTTTTTTTTTCCCTTCAGAGTTTATCTTTGTAGCCCTGGTTGTCCTAGAACTCACAACATACACCAGACTGGCCTTGAACTCAGAGATCCTCCTGCTTCTGTCTCCTGGATATTGAGAAAAGTGTGTGCCACTATGTCTGACAGCAAAGCATTTCTTGCCTTGAAATTACTACCCTAGCATCTGTTATTCTTGTCCAAAAACTTATTATAGATTAAAATGACGGCCATTCAAGACATTGTGTTCAAGTTACTTAAGGGATAGTAAATCACTGCAAGATTTTACTCAGTTCTATAGTTTGAATGTTTCCTCTAAAGTCCATGTGTCAAAAGCTTAATCTATGACACTAATAGGAGGTGGTACCTAAAGGGTCAGGTCACCAGGTTAAAGCCGTGTGTCATTATAAAAGGGCTTTTGAGAATGGGTTCACTCCTCCAGATTTCCTTGATGTGAGGGAGGACACAGCAAAAAAAGACTCTCATCAGAGTTTGCTAACACCTTGCCTTTGGAACTGTAAGAAACAAAGACCTATACTTACAAAATCATTCCGTCTTGAGCATTTTGCTATAGCAGCACTCAGCAGACCATAGTCATGGTCTGATTTTGTCAGTATGCTGAGAGAGGCCAAGGCCATTGAAGGAAGTTTTAAAAATCAGCAGGAGCCAAGAGAAGAAGAGGACGCCATGTGTGTGAATTTGTGACCTTTACTGCAGTTTTCTGGGGACAGAAGGAATGATACAGGTGAGAGGGACAAGTTACGGACTTAGAGCAAGTATGGGATTGGGTAGTTTGAATTCCATTCAAGCTCTGGGGTAGGAAAGTGGCTTCTGGTGTTTAGTATCTGTTCCTATGGTGATTTTGGATGGGAGAGGTATTGTCTAACTATGGCAGTTTAAAGAGGGTAACTGAGATGGGACTTTGGCATTGCTCAGTTTGTGCATGGAAGGCGAGCTCAGGGAAGCCTTTGCTTTTCCAGGAATCAGCTTTGGGAAGAGCAGTCTCTCTGGCCAGCAAGGCATGGTTGGTAGTTTAGTCTCTGTGAGCCCCCATAGACCCAGGTTAGTTGACTCTGCAGGTCTTCCTGTGCTGTCCCTGATTCCTCTGGCTCCCTCAGTCCTTTCCCCGCCTCTTCCACAAGTCTCCCAGACTCTGCCTACTGTTTGGCTGTGTCCCTGTATACATCAGCTTCTGGATGAAACCTCTCAGAGGACAATAATGCTAGGCTCTGTCTGCAAGCATAGCAGAGTATAATATCAGAGGTTGGGCTCTCTCCCATGGGGTAGGTCTTGAGTTGGGCCAGTCATGGCTTGACTATTCCCTCAATCTCTGACCCATCTTTATCCCTGCACATCTTGTAGGCAGGACGAATTTTTGGTTGAAGGTTTTAGGGGTGGGTTGGTGTCCCCTTCCCTCCACTGGAAGTCCTACCTGGTTACATGACATGGCCTCTTCAAGTCTCCTTACCCCCTAGGGTCACCCCCATAGACTCCCAGAAGGCTTTCCCATCCTAGGTCTCCAGCTGGTCCCAAAGATGCCCCCCACACTGATTTCTGTTCTCTCTCCCAGCCCTCTCCTATGCCCCAGCTCTCCCCACACCTCATCCTCATTCATGTTCCCCTCCTGACCACCTCTCTCACCCAGTTATCTCAATCCATCCACCTCCAGTGTTTGCTTTATATCCCCCTCAGAGTGAGATTCAAGCATCTTCCCTTGGGCCCTCCCTGTTACTTAGCTTCTTTCGGTCTATGGATTATCGCATGGGTGTCCTGTACTTTATGGCTAATATCTGCTTATAAGTGAGTACATACTATACAGGTCTTTCTTAGGCTGGGTTACCTCATTCAGGATATTTCCTAGTTCTATCCATTTGTCTATGAATTTCATGATGTCTTTGTTTTTAATAGCTGATCATTTAAAAATGATTTTTATAAGTGGACTACAAGGAAACTTGCTCAAACTGTGTTCTTGGCTTACCATTCTTGGCTTTTTATGCACAAGATCCATATTCTGGTAGGCACACTTCAATTATCAAGAACAGTGAGCAATAAGCAGAGCTACAGAAGCCAAAAGACAAGGTTGATACATATAGAACTTTCCCAGAATCGTGGGCTATGGTGGATCAGGTTTTTGTTCTCATTTTGGCAGGTACTGGGGGGTCTGTGTACTGGACTCTCAGGTCAGAATGGTGCCACCATGCCTCTAACATGGCCTCAGTGTGCTAAGGCCTTGGGTCCTTTACAGTAGGTGATTACACAGAAAATGATGGCCAGTGGTGACCACATTCAAGAATACTAGAGAAGTTAACATTGACCATGGTCTTTCAGTCTTCCTCAGGGTACGTGTTCTGGGACCCTTGGTGGGTTCTGGAAACAGATCAAAGGCAACCTGACCACCATCAGTCGGAACACATTTCTTGCTCATGTCTGTAGCCCATAGCTTGATGTCTTTTCCTCCTCTGCGCACATACTGCATACTGTGACAGTTGCTTGTCGTTGAGAAACAACTGAAAAATTACCGTGAACTTTTGTAGGGTGATATTTTTCAAAACCTACTTTGATAAGTGTACTTAAATGCTTTAACTTCCATTCTAGCCCACCACTTATCAGAAGTCATAGAAAGGAAAGGTTAATGGGGCAAAGGAGGATGTGGACCTGTTTAGAAATAGTTCTTTGGGGTGAATCCAATCTGTGTTGTCAGGATATCAGCAATTCAATTCACACAAGTCAGCAGTGGTAGCTAGATCCACTTGCAAACAACATACACAAATCAGCAATGGCAGTTTGATCTAGAAGAAACCACAAAGCTCTGACAGTTGGCCTGAGTCTGAGGACGCGGCAAAAAGCTGCCAAAACATCACTGGGAGTTATTTGGTGCATTTCTCTCTACAAAGTCACGACAAACACTGACCAGCAAGGAGTGGCAAGGTGAACCAATACCACACAGCATCATCCTCTGTCTGTTGGGTTATACATATACCCTCTCCAAGCATCACATGTTCTCTCAAGCATGTAAAATATCACATGCCCATTTTCCAGGCAGCTTCCAGAAAAACTCCACGTGTTTGTACTCAGAAAAACATCCTCCCGTGTGTCTACTTCAGCAAAAAATCCCCTCATAAGAAAGTTTCCAGAAAAAACATCACATGACACAACTGAGTCCCCAAAGAAACCAGAAATTTCCACTTCAAACTTCTTTTCCCTTCCTTGCGGTTTCATAGGTAGGAGTTTCATTCCTACTGTCCACTTTACCTGTGACCACTTCCCTCCTCCTCATGGCACACCGAGAGCCTTCCACCTTTTCCTTGAAGCTGTTTAGAGCTTCTCTTTGGCTGCACTTTTGGGTCACTATTATTGTAATATAAAAGTTCTTTAAACAATGTGGTAGTGTGCACTTATAATCCCAGCATTTGGAAGACAAAAGATGGAAGGATGAGAGAGAGGTCAAGGCCATCCTCAACTACATAGTAAGTTTCAAACCAGTTCTGCCTACATGAGACCTACACACGTGTGCGTGGGCACACATACACACACACAGGCACATACAGAGACACATACACATGCACATACAGAGATACATACACATGCACACACAGATGCACACACACAGTGCATGCACACATGCATAAATGCACGCTCGCGCACACAAACACGCACATACACACACCAATACAGAAAACATTGCTTAAACAAAAATGCTGTGTCAATCTTATAATCAGGACAGCTACCAGGTGACCTACATGTAGGTGGCTTATATGATGGGGATTCACTCACACATCCCAGGCAAGGCAGAGCAGGCATTGTAAGGTTTCCTTGGCCACCTCGGGAATGTTGACACTGTAAAATTCATGAGTTATTTGTGAGATGTTTTATCTATTTCCAAATATTCCATCTTAATATTTTCCATACTCTAGTTGACTGCACGTCATGGAAAACATGGGAATCATAGATAAAGGGTGATGGAAGACCACTTTGCAACACAAGATGTTTTAGTTAGACTCCAGAAAGAAATGCCTGCTATAGCTTTAGACACAGAATTGATGGTCAAAAGGAAACCTTGTAATCACTTGGATAACTTCAACAGCAAAAAATCAGGCTAGCGCTGAGGCAGCCTGCTCGGGCGGGTGTGCAGCAGCAGATACCCTTGTTGATCTCCTCCCAGGTACACCCACGCTTGTCCTTAGGTAAACTTTTTCCAAGAGACTTCTGCAAGGTGGCTTCATACTTTATCTCCCTAACAAGCTCATAACCTTGTACACAGTAGACTAAAAAGGAAGGTTATTTAGAGTGAATGAGCAGATGAGTGTTGTCTTCCGGAGCCCTCCTACCTTACCTTTTTTTTTTTCACCTTTAAGCACCTTTCAACCCAATCCAGAAGATCTCTGCCAGCTCAGACATTGAAGTTCCTTGCTCAGCTTGTGATGTTGTCAAACCATGTTGCTTTTCTGTGGAAATGCGTATTTTGAAAATCATACCCTAGGATGAATTCTGTTCTAACGGGATAATCTCTAGCCTCTCACCAATGATCTCCCGTCACCCTGGCCAGTCAGTCCCATCCTCACACAGTTACATCATCATGCAGCACGTCATCACGCACGCACGCGTCATCACGTAGTCACGTCATCGCGAAGTCACAGACAGCAAACGAAAGCTTAGAATGTGGTATGACCAGGGTCAAAAAGTTAAAAATGATGTAAGTCTACCTCTTCCCAGAGTCTAGCACCTGTGATCGCTCTCATGCAGGAATATCTATATACACGAAGAGCCCAGGCACATAAATCTCCAAGGGACTTGTAAGCTCTGTGTAGAAGAATAAAAGAGACATAAATTGATGTGGAAAGAGCTGAACAGTCCACCTACAATTAACTCAGTCCCGGGGCTGGGAGAGATACCTCAGCGCTTAGGAGAGTTTGCTCTTTGTGCAGAGGACCAGCGTTCCATTCCAGCGCCCCACATCAGGCACCTCAGAGTAGTGCTGGCTCCAGGGGATGGATTCAACACACACACACACACACACACACCCCAAATATCTTTTTAAAAATCCTGCCGTGGTGTCCTGCTGCTCATTCCTGACTGTCTTCTGGCTACTGGTTACAGCCTACACGGCGCAAAGTGGTCCCCCGTTGTTTGCTAGAGTGTACATTGCCAGGTTCCAGAAGCTTCACTGGCACTCGGGCCCTGTACCTGCTTTTTATCCATTCAAAGAGTTACTTTTCATCCCCTTTCTAGATACAAGCAGCTGGGAGTGGAAGCTCTCTGTCATCACCACACTCTGACAAGCCATTTCCCTTCTTCAGTTGCTGTTTGCTCTTACCTTAAATCATTAACCGTTCCCTCCTCCCCTAGTGGGGAGATTTTGATCCGACCTGGGTCACAGAGGACGAAGGCTCTAGTGTTTTTAGCTGCTATATCAGAACTGGCAATACTTCAACGCGAAGTGCATGGTGCCTGGGGCCTTCTGTGATGAGTTCTCCCCGTGAATCTCCTACCTTCCCCCAAGCACGAGGTTTCTTTTTTATAGAAAGTAGTCAGTTCTCTCCCTAAAGGTATGGTGTCCTTCATTAGAAAAGGAGGCTGTAATTTGTGTATCATTTTCTTGGTTCCAGTAACACTGAGGCAATCTTTCAGCTGAAGTTTGGTTAGGAAAATACCTGAGAATATTATCCCACTGTTTCTCAGAGTGGGCAGTGGGCAGGGGGAACGGCAATGCAGGCTGATTGCAGTCCCACTCACCCCTTCCCTGTAGCAGAAGAGAAAGACTGAAACTAAGGGAGCATGAGAAGGAAAAGAAGCCTCTTGCCCTGGGATCTAGCTTGCCTGTCTTACTGAGAGTTCAACACAACTAAGAAAGCCCAAATTGCCCACAGAGATCATGTGTGATTTTTAATGTGCCTTCATAATGACATCTCAAGCAAGGATGCAGAAGGCAAGTCACCTGTGCTCCTGTGGGCAAACTGTGTAATCTTGAGTCTTACCATGTTAGGGCTCCTCTCTCTATCCTAAATCCAGTGTGCCTCATAAAGCCACCTTAACAATTCCATTCACAAAGGAAAATTTCAATCTAAGAAAATAAGTAAGAGACTGGAGAAATGGTTCAGGGTTTAAGAGCACCGAATGGTCTTCCAGAGGACCCAGATTTGACTCCCAACATCCACATGGTTCCCAACCATCTGTAATTCCAGTTTCAGGGCATCTAACACCCTGTTCTTCTGGTCTCCTTGGGCACTCCAATGAATGTGGTACACAGACATACATGGAGGCAAAACACCCATGCACATAAAATAAAGTAAAAAAAAAATACTAAGCAAGCCAGATCATATATTTTACATTTTTAAAAAAATTGTTTTGCTTTTTGTTTTTTGCTTAGTCTTTCAACCTTAATAAATTACACCCTCCAAGGAATGTAACTCAGGAAGCCATAGGATCACATATAGCCACGGAAGACTATGGATGAATTCTGTCTGAACACTTAATAATTTCAGGCTCAGCTTTACCCTGGGTCGTCTTGGAGACGTGATGGGAAGGGGACTCCTCAGGCTTCTGGTGGCTGTTGATCTATGTCTCTCACCTTTCCTGACACCACCATTGCCATCTCCCGTGGTTGTGGCAGGACGGACTGGAACTTGGAGCACCTACTTTGCAAATATAACCAACTCTGGGCATATGTTCATCAGACATTGACAGTCTTTGAGGATAAGGCCTGTGCTCTGGACATTATGGTTAGGAATCTGGACGGGAAGCCAGGCAACCTGGGTTTCAATCTTGTCTGTAGCAAATAGCTGCCGGGGTGGCTTCTCTCCACCCTAGTTTCTTCGTCAGTCATTCTAAGCTGCTGTGATGATGGCTACCAAACTTATATGCAAAGAATACTCACGACATGGTATCAACACCAGGCCAGAGTGGGGTGGGGGGAAGGGCTGGTGGGCTTCATGAATATCGGAATGAATAACAACATTCTGTCACGTACTTGTAATAACTAACCCCATTGTGGCATCCTTACCAGAAGTGCTGAAAGAAGGGATCAAGAGAAAATGGTAGCTAGTTCAACAGATTGACAAAGAATGAAGGAATGAAGTGTTTTGTGTGTGATTCTTGTAACGGTATCCTGGTTAGACATTTCTGTGTACAGTGCTGTGTGTTAAAGTGATAAAGGCCAGGGAGCCGGGCATGGGGAAGATCCTGGCTCACAGGCTCAATGTGCTAATCCTATTTGTAAGAACACCACTGCACTCACTAGGGGGCGCATGCTGCTTTCAGTTAGTTCTGAGATGGCCACTCTGAGCTCTAGACCCTTCAGGTTTGCTTGCTCCTCTCACCCCTGGGGAATTTAATAGCAAAACATTTCAACTGTGACTCATGCTCTCCCATGTTATCTACTTATGCCTGCATCTAACACTGACGGTTCCCTGTGTCCTCCCTCATGTGATT
>NW_021620828.1:3289958-3329596 GCF_004785775.1 Grammomys surdaster
CCTTGCTCTGTTCCTTCCATATCCTCTATTGTTATAACCCAGCATTGAGTCAGCCATCAACAGAGAAAGTTCTGTGGTCTTTAGAGTCAGCTCTGATATCACAAAGCAGACAAAGATGGTGGGCTTGGAGTGGAAAAGATGGTGAATGGCTAACTGGCACAAAGAGGAAATACATTTCTCAATCCGAGGATGGATAGAAACACAAATACTATTACACACACACACACACACACACACACACACACACACAAAAGGTTTGGGTGAACACATCTCTCTGAGTGGAGTTATAAACGATAGTCTGCCCTTAGAGCGTTGATTAAGCAAGACAAGACCACAGCAAGCCCACTGTGGGGAAGTACTCAAAAGGCCAAGTGATCTCCTGGTGAGCAAGTGTTCAGCACAGAGTTGAGAAGTTCAGTGAAGAGAAATTGAGTCAAAAAAAAAAAATAAATCAAGCCCAGATAGCTAAGATGCTTGGAGCCCTCTTCATTAAGACTTGAAAGAGACGTGATAAACATGTACTACACGAAATGGCACTTATGCCCCAGAGCCCTTGACATTTGAGACTGTAAGAGTGATGTGTGAAGAGGCAGGGGCAGGGTGTGATGAACTGTGAGGACCCTTTCTACTGCCAGAGGGATGTAATCTAAGAGGGTGATGGATAGATAGTCGGGGAGGAAGAGAGGGAGTCCAGTCTTGGGTCTCTTGCCTTCAGTCATGAGAGTGTCATCATCCTTTACAGGCAGCTCTTGCTTCTTTTTCTCCTCCTCCTCCTCCTCCTCCTCCTCCTCCTCCTCCTCCTCCTCTTCCTCCTCCTCTTCCTCCTCCTCCTCCTTCTCCTCTCCTTCCTCCTCCTCCTTTTCTTCTTCTTCCTCCTCCTCCTCCCCTTCCTTTTCCTCCTCTTCCTCCTCATCTTCCTCTACCTCCTCCCTCTTTTAATTCTCAGAGCCATGACTTTCTCACCTCCACAGCAGCCTCTCTAACTGCACAGTGTCCTCTCAGATTTGCTCTCCCGACAATCATGTCTGTCCTGCAAACTGCTGACTCTCAGCCTTGCTGGGGAAATTGAACACATCATTCTTTGGTTCTGGTGATGTTGCCAAGGTCAGTCCAAGGGGCTGTTCTTCTATATTGGACATATATATGCCTTGCCCACTTGTCTACCTTCTCAATGGTGTCTCCTAATAGTTATAAAACATTTACCTACCGGCCCACACTGGTCTGTGCTGATTGCCTCAGAACCTAAACCATCTAATGGTTATGAAAATAACTTGTGCCTATAGCTCATAGCTTTGCCTCCATCTCTTCCTTAGAGAATGTGACTTTTTCAAATGTCTTAGTGTGCTTTAGGAATTTATACATTCAGAGCTCTAATACATTCAAAAGAGTAATAGAGTTAAAAAAAATTAGGAACACAATGAGCTGTGAGATCTTTTTTACTGTCAGAAATGAGAAATAGTGTCCTGGGGGAGGAAGGAAATCAAGTCTGGGGTTTCGTGCCTTCAGTGTACATATATTCAAGACTGGGGTCTTTTAATCTATACATGCTGTACTATAGGAAATTTATGCTACTTATACTGTAACATGCCAAAGTGTGTAGCAGATTCTCTGGGTTTAAATCCTGGATCTATCTCTTACTTACCAGGCTGTTGTGTAGCTTCTCCCAGGAACATAGACAATCTCTATCCACCCCATACAGGGGACTGATAAGAGGCCAGTGTAACCATTGCATCCAAGTTTAGCTTGGTGAACCCATGAGCATGTGTGTTTGTTGACAGGAGCTGGAGGGAAGGCTTAGTTAAATGAGTATAAGTAACTAAGAAACAGTTGCATCACTGTGAAGTCCTCCCACTGCATCAGTGATAGCCTCATAGAAGATGAAGCACGGAGTCTTACCTTCAGCTAACGGAATGGGAAAATCTTGTAATACGCAGGACGTTTGAGAAAAGTATTTTCCTTGATTGTGGATCTTTGTCCTGGATCTGTTTTTAGCAAGATTCAAAGGGAGCGTCTACAGGAAAACTCAGACTGCTAGGAACTTAGCCACCTGCTAGGACGATTATGCGCTCTTTGGAAGAATATGACAAAATCCAGCAGCCCACACCATGAGATTCAGTGTTTGTCAAATTTCCAGGCATTCAATAGTCTGGAAAAATATAATCTATAAGCAGAAGAAAAATCGTGATGGATGGATTTTAGATGAGAGAGTTGACAAAGTTGGCACGTAAGGATGTCAGAGCACTGGTGTAAATATATTAAAGGACTTCAAAAAGCAAGAACATAGGGGAAAATGGAATGTAAAATGAAGTAGGACGTGTGGATAGAAACACATTATGTAAAACACAAAACATACTGAGTGGTATTAACTGAAGATTGTAGATCCCTTGAAAGGCCAGACAGGTACTAAAAGGATGCATGCTGAAATACACAGAAGAAAAACGTGCAGAGAAACGTGTCTGTGAACCCCAGGTTCACAGAAGTGATGCCACTGACAGCCAAGATAAGAGGAGAGAGAAAAAGCCCTGGAGAAGTAATAGCTAAAAAATTCCCCTCCCTCAATCAGATGTACAGGTTCGGAGGATCTCAACAAATGTCAATTGGTGTGGGCTCAGGGACCATGACTTCAAGGCACACCACATCAAATTTCTGAAAGGAAGTGACAGAATGGGAGGAAAACCGGGAGCAAGAATGCCTTGACTCGATGGCACCAAGGACAGCAGTGGCCTCATTAGAGATCACTCAAGCCGGAAGCACTCTTTCAAAGACTGAAAGGATTTTTTTCTTAAAAAAAGAAAAAAAAACGATTAAAAGGGGGCTGGTGAGATGGCTCAGCAGTTAAGAGCACCGACTGCTCTTCAGGAAGTCATGAGTTCAAATCCCACCAACCACATGGTGGCTCACAACCATCAGCAATGAGATCCAATGCCCTCATATGGGTGTCTGAAGACAGCTACAGTGGACTTGGGCCAGAGTGAGCAAGGCCAGAGCAAGCAGGCCTTGAGCAAGAGGGAGAAGGGAAGGGGGAAACAGTTTAAAAAAAAAACAATTACAAGACCCAGGGGGGAAAAAAACAGAGCGACTGGACAAGAGAAAAGGCATAGCCATCTAAAATGGTGTCTGCTTGGACTTGGCATGACTCATGTGTGGGTGTCCTACAGACCCCCAAACCAGAGGAAGAAATGACCAAATAATAAATTCAGTGAGTCCTTCCAGAACACAAGGAGACAAAAATAAATCAAAAGACATCCCATAGTTTTGAGTCAGAAGTCTTCCGAGTGTTAAAACGTCTGTACTACCTTGTAAAAATCAATTGTATTTTCTTGTACTAAACGTACTTCCCCAAAGGGAAATTAAGGAATCCCATTTCCATCAATACCGAAAAGAACAAACTACCTAGAAAAGAATTGAACTAAGGAGGCGAGAGACCCGTATGCTCAAAACCATAAAACATTGATGAGATGTTATGAGAGCTACACACATAAACAAAGATATCCCATGTCTCTGGACTAGAAAAGTCTAAGTACTATTAAAAAGCCCAGATTACCCAAAGCAATTTATAGACTCAGAATCATCTGCAAAATCCCTCTGGCAATGTTCGACAAAATTAGGGGAAAAAAATCCTATAGGACCACAAAGGATTCCTCATAGTGAAATTTTTTAGAAAGAAAAAGCTAGAAGATTTACAAATTTAAAGTAGTAAAAACAGCATGTTATTGACATAAAGACAGACTTACAGACCAACAGTATAGAACACAGAGCCCAGAAAGGAGCAGCTATTATCAAGTTGAGCTACATAGAGGAGTCAAGAATACAGCTGAGAAAGAATGGTCTCTTCAGCAACCCATGTTGGAAAAATTGGGTGCATACATGTGAAAAACCAGAATTGGACACTGCCTTCTCCTTAGAAAAATCACTCAGAGTGGACTGAAGACTTTTAAACATGAAACCTGGGGCTGTAAAACCCTTGAAAGGTGGCTTAAGAGCTTCAGGATGCGGCGTCAGTAGATGTCTGGGCTTGAGCTCACGAGCGGACCATGGAAACTGGGATGAATGGAGAAGCTTCTGCACCATGTAGGAAATGATCAACAGGTGGAACGGGCTGCCTGTGGGACGGGAGAGAACATTCTCAAACCTTCAATCAGATGAAGGACTAATACCCACAATGCACAAGGAGGACCTTGCATGGATTAACTAAAAATCCCAAACAATCAAATTACAAAATGAGCAGAGTTGCAGGGAGAGAGGGCTCAGTGGTTAACGTAACAGCACTGGCTGCTCTCACAGAGGACCTGGGCTGGATTCATAGCACCCACACAGTAGCTCACAACAGTCTCTAACTTGAGCTCCAGAGGATTGCATGCCCTCTTCCGGCCTCTGTGAACACATATGTGTGGTTCACATGTGTACAGGCAGGCCAGACACTTACATGCATAAAATAAAAATACAAATGCTTTATAAAAATGAACAGAGAATTTTTTAAAAAGGTAAGTTCTTACTATATAGTCCTGGCTGGAGCTCACTATGTGCCAGGATGGTAAAGACATGTGTCACCACTTCTAGCCTGAGGAGGGAATCATAACATACACACACACACACACACACACACACACACACACACACACACATATGGAGAGAGAGAGAGAGAGCAAATGGATAAAGAAGTCTATGAAAAGAAAAGACCCTTAATGTCACTAATAGGAAAAGTGCAAATTAAACTGACAACCATCACCATGTCCCTTTTTAGACGAATATTATCTTTAAACTCGGTAATGGCTGCCAGTGAGGCTGTGGAGACCCCTGTGAGAGTGGAAAAACATGGCTGCTACGGAAATGCATGAAGAGGCATCTTAAAAATACACATAGAATAACACACACAGCAATCCCATTTCTAGGTACTGACAGAGTGAAACGAAATCAGAATGTCAGAAAGGTGTTAGTTCTCGAATGTTCTCTGCAGCACCATTCACAACACCTCAGATACAGAGAGAAATGTAAATACCCGTTGGTGGATGAACAGGTGAAGAGAACGTGAGAGGCTCAGTGTGTGCGAATAGCATCCGGCCTTAAAAAGGAAGTCTTCCTTAAGACTGGAGAGACTGCTCAGTTAGTGCCATAGTAGCACAGTTAATATCCCAAAGCACATGTCAAAAACAAACACCTATATGTTAGCTCTAGGGAGATGAAAACAAGGGGATGCCTGGGGCTTGCTGGCCAGCCAGTCTAGACAAACCAGTAAGCTCCAAGTTCAGTGAGAAACCTCGGGAAATAATATGGAGAATGATGGAGAATTATGGAGAAAGATACCCAACCTCTAGCTCCTTACATGAGAATGCACACATACACTTTCACATATATACACACACATACACACATATACACATACACATTCACACATATACACACACATACACACATACATACAAACATACATGTATACATACATACATACACACATATACACCCATGCATACATATACACATGCATATATATACACACACATACACACATATACACATATACACACACATTCGCACATATACACACACATAAACACATACATACAAACATACATGTATACATACATACATACATACACACATATACACCCATGCATACATACACGCATGCATACATATGCACACATACACAAAGACACACATACACACATATGCATACACATGCACACACACATAAACACATACACACATGCATATACATGCACACATATGCAAAGACACACATACATACACACGTACATACACACATATGCACATACACAGACACACATACACACACATACACATGCATACATACACATACAAACATACACACACATACACATACACATATATGCACATACACACACACACACACACACACACACACACAGACACACGGAGGAAAACTACCGTATGACTAGGGATAAACTCTATAGAATTTATGCTAAATGAACTGTGGCATAGTTACTGAAAACACAAGACTCCATATGCAGAGGGAGTATTTTCTAGAAGAAATAAAATCAAATACACAGAAGCAGATGGCAGGGTGGCTCCAGTGATGGCTGCTGTGGCCGTGGGGAGGAGGGAGAGGTCGCTGATCAACAGACACAAAGTTTCATGTTCGCAAGGTAACCAACTACTAGAGAGCAGCTACTAACAGCTCGGTGGTGCACACTTCAAAAGCTGTCCAGACTGAGTCAGGCATGATGTTGCACTGGAAAGACTGAGACAGGAGGATTGCACCTTTGAGGGTACCCTAGGCTACAGAGTAAGAGCCTGTCTCAAACAAAATAAGACCAAAAAAAAAAAAAAAAAGAAAAAAGAAAAAGAAAAAACCAACATCCCAGTAACCTTAACAACATAGATCTTATGGTATTTTTTATCCAAATAGAAAGAGAAAAATATAGTTTAAGGTGCTTTTCAGATCACTTGAACCCATTGCCAATAGATGTATGCTAAAGAAATTTAAAGTGAAATTCTTCAGGGAAAAGAAAAGTGATAACAAATGTAAATTTGAATCTATAATAAGAATGGCTACTGAAGATAGAATCCATGTGGGTAAGTATAAAAGATAGCTTCTTTCATATTTAAAATTTTTGCATGGACAGTTGACTGACTGAAGGGAAGATTTAAACATAGCTTGAGGTTTATAAATGGGGCACACAAGTGTAAACAATAACAGGAAGCAAGGAGGAGCAGGTCTGACAGGCACTTTTTATGTCACAGGAGAAGTAAAATATCATATAAGGATGAGAATGAAACAGAATTCTAAAATTATTCAGTTGTGAAGGAGGTAGCTATGTCCATGGGGAACAAAGGACAGACAGGTCAAACACAAGCTGGTGGCAAGATGGTGAGCTGGGACTGAGAGTAATTAAAGTAAAAGCCAGCTACCCAGCTAAAACCCAGACAGAAGCCGTTAGCATGCATAAACAAAGCAAAACCTGACTCTATCATGTCCAGGAAATCCACTTTTTATGTTTAAGGCAGAGATAGGTGAAGGTGGACCGGCCAAACTATATAAATAAATACTAATGACGGGAAAGCTGGGCTGTCTACAGCAATAATAGACAATGGATGCTTCAGACCTGGGAATGTTACCAAGGAGATGGAGAGGCATTTCACAGTGGTAAAGGAGCTCCTGAGGAAGACAAAACAATCCTGAATGGATATGAGCTAAAAAGAGAGGGCCAAGTACAGGAACCAGCATCTGATAGGAGGAAAACCAAGATGGGCAAGTGCAGAATTACAGTGGAATATTCCTCCCTTACGGATGGAACAACCAGAAACTAGCATAAGCCTGCAGCAGACTCCCAACCACCATGACCTAGTTGATATTTATAGAACATCCCATACAACGAGAATATAAAAAACATTTTCTTCAAATCTGCACGAAGCCTTCACCAAAATGGACTATGAACTGGACTATAAGATTAATTGGTTAAAAAAAAAAAGTCTAAGTAACTGGAGTTAAATAGAATATGTTCCTTGATCATGACAGAAAAAAAAAACCCACAAATATACTGAGAAAAATTTCAAAAAAGTTGAAAATTAATTTCTTGAAGCCAATGACCAAAAGGAGATAGAAAAGAATTAGAAAATACTTCAAAATTAGTGAAAATGAGGATGTCCATGTTAACATTTGTGAAATATAACTTAAAACGGTGCCCAGAGAAGCATTATTTAATTGATCATAACTTAAAGAATCTTAAATAATCTAATTCTCTGTCTTTCAAGACTACAAAAGAAAGCAAATGAAAATTAAAGTACTCAGAAAGAAAGGGATCAAAGCCTACATCAACGACACTGAAACCAGACAAGAAAAAGAGACCCAACAGAAAGAAGGGAAGCTTTTCTAATGAGCTCCAACTGAGAAGCCTCCGTCCGGCTAGCTTGGCAGGCAATGAGACACAAACCACCGATGTCAAGGAGGAAAGAGGCACAACTGTCCTATAAACACTAAAAGAATAACCCTGGAATATTAAAAAAATATATGACAATGTATTTGAAAGCTTAAAGGAAACGAAACGAAAAGTTGCCTTAAAAACACAAATGCACAAAGTCCACTGTGATGGTTAGTTTTGTCAACTTGACACATCTGGGAAGAGGAAGCCTCAGTTGAGAAATCACCTCCATCAGATTATCTCCCATGGGCATGTCTGTAGGCATTTTCTTGATTGCCATTTGCCACTGTGGGTGGTACCACCTCTGAGCAGGTGAGCTTGGGGAAAGGTAGATGATGAAGCCAGAGGAAGTGTACAAGCAAGCGGGGTTTCTTCCTGGTCTCTGCTTGAGTTCCTGCCTTGGCTTCTTTTAATTATGACTGTAACCTGTAGGATAAAGTGACTCCCCTCCCCAAGTTGCCTTTTGTCATGATGTTTTATTCCAGCAATAGAAAAAAATAGAACTAAGAAGCCCATTCAAGAACTTATCATTTACACTTATAATGTTAAAACTTTTCTACAAACTTTATGGCTAAATACCTTCAAACAAACAAATTCTGTAAAGTATATAAAGTAGAAATGGTAGCTACACTATACAAACACTTCATAAATAAAGAGAAGATATGCCGGGCAGTGATGGTGCACTCCTTTAATCCCAGCGCTTGGGAGGAAGAGGCAGGTGGATTTCTGAGTTTGAGGCCAACCTGGTCTACAGAGTGAGTTCTAGGACAGCCAGGGCTACACAGAGAAATCCTGTCTCAAAACAAAACAAAACAAAACAACAGAAAGAGAGAGAGAGAGAGAGAGAGAGAGAGAGAGAGAGAGAGAGAGGGAGAGAGGGAGAGAGGGAGAGAGGGAGAGGGGGAGAGAGAGAGAGAGAGAGAGAGAGAGAGAGAGAGAGAGAGAGAGAGAGAGAGAGAGAGAGAGAGAGAATATGCTTCCTGTCTTTGGGTTTCTAATACCATGGCCAAAAGCAACTTGGGGAGGAAAAGGTTTATTTCAGCTGACAACTCTGAGGTCACAGTTCATCACTGAGGGAAGTCAGAGCATGAAATCAGTATAGGAACCTGGAGGCAGGAAGTCAAGCAGAAGCAGAGGTTACTGCTTACTGGCTTGTTCTCTATGGGTCACTCAGCCTGTTTTTTTTTTTGTTTTTGTTTTTTTTTTTTTTTATATATATCACCCAGGATCACCTGCCTTGGGACAGTACTACATGCAATGTACTGGGCCTTCCCGTATCAATTGTTAATTAAGAAAATGCCTGTCTCAGTTCGGGTTTCTGTTCCTGTGAAGAGACATCATGACCACAGTAACTCTTACAAAGGAAAACATTTCATTGCAGTTACTTTACAGTTCAGAGGTTTGGCCCGTTGTCATCATGACATGGCATGACATGTTGCCACGTAAAGTATGGTGGCACATAGGCTAATATGGTGCTGGAGAAGGAGCTAAGAGTTCTACATCTTGATTGTCAGCCAGCAGGAAGAATGACGTTGGGCCTGGCTTGAGTTTCTGAAGCCTCACAGCCTGCCCGCAGTGGCACACTTCCTCCAACAAGGCCACACCTACTTTGACAAGGCCACACCTCCTAATAGTGGTACTCCCTGAGTGTTCTGGGAACTATGAGTACAGGGGTACAGGCAACTAGAGTTCCCTACAGACTTGCCTAAAGGCAATCGGATGGAGGTATTTTCCCAACTGAGGTTTCTCTTCCCAGCTAACACTAGCTTGTGTAAACTTGACAAACAAAACATAACAAAACAAAACAAAGCCACCCTGGATACTCCCTGACTCCTTTTATGAACCCAGCATTATCCTGATGCCGAAACCTAAGTTATTACTAGAAAGCTATTGATCAGTGGCATTTATGAATAGAGATGCAAATGTTATTGACAAACTACAAGCAAGTTAAATCCAGCAATCTAGACAAAAATTAATACGAACGGCGAGAAGACGGATGGTAAAGTTCCTGCCAACCAAGCATGAAGACCTGAATTCAGACCCCAGCAGCCACGTATGAGCTGGGTAGGGGTGGGCATCTGTGGGTGTTTGGGGTGGAAGCAGGCAGATCCTCAAGCTCGTTGGACAACTTAGCAGGATATGTGAGCTCCAGGTTCAGTGAAAGACTGTCTCAAAAGAATAGGTAGTGTGTGATAGGGAAATGCTAAAAGCTGATCTCAGCTTCCTTGTGCACCACACAAACATTCCCGTGCATGTTGAGGCACACTCACGTAAGCATGTGCACACAGCCACAGGAACACACATATGTACACGCATTTATTTTTAAAATTGAAAATGAGAAACTCCAAAACTTGACAAAGGGGTGCATTCCAGGATAGCAATATTAATCGACCTTTCTACTAATCAAGTAACACGATCACAACATTAGTGTCAAGGGGGCAAATCATACAACTATCTCAATAAATGGGATTTAAAAAAACTGGAAAAATTCACAACATTAGTATCAAGGGGGCAAATCATACAACTATCTCAATAAATGGGATTTAAAAAAACTGGAAAAATTCAAAACTTGTTCATGATAAGAACTCTCAGAAAACCTGTGCTAGAATAGAATTTCCTTAGACTAATACCTGATATGTCTGTGAGAAACCAGAAACTGATGTATTTATATCAGTGGACTACAGTGCATTTTCCCTTTAATATTGAAAAGATTTAATATTGAAAGGATGGCCTGCTCTCTCTCCCTCTATTCCTCACCAGACTGAAGGCTCTGACAATGCTGTAAGGCAAGAAAATGAAATAAAGGAAACAGGTATGTTTGGACGGGATAATTTTAAAGGCGGCACAATTTTGTATTTAGGAAATCTTGATCTAATACAACTAATTGATGATTATACAATACACAAAATATCAGCCGCACGTCTATATTCCAACAATGAGTAATTGAAATTGGAGTAAGCCACTAAAATAGAAAATAGCACGAAGCAGTAGGACTAAGTTTTCCAAGATACACACAAGCCATTGTCATTACAAACTTTTTGAGTCAGAAACCTCAATATCATTAAGCCATTAATGATCAATTGCCCTTAGATTGTTCTATGGCTTCAACAAAATATAAGTTAAAACTCAGCGCATATGGTTTTAAAATTATTTTTAACTCTAGCTCTTTGTCTCTCTCTCTCTGTGTGTGTCTGTGAGAGCATTGGGCCTGTATGTAAGTACCCTTGAAGGCCAACTGAGAACTCCAGATACCTTGGAGCTGGAGTCACACACACACACAGGAAGCAAGCTCAGGTCTTCTGCGAGAGCTGTATGTGCTTTTAGCCGCGGAGCTATCTCTCTAGGCCCTGCAGGCCATTGTCTTAAAGTATGATCATTTATTACAGCAATAAACAATAACAAAGAATGAATACGCTCTTTAGAGCCTGAGATGATTCTTACAGAAAGTGCTCACTTCAATCTACCCAACACACTGTTCAGGATGGCCCTGGCTAGTAACAGGCTCTTGTCCTTTGGGACTACGAACAGGGTTCTAGTTGGCCAAGGTTTGCTGCTTAATAAAAAAATTGGTTTTTTATCTTTTTTCTTTTTCCATTCAAATTAACATATAATGACATAATTTTCTTTCTTTCCTCCAAGTCTTCCCATGTCCTTCTTAAATCCTTAAGCCCTGGCCTCTTTTTCTGAATTTGTTGTTATACATGCTTGCATGTGCTCACACAGACACACACAGAGGCAGGCACACACACACACACACATATGCACACACAGACACAGAGGCAGGCACACACACACACACACACACACACACACACACACACTCACGTATAAACACAACCTGCTCATTCAGTTCCGTGCGAGATTCCCCCTTCCGTGTTAACATGTCTATTGGTGTGGTACTTGCTCCGGTCTTGTTTGGGCAGCCATATTATTGAAGTATCTTGAGTGAAGTGTCTCTGTTATTTCCAAGAGACATCGTCTTTCAGACGATTCAGAAAGGTTTCCCAGTCCCCTGGTTCTTAACATTCTTCCTGCCGTCTTTTCCATGGTGTTCCCTGAGCTTAGGAGCAGGCACTGTATTGTAGAAGTATCTACCGGGGCTTGGCACCACGTGACCTGCGTTTTGACCAGCTGCGGTTTTCGGCGATAGGCTCCGCCCCTAGACAAAGGAAGGAGATTGGATAGGTGCAAACTGTACGATTTCATGACTTATCAAAAACTGTGCTAATGGCAATATGGTATTTTCATTAATAATATTAAAGAAAATCTAGAAATAGACACACACATATGAGTGACTGACCATCAAAGTTGCAGATTTGATGGGAGAAATGACAGTCTTTCTAACCAACAACATGGAAGCAAATGGATAGTGTGAAAAGATGACTCTGGCCTTTCTTCTGTGCCTCTCACAATGGCTCACTTTATAAATAACTTACTATAAGATGTCATTGATTTAATACCAATTATTAAGCTAAATTTGTAGAGAACTAGAAGACATTTTAGGAAAAAAAATGGTGCCTCATGCAACAATTTCTTGGAACACACACACACAAAACCCTAAAATACTGATGGATTAAACATCATTAGAATAAAAACTTTTGTTCTTCAAAAGACAATGTGAAGGGAATTAAGTAGTCCTGGACTAGATAAAAATACTTATAAAACAAATATGTGATTTAAAAATAACTTGTATCCACAATATAAAAAGAAATCACAGGAAAAGTCCATGAAAAGACATTCAACATTTTGGAGTTGTTTTGAGAATGCAAATTAAAGTCATTAAATGAGATGCTATAACATACCCAACACAATGGCCAAGATAAAAACAAAAACAAAAAACTGGGAATATTAGGTGTTGGCAATGATAGAATTTGCATATATTGCTATGGGGAAGTAGAAATGGTACAGACACTGGAAGACAGAGTTGTAGTTTGTCATAAAGTCCTGCATGACGCAGTAGTCCTATCTCACACAATCACCCAAGGGCAAGAACAACGGGCCTTGAATGACACACACGTAGCTTTTCTAGCAGCTCAACTGAGAATAGCCCCACGCTGGAAGCCGTGAGGTATCCACTGTTTGATTGACAGGATGCTCACCACACTGTCTTCATTCATCAGGATGTACGGACACAGACTGTTTAGGTGAATCCACAAAGTGGAAGGCTCTTCTTGCAGCAAAGTCTAGGCAAGGCCAAGCTCTTACGATACAAAACAAACTCGGGATGTCTGGCATCACAGGTCAGGGTTGGGGAAGGAAACGGTGGAATGGGGGCTTGAGGGGCGTTTGGACGCCAATGGGAATGTGCTGTCTTCTTGTGGTTGTGAAAAATGGGGCAGACACACTTATGAAAACTCATTAATGTGCTCTCTTCAAATGGAAAGTGGGAAGAACTGAAATAGTTTCAGCAATTAAAAGACACCAACTACGGACACACGTAACAATGCGGACAAACCTCACAAAACACTGAACCAAAGGCGCGACCATTCGAAGTCCTGAAACAGATAAACCCACCTATGGCAGTGGAATGAGAGGCGTACTGCGTCCGGAAGGGGCCTCGGGTCGCTCCTGGGGTGGAGGATCCATTTTGTGTGTGAGCTGCATAATTGTTTACATTCCCCTTCGGACTACGTAGAGATTTATGGATTTCATTGTGTACAAATTACACCGCGATGATTCTCTATTTAACATAGCACATGTTTTTTTTTTTTTTAATCTGCATGGTTTCTTTACAGTTTTTGTTTGTAGAGATCAGCAAAACCTTCCCTTCTCTCTTTTACAAATACAGGATTCAGAGCCAGGTACAGAGAGGCTCGCTCCAGGGCTGAGGAGGCTGAAGCAGGAGGATGACAAGTTTGAGATTAGCCTGGGCTACATGGTGAGACTCCATCTCAAAACAAAGCAGAACAAAACAAAAAACTCCTCCAAAGCAAAACAACAACAACAACAATGCAACCAAAGAAAGAGGAAGAAAAAGTGGGTTGTGGAGGGATAGGGGTGGGGGTAGAGGCAGTGTTCCAGGCAATCCTATAACTTGGCTGAGATCACATAGTTGGGGGAAAGTTCAGTCTTTTTACCTTCATTCTAGTTTTCCACATCTCCAAAGCGCTATTTAGTCTTCTTAACTGAGCCACAGAGCACAGCATAGCAGGATCTTTTATAAATAAGCACAGAATATTGTGCTCCATAGCCAAACCAAACCTACCCGTTCCTGAGTCCATGGTACTCAAAAACAAAAAGATAAAAATATCCTCACAGTAGTCTCCGCAGGCATAGGCTCAACGTGCAAATTTCGGTCCCTGCTCCACCATTTCCTCTACCCTTTGTTAAATTGTAAAAGAAAGCAGCTCCAGTAGCAGAGAACAATTCTGGTGGGCAATTCACAGCTAACCAGCAGAGCTGCTGATGGCTTCTGTGCGGTGTCTGGGCCTATTAGGTTCACTCAAACAAGAAGCTGCATTGTCACGGACCTGTGGACCGGCGACCATCCCTGTTCCCATTCCTACTGCAGTGTGCATGCCCTCAGCCAGGGCCAACTCTGCCTCATAGATATTCCTGCAAGCCAGATGATGGAAGCGATTGGCTTCTCAGCACAGAGTATCACCCGGCCACTAATGGACTACAACTGATATGGAAGGAGCAGAGCTTTCCCGAGGTCTGAGCACCGGGAAGTAGAATACCCAGGGGCTCTGCTGTCAGAGGATAACTAGCAACCATATTTATATTAATAAATCCACCTTTCAGGTCATTCAGGACTTTTGTTGCTGTTCTGGGTTTTCCCACGGGGCACGTGAGAAACATGTGCCAACCATATTCTAGATAATGTTACCACGGATGGGCTTAAAAAATTAGTTGGTGTGGGTAAAGCTGTTTTGCCTGCTTTTTCCGGGGGAAAATTTCCGAATAGGTCCCTTCTTGAATCTTCTGACCTCTAGATGGCGCTCTTCTCATTCCATCTGCGGTTTCTGTCTCCACAGGTGAGTGATTGCAAGGCTTTGAACTAGTGCATGGGGTTGGGAAGCAGGAACCTCAGTATACCATCGAAGACTCGGTCAGTAGACTCAGCGGCTGAGGGAGTTCGGGGTGAGGAGAAGAAGTAAAAGATACTTAATTCCTAATGGTGTCACTGGTATGATGCACTTCAGGGAGAGGAGCAGAAGCAGCAAGCCTGGATGGGGCCAACAACAAGGTCTGGATCTGCAGAACAGACTAGGGTTCTAAAAACGTTGAACATGCTGAATTAGATTACAGATATTTCCACCTGCCATCCATGGTCCTGTGATTTTAGCATGCCGTTAAATATATCATTGGGGAGTGCCTTATCCTTTTGAAAATTATTTCTTTTAAGTTTTGAGGTTATAATTACATGTTTCCCCTTCCCCTTCTCCCTGCAAACCCTCTCATAGGACCTCCCTTCCTCTCTTTTATTTTTACATCCTTAAGTGTGTGTGTATTCCTAAATCCGCAAATACAGCCTTCATAGTCTGTACCGTGTTACTTGTATGTACATGCTTTCAGTGATACGCAGGTGTCGTGCTCTTACCTGAGGAAGACTATTGCTCCCATTCTTAGCATTCTTTAGATTCTAGTGGTTTTTCTGGGTTTTGTTGTTTGTTTGTTTGTTTGTTTGTTTGAGTAGGGCCAAGACCTCATGAGCTTTTTCCCATCCAAGTGTCTACCGGTGTCATCCCTGTTAAGCTCAAAGTTACAGATGAGGCTTCTGGTATTCCTGGGAGGCACAATCTTGTTGCAGACTTCCTGTTTCTCTGGTTCCCACAGTCTTTCTGCTCCTTCTTCCAAAACGTTCCCCAGGTGCAGGACTTGTGTCGTCAAAGCGTCATCTGGGGCTGGGCTCCACAACTCTGCATTTTGATTGGTCGTGGCTTTCTATGGCGGTCTATGTTGCAAAGAGAGATTTCTGTGACGAGGGGAGAGGGGCTAGACCCTGGAGAAGGATGTGTAGGATCTGGCTGGGCGGGGAGGTTCGGGAGAGGGCAGGGCAGGCTGGGTCCTGGCAGAAGCCTGGAGGTCGGCTGTGGAGCAGCCTGGGGTAGCCAAAGTAAGCTGAGACAGGGGGATGGGACCCAGCCAGATCTGGGAAAGGGTAGGGAAGGGTTTGTGCAAGGGAGAATCGGGTAGACCCCTAAATAGATTACTTTTGAGTCTACTTCTCTCCATGTGTACTTCAACCCCTTTGTATTTGTCTCTAGAAATATTTTTTATTTTTATATACTTAAAGGAAATTCAAAAAGGTTGCATTGTAATTGGATGTACCAAGCTTCTGTATAAAATATTTTTTCAGTTTTCTAGCATGAAGTCATTTTGTCTCCAGAACCTTGGGAGTTCCCCCCCCCTCCCGACCCCTTGGCTTTTTCAAATCTTTAGCAAGCTGCGAGCTCAGGTAGTGGAGTTTACTAAATCAAAGAAGTAGAATACAGTTGAGGCAGAGAGGACTTCAAAGATCACACAGCTCAACTGAGCACTGGAGAAAAGTCCCGGTTGTAGCTTGCCCAGTGTCCGACTCGGAACAGAGCTGGAGGGAGACTAGGCTAATTGTATCTACTGAATGGCACTGGCGACCCCTAACCTCTGTTCTGAGGCAGTTCTAGCCTCACCTGCCACTACTCTGTCAGCCCCTCGCACGCTCATCTGACTTAGAAATGCAGCGAGTGTGGCAGTCTGCAAGCCCTCCCTCTTCTGCTCTCCTCCGAGCCCTCTGCAGGATTTCTACCTAAACAGGTGTTTTGTGTCCATGGCACCGGCCAGCTCTAGGTGTCTAGGGAGCCATCTCAGGAAGGGAAAGCATATGGAGAGTCAGAAATACTGTCAGACTTCTTTAGCTCATCTCAAAGTGTGCCTGGGCTCTCCCTGTTTCCTCTGCAGGAACTCCTTAGAGTGAAATAAGCAAGAGTCACACAGGTTATAAGACGGTATGGGACATACCACCTGTCTCCCATCACTGTGTGGGTCACATAGACCAGTCTTCCTGGTATTTGAAACCCAGGCAGAACCACCTATCTGTGGTCTGTGCTCCTGCCACAAATGGTCCTCCTTTCCTATACCCCAGGGGAGCATATTCCAAGCAAACTGCCCCTGGCCCTTCTCAGAGAAGCCTGAACTTTCGTTCAAGAGCAATTCAAAGCTGTAGACATCCATGGCACCAAAAGGCAGAGTTTATTTTATGTTCATAGCCCTCCAGAGACCACCAAATGTTACAATTCTAGGATTGGGTGAGACCTGACTGCCATCTAGCACAACCAACCATATGCTTGTGGTCATATTGGGAAATTTCTCTGGGCATGATATATGCATCTTGTCAAGAGAAAGCTGAGTCTGGTCTCCATTATTTAAATGCCTTTTGAGTGAAGAGAAGGTTAACCTGCCTGTCTAGAGATGAGTTAAAATCACAGCTGACATTCAATGTCCTACATAATGTGACTCCGGCTTGTATTTATAGACTCATCGGCTTCCTACAAGCAGATGTATATTCTGTCTTCCTCCCAAACATACCCCGTCTCTCCCATTTCCAAAACCCTCTTCCATGCACATGCCTTCCCTTCAGTCCCTACTTCCTTTATTCTGGCAACTCTGCCAATCAAAATTCTATCCAACCTTGAGCCATAGTTTAAAGGACACTTTTCCTACAGGGACTTCTGGGTTGTTCTAGCTCAAAGGTTTGTCCCCTTCCTCAAGACTCTGATAGTGTAGTTGGTACCTAGGTTCTTGACTACTACCTGATAGCATGGTCATTTATCTCTCTTATCTATCTCCTGCTTTAATTAGAGTGTGTTATTTGAGAAAAAGTCTTTCTTTCCGTCCCTGTATCCCCCCCCAAAGCAACCAAGATGGACTTTTTCACCTAATAGGAGCTTATAAAAATCTGCTGTTGTCTTAGTCATGGTTCCTGTTGCCATGGTTAAACGCCATGACCAAAAGCATCTCGGGGAGGAAAGAGCTTACTGCAGATCACACTCCCATCTCACTGTTCATCACTGAAGGAAGTCAGGCAGAAATTCAAACAGGACAGGAACCAGGAAGCAGGGACTGAAGCAGAGGCCACAGAGGAGTGTTGCTCACTGTCTTGCTCCCCAAGACTTACTCGGCCTGCTTTCTTATACCACTCAGTACTAACAGTCCGGGAGTGGCTGGCCACAGTGAGCTGGGCCTTCCACATCAACTATTAACCAAGACAATGCCTCGGGGACTTGCCCAAAGACCTATCTGATAGACACATTTTTCCAGTGGAGGTTCCTTCTTCTCAAATGATTAGCTTGTGTCAAGTTAACAAAACCAGCCAGGACAGCAGTAAAGCGATCAGGGATGAAGAAATGAATTACCGAGGAAACATGAAATGGGTAGCTAAGGGATTCTGGGGCCCTGAAAGACTCAGCTGCTTCTGGTTCAGATGGAAAGAGAACAGCAGGAGAGAGAAAATGGGCTGCTTAGCTTTGGCTTTGAAGGCAGCCAGCTGCAGTCCCAGAGAAATGTCTTCCTGTGCGAAAAATAAGAAACCAACAAACCAAACCAAGTTGGTGGAGGAAGTGATGACATCAGCCCCCTTGCTCATTCACAGGTGTGTCACTCAAAACAAAATGATCACGTCTTCACCTCCCATCCCTCAGTAATGCCTTCGGGAATAGACATGTGCATGTATATGTGTTTGTACGTATTCAACCATAGCACAAAAAGTGTCATCCAGGGTTCCCTCTCACCACGGGGTTTTTTACGATGGAGAAACGGGGCTAGCAATATGAGAGTAATGAATATGTGTTTCTAATGTTTCGCTCTGTTTTGGTTCAAAGCCAAGATTGTAGATAAGAATTGATTTCAGCTGGATTTATACCATTCCTGGCATCAAAGAGATTTCCTTTTAATGCTGCTGAAAAGGATTGGGCTGGCCGCTGCAAACCTGGCACATGGCCCCAGAAATTCTGGCAGGGAAATGGAAGTGTCCACAGAAATGGTAGACAGCTGGAAAGGGCACGGCCTGAGCAGGGCTGGCTACAGTGAGGGCCCGAGAGGAGCGGTGTAGGTCAGGAAGAGGGAGAAGAATTCATGTCACAACAGGCTCTCTGTGTCATGGGTGGAACTTGTCATTCTGAGTCCCCGCATCTCCCAGGGCTCATTCATTTTCTGAATCTGTAGGGAACTGTAGCTTAGTGTGGTTTGAGTAGGTTTTGATTTTTCTTTTGTGGATTTATTGAGATATACTTTCTAATGCCTTAAAATCTACCTATTGCAAGTGAGCAATCTGATGATCTCTAAGATATTTATAGAGTTGGACAACCATGGCCACAATCCGTTTTATAACACTGTCATCCCAGAATCCTATTAAGAGTGTCCCCTCGAGGTGAGCAGACTCCCCTCTACTCCCCACCTTGTCAGGAATCTGCATTTTATCGCTGTGGTGTGCCTTTTCTGGACACTGAACATGCATACACAGATCCGTGTACTCTGTGGAGCCTTTGCATTGGCTTTTTAAAAGCATACTGCTTGAAGTCAATCCACGTCACACCACATACCAGTGTTTCATCCTTTCTACATTTCCCAATCACACTGCACTGACTGTCTGAACCAATTCAGTAAACATATCCTTTCTTCAGGTATTTAGTTTTGTTCCAGTTTGGAACTATTATAAATAATGTGACTGTGAACATTCACTTACAAGATACTTCTGTTTGGACAGTTTTCTCCCAGTGAAATTTCTAGACCTTCAGAAAGTTTATGCTTGATTTAAAGAACAAGAGAGGGGAGGAGGAGAAAAAGAAGAAAAGGAGGAGGAGGAGAAGAGGAAGAAGAAGAAAAAGAGGAGGAGCAGGGTGAGGAAGAGGAGAAGGAAAAGAGGAGGAGGAGGAGGAGGAGGAGGAGGAGGAGGAGGAGGAGGAAGACAATGTCATAAGTGAGGTGTTTTTGTAAAGTCTAAACCACATTCATTTCTGCCAGGACCTTACAGACACTTAGCTTTCTCCATGTCTGCATGGAAATGGAGTTTATCTGTTTGTTGTAGTTGTCATGTGCATCAGTTTTGTGCATCAGGCTGCATTGAGACTCCAGTGTGCATCTCCTGATGACTAAGGCTGACATATGCGCTAGCCTTAAATCTTCTCTGATGAAGCATTTGCTCAAGTCTTTTATCCATTCTTAATCTGGTTGTTTGTCATATCAAGCTGTAAAATCTCTATTTATAATCTGGGTATAAATCCTCTATCAGATGTGCACTTTGTCATATGTTATCTCAATCTATGGCCAGTCTTTTAGTTTAATTTGTGTTGTTTCTCCAAGCAGAGAGGCTTCTAAATTTAATTAAGGGTAATATGTCAGGATTTGTAAGGTTTTTGTGGCTCTTGTTTATGGCTCCATAGAGACTTACCCATGATTCCACCAAGATTTTCCTCCTAGGTTGACTTCTAGAATTGTCACAGTTGTAGGTCTTGTGTTCAGACTCAGCCCATTTTGAGTTAATTTTTACTGTGTGAGGTGAGAGACAGATGTAGGTTCACAGATACCCCTGTCTGGGCCCCCGTTGTTGAAGACTATTCTTTCTGCAGTGAACTGTCAGTTGACCATGAATGTAAGATTTTATATCTGGATTCTCAGTTCTGTTCTAAGAAATCATATCCCTGCCTTTATGTTGCATTGTCTTGGGAATTAAAGCTTTATAATAACTTTTGAAATTGTAAAACACAAGTCCCTCAACCTTATCTCTTGCAAAATTGTCTTGCTTATTCCAGATTGTTTTGTAGTTCCATGTACATTTTAAGACCAATTTGTCACCTTCTATCAAAAAGTGTGACAGGACATGATATATTGTTTTTATAGACCAGCTTAGGGAGACCTGAGTGTTTGCTTGGTTTTTCTTGTTTGAGACAGGGTCTCTTGTAGCTCTGGCTGACCACCAATTTAATGTCTACTGGAGGGTGGCCTTGAACTCCTGATGCTTCTACTTCTACTTTCCGAGTGCTGAGATCATGAGCATATAGCGGCACACTGGATTGAAAATCCATGCCTCAATCAAATGAAGATCTGACTTTGCATTTATAGTTCTTTTCCCCTTTCTGGTTTCTTATAGTGAATACACAGACTGGTGGCTTCGATGTTTCCTCTTCCTCATATACACTCAGTGCTGTAAATCCACTCACCGCTGCTTCCTTTCACTGCATCCTGTAAGTTTTGATGAAGTTGCGTTTAATTTTGACTTAATTTAAACTATTTATACTTTCATCCTTGTGCATTTGGAGAGTTTCCAGCTTTCTTTCTGTTATTGATTTCCAATTTGTTCCCATTGTGGAAAGAACATACTTTGGTATGATTTTTTATTCTTTTAAATGTGTTATGGTTTGTTTATAGGTCTAGAATGTGTTCTGTTGTGGTGAGGGTTCCATGGGCGCTTGAAAATAATGGACATTGTACTACTGCTGGATGAAATAGTCTATAAATGTCAATTAGACTCGGTTGATTAATGGTGCTATTCAGCTCGCTATATCCTTATTGATTTTCTGCTTGCTGAATCTCCATCGTTGAAGGAAGGGTGCTGACATCTGCAGCCACAACAGTAGGAGTGTTTGTTTCTCCTTTTAGCTTTGTCAGTCTGGGCCTCACTTATTTTGACACTCTGGCGTCAAGTGCACACAGCAGGGACTGAGCAACCCCTTCAGGTGCACACAGCAGAGGCTGAGCAATCCCATCAGTCTGTCACCATCACAAGCCACCCTATGAGAGTTCTCCTTGTATACAATCAGTAGAAATACTGCACCTTTCTTCTGCTTTGTGTTATCTGGTACCCCTTTCTCCTTTAATCTGTCTACGTCTTTGAAATCCATTTCTCACTGATGTAATCCCTCCTCTCTTCCCTCATTGTGAAGATATCTATTTTACACAAACACAATGCCATTTACATTTAAAATTAGATCAATAACCAACCACAGGTATAGCTGTCTTCTATGTCCTTCTTCCATGCGTCTTTTCTAAATATTTCCCCTTTCCTGACTTCTGTGGCTAGAATCGATCATTTTGTGTGATTCCATTTTCTTCCCTGTTTTAGCATGTGAAGTGTTCTTTATTAAATATTTAGGGTGTGATTAAGATGTCCAGAAGACTACACCTTCTTTCAGAGTGCCTGGACAAAGGAGCTAGTTCTGGTCTTGTCCATCACTGTGTTAAGTGTGCTGTCACGATCAACAGGATGTATCCTATGATGACCCAGTGTGCCCAATCACCCTGAGGATGCTCAAGGTCTAAGCCTGAAGAGCCTGTGAATAATCCTACTCATGAAAGAGGCCACCAATATAAATGAGGAAATGGATGCTGGAGAGACGGCTCAGTGTTTAAGAACACTGGCTTCTCTTCCAGAGGACCCAGGTTTGATTCTCAGGACACACATGACAGTTTAAAACCACCTGTAACTCCAGTTCTAGAAGACTCAGCGCCCTCTTCTGTTATCCACAGGTACTGCATGCACATGGTACACAAACACACCTGCAGGCAAAACACTCATATATATAAAAATGAAAAGGGGGGGGGGGGAAAGGTATATTCTTAAATGAGAGTTCTAGTTTGTTTTCTATTGCTGTGATAAGACCATGATCAAGGCAACTTGGAGATGAAAAGATTTATTTCAGGTTATATGTTCAGAATACAGTTCATCACTATGGAAGTCAGGACAGGAACTGAAGCAGAGGCCATGGGGAAACATTGCTTACTGGCTTGCTTCCTGTGGATTGTTCAGTTTGCATTCTTACATAACCCAGGACCACTCACCTAGAGATGGCACTGTTTGCCATGTTTTGGACCCCACATCAATTATTAATCAGGAAGATGCCCCACAGGCTATTGTCTACAGGCCAGCTGTATGAAGGACTATTCTCAATTGGTGTTCCCTCTTCCAAGATGATGCTAGCTTGTGTCAGCTTGACAGTCAGAAAATGGAAACAATCTAAATGTCCTTCAATAGACAAATGGGATAGTAAAAATATGGTAGATATACTCAAAGGTGTACCTGTAAACAAAAATGAAATCATGAAATTTACAGGTAAATGGATGGAACTGGAAAATACTATACTGCATAAGAAAACCCAGACACAGAATCACAAATGCCATATTTTCTCTCTTTTGGTTTTTAGCTTCTAATATGTGAATAAATAACTTGGAATAAGTGCAGAGACAAGGAAGTTAAAGAGGGCCCATTGGGGTGAGGAGGGGCTCTAAAGAAAGGGATAGCAAGACCCAGGAGGAGGAAATGGGATATATCTATCTATCTCTATCTCTATCTCTCCATATATATATATATATATATATATCTTGTGAGGTAAATCTTCTAGAAAAATATATTTAGTCTCTGCCCACCTAGTAATGTCTTTACATTGCCTTCATTATAAAGGATACTTTAGCTGGATATAAAATCTTGATTGACAGCTATTTTTTACTAGTGAGAAAATGAGTGACATGTTTCTACACCCTTGTTTTGGACCTGATCTATTTCTATAGTTTCTATCTTTTTATTGAAATTTTGATCACTGCTTTAATACTTTTCCTATGCTTTTTTTTTATTGGATGTTTTATTTACATTTCCTATGTTGTCCCCTTACCCCATCCCCCACCCACCCAGGAACCCCCAATCCCCTCACCCCTCCTCCTTCTTCTCTGTGGATGTAACCTCTATCTACACCCCCCCACTCCCACCTCCCCACCCTCAAAATTCCCACCCCCTGGGGCATCCAGCCTTCATGAGGTCAAGGTTCTCTTCTTCCACCTATGCCCAGCAGGGCCCTCCACTCTTACATATTCAGCTGAAGCCCTGGATCCCCCCCCTAAGTGCTCCCAGGCTGGTGGTTTAGACCCTGGGAGCTGTGGTTGGTTGGTATTATTGTTCTCCTCATGGTGCCGAAAATCCTTTCAGCTCCTTCAGCCTTCACTCTAACTCCTCTATTGAGAAACCCATGATCAGTTCAATGGCTAGTTGTGAGCATCTGCCTCTGAATATGTCAGACTCTTGAAGACCTCTGAGGAGATATCCATATCAGGCTCTTATCAGCATGCACTTCCTGACTTCCACATCAGCATCTACCTTTGGTGATTGCACATGGGATGGATACTCAGGTGGAAAGGTCTTCAGACGGCCCCTCCTTCAGTTTTTGTCCCTCGCTTTGTCTCCATATTTGCTCCCCTGAGTATTTTGTTGCTCCTTCCCTATGCTTTAAAACAGTTTCTGTTAGCTCTCAGAATATATTTGTAATAGATGATTTCCAGACATTGCCTGCTAACTCAATATCTAGTGACATTTGAAGGTGGTTTCTGTTGGATACTTTTTTTTTAATGTTCCTCCTGAACATAGTAGCATCTTCTGTCACTTTGCAGGACTTGTGCTTGGAAACTATGTATTGTACACATTACATTAAAGATCACATGGATTTATGTTTACTCTTGAGTGGTGGTGGTGTCTGTGTGCTTGTATGGTAACTTGTTTGGCTGAAACCTCAGTCTTCTGCCTCAGGATTACATATCCATAAATGTCTATGTCTTTTGGAGCAGCTTCCTCAGAAACCTTCCATCTTGTAACAAAGCTAGTTAAAACACAGGACACTCTAAGGGTAGGTAAAAAACATTCCCTCTTACAAGGAAGCTTGTTAAACTCAGGAAGTAAACAATTCAAAGGCTTCAGGAAGTTCCTGAAACTGACTAGATTCTCTAGGTCCCTCCATCTCCAAGTTTATAGAAGCAGGAAGGAGTGCTCAGAGACACTCTCAGACAAGCTGAGCTTCCTGGAGGAAGCATAGATGGCTGGAGCTGCCTGGAAGAGATTCAGGCTAACTGAGCTACCTAGAAAGGATGCTCTTCAACCTACTGATCTGCCTGAAAGCTGTGCAGGGTGCTGTAGGGTCTTCCATTTTAGTGAGCTGTGACATGTTAAGTGTGTGTGTGTGTGTGTGTGTGTGTGTGTGTGTGATGGGGATCTTGAGTCATTTCTGTTTTTTTCAGAACCCAGAGTTCTCACCTTTACACCATGCAACTCACACTTCTGTTCTTTTTAAGTAAACCCTCATATGCATAAAATAAAAAGGGGGAAAGGCATATGCTTGAATGAGTGTTTCAATCAAACTTACTGTTTCATTAAGATGGACTTTAGTGATATCCTTAATTTGACCTGTTGTAGGCTCCATGTCTGGAGCAAGCAGCTGTCTGTTTGCATAATTCTCGCCCCCCCACAAGAACCATGTCACACAGCAATCTGATGCATGTTTTCTTGTGTTTTTAGTTTTAATCCTGATAATCTAATGTCACCTCTCATCTGCCTAGGAGCTATGCAAGCAAGATTCCTGATCCCTGCTGGTGAATCTGTAAGTGATCCACAGTTCCCATCCAGATTGTAGACCCTTCCCCTACTCTGCCCTTGTTTCTAGTTTCTTCTGTAGTCTCTAAGCTCCTATGCATGGGAAGCCATTCCCTGACCAGGATGCTTTAGCTGCTCCTGTCTGTGAAATAGGAGTGCATACAATCTTTTGCTAGCCTATGGCACACCAGGACTTCAGCAATTTCTTCATGGCTGATTCACCTTCTGGAACACCCTGCTAAATACCTACCAGTCAGCTGGCCATGGCTGGCTGTACAATTTCTGACTAGAGAAGCCACTACTCCTGTCTTTCTCCTTGCTTCTGTGGTCGCCTCTTAAATTAGCATTACTTCTGATCAAGTGAGAGTATCTCATGGTGGGCAAAGTCTTTGATGATCTGCCTTGTCCTGACTAAACTGCCAGACTACAGAGCTTGAGAAAATAGTTGGAAGAGGTATGAATACTACAGATTCACACTGATTCCACTCTAAATACCAAAGTTCACACGCACAACCACATCTCAGCTTTTCGCCTGCCACCAATCAGTTTCCAGAACAGCATGGTTGTTCCTGGCACTTTTGAACAAGCATTGTATATTGCCTTTGAGAAAGCAGTTTTATTAACCTCTTGCCTCAGATACCGGAAGCTACTCTCTGGGCCCAGTCTCCTTGACCGAGACAAGAGTGTGTGTGAGGGGAGGGGCTCTGGGATGAACGCTTTGTAGTCTAGACTCTTTCATCCAAAGCTCTCTCTCTGCAGGTCACTCTCCCTGGGACAGGGATCTTCTGCACTTCCTCCCATCTTGAACATGTTAACATCTAACGCAGTTGAGGGTCAACTAGTAACTCTACGGAGTGGACCCCCAAAATTAACCGAGGGCTGGAGAAATGGCTGTTCTTTCAGAGAAGTAGAATTTTCTCAGCATCCACATTTCAAGGGCTCACAACTGCTTGGGACTCCAGCCCTAGGAAATACAGTGCCCTCTTCTAGTCTTTATGGGCGCACACACACACACACACACACACACACACTATAATAAATATTTAGAAAATTAATTGGACCTACCTTTCCTGGGGTCCTGGGATTATTTCTAACTAAATTTTGTGCCCATGGAAGATAATATGGGCAGGTCCCTCCTGAGGTAAGGCAACGGAGCTCATGGCTCCAGAAGATGGAAGGGAGAACATTGGCTGTTTTTTCTTTCTTTCATTCTTTTGTTACCCTGTCCCCCATCTCAGGTTTTCCCTCCTCATGTTGAGAATCTTGACTGTGATGCAGACCCTGGACAAATTGTTTCTTATGTGACATGTCTCCTTTGCTTTTCGCCACCATCTTAACATAGAGTCAGATCCTGTCTTGGCTCGATTTTATGGATAAGGAAGCTGAAGGAACTTCCTGGACAGTTTAAAGCTAGTTCCTTACTAAATCTCTAACTATCCTGCTAGAGAGATGACTCAATGGGCAGAGGTACTTGCCCTGTAAGCCGGCTAACCTGAGTTTGATCCCCAGAACCCAAGTGAAGGGCAGAAGAACCAACTTCACAGAGCTACTTTCTGACTTTCACACACATGCTTCGACACATGTGTGTTATCCTCCCAAAACCCACCACACACAGACACACACACCACACACTTGCCACCACACATACACAACACACACATATCCCATCACACACACATGCCCCCCACACACCATATACGCACAAACATACACACCACACACACACACACACCACATACCACATACACACACTACCACACATATCCTACCACACACACACACACTCACACCACACACATATAGACCACACGTACCCCACCACACACACCACACACACACACACCATACACACATACCCCAACACACACACCACACACCCCACACACCCCCACACACATATACACACCACACATAACACAAACATACACACCACATACACACACCCCACATACATACCACACATACCACACACACAAATATACACACCACATACATACACACTCCACACACCACATAGACACATACACACAAACACACACACACACACACCACTTTTTAAGAGGTCAAAGACATTCATGATCGCTCAACCTCTCCTCCGCCACAGCAAGCCAGTGAACAGCTTGGATGTATAATGGGTGTGATCGTGCCTCTGTCTGGACTGAGATGAAGACACGTCTCTGACAGGACTGGGATGAGGGGAAGCTCTCCTGTTTGTGAGCCCCCAGTGATGTCTTCAGTCTTCCTGAAGCAGGCAATGCCAGAGCTGCATCTCTCTAGGTTTAGCGTAGACGTGGTAAGGAGTCCCCTCCAGGCAGAACAAACCAGTTTAGCAAGGCATCGTTACTGGAAAATGATGCTGGACTCTCTAGCCTGCTTGTGGGAAAGCTCATGTGGGAAGGCACTTGAAGGCTGTGAAGACCAGCCTGAAGATTTTTGAATCTCATTCTGCAGACACAGAAGCTATATACGTGGGAAAATTTTTTGTTGTGGTGGTGGGAATAAGCACATCTTGGGCTGGGCTTTATCACATACTCATCATTGGGCAGCTACGCTTAGGGTGGAGGATTGGGTAGAGGAGAGACGCAAGGTGGACGGCCAAGGTCATGGTCAGAGCGAGGCCGTGGAAGGCTAAGCTGCGGCTATACCTAGAAAAGGCAGCTGTGAGCCACAAAGACAAACGCACTGCGGAGGAAGCTTGTGGGCCCAGGAGGACACACGCGTTTCTGCAGGCTTCAGAAACACCAGTCACATTCTC
The DNA here is from genome assembly GCF_004785775.1 of Grammomys surdaster. NCBI lineage: Eukaryota > Metazoa > Chordata > Mammalia > Rodentia > Muridae > Grammomys > Grammomys surdaster. The sequence goes on from NW_021620828.1 coordinate 3,317,944, forward strand.
TCATAATGCCGATGTTTCCTTCCTCTCTGTACAGCTATTTTTATAGTGTCCCGGTTGTTTGTCCTAGAAATAATATCAACAGATGTTGTTTTGATTATTTCTGTATTCTAATGGGTCAAGAGATAGCTATAGACTTTCTAAATAGACCAGTTAACTTGTATTTTATCTCTTTAAATTCCGAGTTGTTAGACAGGATCATTATTTGATGCCTAAAATCTGTTACGGGTTGAGTGTACCAGTTTAGAAACGCCAACTTTTGTTTTCTTTTATCAAAACCAAAAGCGTGCTCTTAAAATCACTGATGTTCCCTGACTTAATGGTAGAGAAATTAAAGAGTTCGAGGCACACTCCATAATGCCATTGCCAGCCGCTTTCTCTCGTCTTCGTGTGTTTTGGGAGTTGGTTGGCCCCACCAGACTCTAGGCCTGAAGACATTCTGTGATATATATCACACTCTCCTTGCTGTGTTTCATGTTTCCATATTTATTACATGGAAATAAGATTATTACAAGTCAGAAGATTGTGGCTGGATTTCAGGGTCTTGTAGTTTTCCTGAGATCTATTTTAATTCATGCTTTTGTGTGTGTGTGTCTGTGTACCACATGAGTGAAGGTACCCATGGGGGCCAGCAACAAATGTGTGTTGGATCCCCTGGGTCTGGGGCCGTTGTGAGCTGCCTGATGTGGGTGCTGGGCACTGAACTTAGGTCCTCTGGGAGAGCAACAAGTACTCTTAATTGCTGACCCATTTCTCTAGCCTTGGTTTTGGGGTTTTATATAAACGTATGTGCATTCATAAGAGAGCAAAATTAGTGAATGTTGCCTGTACTTCTTTCCTCATTTTGTGAACAATGGTCTGTTACAGATGAGTCTTCTCGTTCTACCTACAACCCTGTTTGTACTCACCTTTACTTCTGTGGTGATGCAGTATGAATACATTACGAATACATTACGAATACATTACGAATACATTATGAATACATTATGAACCTCAGGATTATGCTTTGTTTTTTAACCAGTATGGTTTCTTTAGTGGACACCATGATTACACACACACACACACACCTTTTTATGCTTCGGATACACATGATTCATCATTTCCTGGTAGCAAAAATAACCCATGTCAGACAGTTCCTACACAGACAGCATTGCCCAGGGATAGAGATGGAAGAAAACTGTATCAGTCAGACTCTTCATCAGTGTGGCAAAGCTCCTGACATAGGGAACGTCAGGGGAAGAAAGGCTTATTTGGGTTATGCTTTCCAAGGTGTTAGTCGGTAGACTACCTCTGTTAATTCTAGGTTCACAGTGAGTCAGATCATCATGTCAGCAGGAGCTTTTGGCTATTCACATCACGGCAGAGAGGATGTAGAGAGAGGGAAAAAAATGACGGATAGGGGCCAGGGACAGCATATCCCCAGTGACCTACTTCCTGAACCTGGGCACGTCTATTAAAGTTTCCAAAACCTGGCAAGGTATCACCACCAGGTGGGGAGCAAGCCTTGAATGCATGAACCTTCTTGGCGCAAATCATACCCAAACCACATTAGAAGTCCTCATCCTGGTGTGGCTACCTGCAAGGCTCAGGTTTACTGGTCAAGTCATCCTGGGCCATCACCTCCTCTGTGTTGTCCAGGACTGGCTCTGTGACTCCTGTTAGTAACTCACTGGCTCTGTCTGATTGACAGGATGCTCTGGCTGCTGGCTGGAGTGCCGAAAGCCACTGATCATGTCTTACTTGTCTGGTTTGGGGGAATCCAGGTCTGAGAATCCCAGAAAGGGGAGCCATGCCTAAGAATGATCTTCGAGAAGGGCCCCCATTCTCACTTCATTTCTTCAGAACAGCTACGAGCATGTAGCCTGACTTTTTCCTGTAATCTCAAACAAAATGGCTCCTTCCTTCCCGACCAATATCACGACATGCACGGTGGAGAAAGACAGAAGATGTGAATACAGGGTTGTCTCCTCCTGGTAGAGCTGGCCGGCCCATAACTTTCAGCAGCTGTTGAATATGACCTTTTCTGTGGGAGGTGGAGCAGAGGCTGCTTCTGTGTGGAGCCAGGAGAGTCAATACCGAAAGATCTGTTTGTTTTCCTTGGCTTCCACCTGGTGGGAAAAAAACAATTGTAGCCACTTGTGATAAGGACCTCAGAGGAATTTCTGTTCTGGAACAGTAGAGGCTTTCCAATCTTTCCTTGAGAGGATGGAGAAGTAAGAACTGGGCTTAAGCTGAGCATAGCAAGTGAGTGAGAGAATCCACACTGGAGATGCCAGGAAGAAAGCTGCTACAAAGCTGAACGGAGACTCAGGTAGAGGGTAGCCCATGTCCTTAGAGCTGTTCTTATGCCTGTCAAGCCCACTTACCCGGTCAGCTCCTCACCCCCAGTGGACAGCCCCGCTATGCTTTGACAGGGTTGGAGTGTCTCTGGAGGCTCCTGTGCTTGAAGGTCGGTCCTGTGTGGTGATACTGAGAGACAGTGATACCTTTAGGAGTCAGCACAGTGGAGGGTCACTAGGTCATGGGGGGCCTCTGCTGGAGAAATGTGTGCCACTCTCACAGTAGACCACAGTCTGTTTCCTAGACAGACAGCTGTTTAAAAGAGAGTATGCCTAGCCTCTTGATCTCTGTGGCTTTCTGTCTCACTGTGAGATTTCCCCTTTGCATGCATGCATGCTTCCGACATGATGCCGTCCACCGTATTGTTTTGTATCTGGAAGGCTCTTACAGAGCTAAGCAAACTCTTGGACCTCTCACGCTGTGGACCAAATATACCCTTTTCTGTATATTTTACCCAGCCTTAGGTATTTTGTTACAGCAACAACAATAATGAAACAAACAAACAACAACAAAACTAATCGGACTGAGACAGACCTTCCCTAGCTCCAGAAGAAGAAACAGCTTATACCACAAGTGCCTGAGTGTCACTTAGCTGATCTTCATGCCTTTCTATTGTCTAGTTTCTAGTGTCCCAGAGAAGACAGGAATCACTATTCAGGACTTCCTTCCACCCACTCCCACAACCTGGTTCTCGGTGCTGATCCATCATCGTTTCTGTCCCATTTCTGAATCTCGAGGGCTTCCCCCACCTCACCTATACTCGCTACTCCTTCCTGCATCTTCTTGAACATGGGTCTTTGCCTCTGGCTCCCTCTCCATCCTTCCTGCTGCACCAGCTACCTGGCTTTGGCCTCTGACCATCTGAGAGCCTCTCCCTCTGAGTCTCATCTTCCAGTACCCAACTATACAAGAGTGAAGACAAACCACACACAACCAGTCTTTATTCTTAGCCGATGATCTTCAGACTTCCAGGACTTGCCATATGCATTTACCCATCTACACTCACTTAACTGTCAGGACTCAAATGCCTTCTAGATGTCATGCATGAAGGCCAGCCGGATGTAGATCTGCTCCCCAAACACTGGTGTCCTTTGCATGAATAGCCCACTGATGTCTGCCACTTGCTTTTCAGCATGGGTGACTGATTCTGTCCTTTTTCTGAAGTTGGCTAGGTCTGGGCAGGCGGAGGCAAACAAAGGCCAATAGGAGTTTGGGTGAGCAAGGAATTGTGGGTAAGAGACACAAGCAAAGAGTAGGACTTCATGGGTACATGTTTTCTGGATATTCCTATTATTATCAAGACCTGGCAGTGGCTGCCAGGCTGTTGGGTTGCAGCCACCGTTTAAGGCTACAGTCTCCACCTAAACCAAAGCTGTTCTAACAAAGAACTAGTACATGTGGCTAGCAGCTGGGAAGGTTACTTAGCTGGAGAGTGCTCCCTGGATAAGCTTCATATGGCAGAGCCCCTCTCTTTTTGCCACACCTCCCTGCCTCTCTATGGACACTGTCATACTGCACTGCACTGTTCAGCCTTGGAGCAGACTTCCTGCAATACTGAGTATTCCTAAGGAGAAGGCCACATCCAAAACTAACTGTCTAATTTGCATAGTTCAATATACAGTAAGAATCAGGGGTCTGTTGTTCAAAAATTATTAACATTGTCCAAGAATGTGATGACAGAAAATTAAATCAAGCTTCAGGTCCTTCTAATTATAGGCACTATATGTGAGTTCATAGGTCACACTTCAATAAAGCTGGCCTTGCCTAGGTCTTATTTGCCACCTAGCAGATGTCCAGTCAAGAATAAAGAAGGTTAGTCGGCCTTGGATCATGAAGCCCATAGAGTCATGGAGGAATCTTATTTTTCTTGCATTCCATGCCTAGGGTCACCCTGCTGTGCCTCAGTTTCTTATATATATATATACACAGAAGATCCATCTTTGTTCCATCTCTGCTGTGGGAAGAGTAAGAGTGTCCAGTGCATCTCCTGATGTCCAGGTCTTCCTTATGCTGGTCCTGAGCAGCTCTAGAAAAGAATGGTATCTGCAAATTGGAGACATTTCCTTAAAGGCACGGTGTTTTGTCCTGAAGTGTCTACATGTTGGGATGGACCAAATGACAGCCATTTTTCTGTTCTACAAACTGTCATTAGACACAGGATCAAAGGGACAGAAGTAGAATTATGTCAGAGACAGGAGCCCATGGGATTGGGTGAGAAAATCATCCCAGTGAGGGAAGTTTCCTGTTCTACATAAAGAAAGTAGTCTATTTCTAGGTGGAGACACATCCCTGTCTCCTCCCTTAAAGGCTAATGCAATAGGACAAGTCAGAGACCTGGTAGGATACCACGCCTAGAAAGGTGGGTTCATCATAAGATAATGTGTTTTTCCTTCCCAGAATTCCCAGCCTTCAGTATAGTCCCTACCTGCTAAGTCAGCTTGAAGTTCATTTGGCTGGGTCTGCCTGGGTTTCTGAGCCCGACACAGAAAGGGGTAATGATTTCTTTTTTCTTTCCTTCTGTGTTTTTCATTCAGATGCTGGCAGAGTCTTGAGGATGCTTTTAACTCCCAGGAGGCTTTGTGCTTCCTTGCTATTTTTTTTCTAATGTCCCCTTCCCTTCCATGAGCTGCCTGCTGCCATGTAGCTGACCAGTATGGAGGCTGACCAGTATGCAGGTTGACCTCCATTTTCTTCTTCTGGGTAGTTGCAACATTTACGGCTTACCTTTCCTGGAGTTTTGCTATTAAATGCTCATAAACTGTTTTCATTCTCTTAGTGATGAGACTTAAAACCCCAAGAAGGACTCCAGTGTCCCTGGTGTTGGGTGTTGTATGATGGTTCAGCTGGGACTCCCCAAGAGTCTTTTAGGAGGAGTTAGAATGGTGGCTGGCTCATAAGAATGCCTAGTCAAGAATAATGAAGATCGTGGCTAGTCTGCCTTGGATCATGAAAGCCATATAGTCATGGAGAGTGAAGAATCGAGAATTCATATCTTTCTTTTATTCAAGGCTGAGTATGTCACCTTGTTAATTCTTTAATTGGTAGAGAAAAATGAATGCGTTCCTGTAGCCCTAGATGGCATCAACTGATCACAGCCATCCTTAGCCTGTTACTCCACCTGAGAGGTGACGACTGATCATGACCACAGACATCAGTAAGAAAGGAGAACTTGGCGTTGTCTAATGTGCCAGCTTCCATTCTAGCTAAAAGACACATTTGCCAGCATTCTCAAAACATCCCTGTTTATCATTTATTTCACTTTTATTTTTAGAGTTTCACGAATGAGAACTATATCACATCATTTCCACCCCACCCTTTTCCTCCCCCAACTCTTCTCATGCCCCCAACGCCCCCCCATGCTATGACCTCCTCTTCTTTGATATTCTATATGTGCACACACCCAGACACACAAATGTACATGTAAATACAACCTGTTGCATCCCCTTACTCTTGTCTTCCTGTTCATGTGTTTAGGGCTGACCACTTGGTGTTGGGTAACTGAGCAGGTGGCTTGCCCTTGAAGAAGACTCATTTTCTTTATCTCCACGGCCATCCATTGGCTATAGCTCTTTATCTAAGGGTGGGGCCTTGTGAGAATGCCCACTTCCATGTCAGGATGTCAATTGATGTCATCGTGTAGTCTTGTTTGGGTGACCATTCTGCTAAGATTTCATGGGTGTGGATCCTGTCATATATAGAAGACACTATCTTTCAGCAGACAGTCTGGTATTCTGGCTCTTACGATCCTCACTTCCCTTCTGTGATGTTTCCTGAGCCTTAGGTCTAGGGTTAGAAATTCTGCAATGCAAGAAGCCATCCACTGACAAGAGGTTCGATAACTTGCCAAGGCCATAGCTGCCAAGATGGAGCTCACATCTGTGGGCTTCAGTCTGGACTCTTGACTGCTAATGTCTTAACCAATTAACTGATTAATAGCTCATGAAGCTGTGAGAGGCAAACGACTGCCATCCCATGGGGTGGTTGTAGACATGGAAGCCAGCCGGAGCCTGAGAAGAAAGAGGCGTTAGTAACAAGAATGTCCATAGTAACGAGAATGACCATAGGCATGACCTTAGGTGCCTGTGATTTGATGTCTCTGGCCTCAGTTTTCTCCTCTGTAGAATGGGGATGCAATGGCTTTGCATCAGATGAGTTCTGCAGTCCCTTCTTTTCTTGGGCTGTCATGATGAAAGGGCCTCCTTTCTTAGTGTAGCTGATTGAGAAAGGTGAGCCATCCATCTGACACAACAAAGAGACCCAGGTTTGCTATCTAACTGGCCAGGTCTCAAGCTAATTTGTCATTTTGTTCCACTCCAATAGTGGGGGCTGACACAAGCAAGCATTCTCCAGGACATGGAAGGGAAGACTAGGGCACAGAGCCGGAGATGCTGAGTGAAGAGGTGAGAGGGTACTGACCCCTTCTGAGACCCCTGGGATGGCGTGGGCTGGTGAACTAGCCACTGGCTGTCTGCAAGCAGAAAGGATAAGTTGTAGTAATTTGTACAAGTGAGTATGGGTATCTACTTGTGATCTGGGTTTAGAGTGTGTTTCTATGTGTGTAGGGTGTGTGTGTTGGGGAGGCTAATATATAAACTTGCCAGAGGAGGATAGGCCTTCTGCTGAGGGGCAGTGTTTGGGGAGGGGTCCCTAAACTGATGTTTCAGAGAGCCTGGATGGGTAGGTTTCCAACAGGAAGAGAAGAAAGAGGGGGATTCTGGGTAAAGACAGAGGTCTTAGCAGCCAGAAAGGGCACCTGGTGTTTGCAACAGGTAGCTGCTTGGTGTTTGAGGGTCAAGTGGGGAGACCGGAAGATGAGCTTACAGCTTGGTAGGGAGCAGTGGACTAGGCTGAAGGGCTATCTTTTTAGCACGGAAGCTTTTGAAGATTTATTGAGTGCTTTGTTTAAAAGCACGTGTTGCATGGACTTTAATTGAACAAGCACTCCTGACCACGGTAGAATACATAAGAAAGGTTAGACAAGCATCAAGAACAAAACCCCCTTGGTTTCTAAGTGCAGAGAGTGCAGCTGGAGCCGGTTTTTCAGGACGAATGAGCTCTCTCCAGGAGGTCAACAACACCCACACTGATGCCTGGCTTTTAGTGCTAGGAGAGGCTCTGGAGACAGAATCCCTTGGCTATTAAGCAAGGGTTCTCTAAGGACCATCAAACGGAGGGCACAGGAAGCCTTGGGCTCCAGTCAGCAGCAGCCCCACCCTCGCCACCCAGACTGCAGGCGGTGGCAATCCCAAATTGCTTGTCTAGGCTGGGACCCTATGGTATGGTGTAGATCCTGGAGCGCACGCAGGGGGGCGCTGCTGGGGCTGGACCAACCGTGAGGCTGGAGGCGGGGACAGCGGAACAGATCCGGCAGGCTGGCGCGAATTCATGACAGCTGCGAGCCAGAAGGCAGGGGACAGCAGCACTGGACATCCCACCAGGTAATCGGAGGAAGGTCTTGGGAGGCCCCAAACCCTCTGCTGGGCAGCAGAGGCCGCACTTCCTGCAGAGCAGGGAAGCATGTGAAGATCAAGGGAGAGGCTGGTCTGGGCTGCATGTACTGGGACAAGCATTTCAGCCTTGGCTTCTCCGGGCCTGGTTAGGCCCTCTGCCTTGCACCCTAAGAGAGACTATAAGAGCTCAGGAACACTAGGGTTTACAAAGAACCCCGCACCCCCTTGGACCCTCCAGTCACACCCAGACGAAGAAAACTAAGGCTTATATTGGTGAAGTGACTAGAAATTCACACTGCTGGCTGGCAGGGGGAGCTGCTGGGAGCCGCTGGCACGTGGGCCAGCACAGGGGTAAGACTGCTATTTTGTGTAGAAACAAACTCAGAGAGACGGGTTAAAAAAAAAAAAAGACAGAAAACTTCCCAGAGCAGAGGGAGAGATGGGGCTGGAGGGCTCCTGGAGCTTTGCTTCCTTCTGATTACTCATTTGTGCTGTGATCTGGCTGTATGACTCAGTGGACCTGTGCTGTATCTGTGCCAGGTGTGTGTGTGTGTGTGTGTGTGTGTGTGTGTGTGTGTAAGCATATACATGTGTACCACATAATGGTGTACCAGGGCACAGTGATGTCTACCCTTGATTTCTGGAAAGTCTCACAATCCACAAGTCTTTCCAATAACCACATAATCCTTAGGGGGAACCTGCCCTGTTTGCCTCTGTGGAGGAAGTCAGGAATCCCTACAATATTAGCCCTTGACTTCAGAAGGCAGAGAGTGTCAATGAGCAGATGTCCAGGTGACAGGTCAAGAGGAAGAAGCTGATTGGCACATCACATAAGGTGGTAAGTCCTTTATGTCTGGAAGAAGCTGGTACATATAAAATAGTGTTATCAGTGATTCGGGCACAAGGCTATGCACCTGGGACAGTTTGTCCCTACGAAGTCAGAGTTCAGTTTGAGGGACCAGGTTCATGGTCCTCTTCAGGTGGAATGAACATGCATATCCTTCATGGAGAATATTCACCCATGAAAGCGACCCTACAATTTTTTGTTTGGAGATGCAAAAAAAAAAAAAAAGTTGTGACCTCTACGGTTTCTTGGCCGCTCAGTAATATTACACTGTGGGTGCTCAGATGCTCAGGGAGTCTGAAGAAGGTGATGCTGTTCCTTCTTGTGCCTTCTGGAAGGAGCAGGGTTGGCATGAGAAGCTGGATGTGGCCTTCAGTCCAGATCTTGAGGAAGAAGCTAAGTGTGGATGCTTCACCTGAGCTCTTGGAGGGACACCTCTTGAAGGTTGTGCTGAGAAACCAGGAGATGCAGTGGCAAGCTCAGTACATTAAGGAGCATTGGCTGGGGCAGAGGGCAGAGGGCAGAGGGCAGAGGGCCTTGAATGTTTGCCCAGGGAGTCTGACCTTTAGGACCAGTCCTGGGGATACCATGATGGCTTCTGTTGGAACAGGGCTCAGGGGCACATGGCATCTGTGACAGAGATGGAAGCCACTGCTACTTGAGGCCACAAGAGACCTGGGAAGGTGACCGTGTGGGCTTGAGCAGGGCTGGTTGGCATGCAGAGTGAGGGGTGGCACCAGAGATATTGTACAACAAAGGGGATAGGTGAGTGGGTGACACTTATAGTTGTGGATCCTGTAGCCATGTTTAATAATTACAACAGTAATTCCTATGAGGTCATTATTGACCCCATACCATTCATAGAGGAAGAATCTAGAGTCAGAAAGATTGGGCGATTTTTCCAAATTCACAGAGCAAATATATGGGGGACAGGGATCTGAGACCACAGGAAGACCCACTCCAGTAACTATGTAGTCAGTAACCAAGTGTCAGGACTTAAGGAAGGAAGGAAGGAGCTTGTGAGATAGTCCCACAGGTGAAGGCACTTACTGCTGTGCCTGGTGACCTGAACTCCATCCCTGGAACCTACATGGTGGATGGAAGGAGAGAACCGACTCCTGAAACTTGTCCTCTGTCCCTGCACATGCTGTGGAATGCTTAGATGTACGGGCAGGGGGTGGGGGGAAGAAGAAAGAGGAGAAGGGGGAAGGGGAAGAGAAGAGGAGGGAGAAGAGGAGGATGAGAAGGAGGAGGAGGAAGAGGAGGAGGAATAGGAAGGAGACCTGTGAAGCTGGAGAATCTGGTTTCAGTGCTTGGTCTATAGAGAGTCTGGGTCCAGAACCAGGTGTGTGGGCGCTGAGAGATTTGTCATTTGTCACCTCAGCCTGCCGCAATCCCAGCTTTGGGACAGGAACTTGGTGGACCCTTGTGACACTTGCTTAGCTTGCTTTTGGGAGGGAGCTTGGACCTACAGGCTGCTGGGACACTGACCAGGTGGCTGGGAGAAACTTGGCAGGGCAGGAGGGTGTCGGGCAGCCTCCAGCGACTCGGCACTAGTCTCTGGGTTCCCAGCACCCCTTGTGTTCCTCCCACATAGGGTGACTGCAATGCACAGGGGATTCCTTGAGGGAGAATTACTTGTATTTATCGTAGTTTCCCAGATCCTGGTTCCCTCCAATGTGTCCCCATAAAAGGGCTAAAGAAATAGTTGCAGAATATCATGAGTTGCTGCAGGAGGAACAGAGCAGGCACAGGGTTATAGCATCGGGTGTTGGAAGGACAGATGGGGAAACTGTAAATTTAGAAAATCACAGTCTTTGGTCACTTGTCAGTGACTGACAGAAATGGGTCTAGACCCTGAGGTTTGTAACACTCAGGTTTTGCCTTCTCCTCCTCCACATGGAGACAACTGTGCCAGAGAGCAGCCTGCGGACATGCTACCTCACAGCCCTGGGGTAGCCCTGGGGTAGTGCCAGGCAGACCACTGCCAGCCTGTGTTCTCTTTTCTTCAGTTTACAAACACCACACACACACACACACACACACACACACACACATACATCAAACATATGTCACACATATACCATACACCCCCACCCCATATACACACACCCCACATCATATATTTACATATACCTCAAAACACATAGCACATACACACACTGCATACACACACACCACATACATATATATACCCCACAAATACATGTCACACATATACCACGCCCCCACCCCTACCACGCCATACACCCCATAAACACATACCATATACACACATACCACATACATATACACATACACACACCTCATACATACATACACATATAACCCACAAACACATGTCACACACATACACACCCATCACATCATACACATACCACATAATACACCACATAAACCATATATACACACACCATATACCACACCCACACACGTGCACACACAAACACACACACCAGCACACATGATTCTTCCAGTGTTCATATCATTTCTTTGACCTCTCCAAGTCTTGCTTTTTCTAAGAGTAATTTGACAAGGCAGAGTTTACTGGGAAAGCTAGAACTTTAACCCATTGGAGTGTGCAGGGTCAGGAAGCCTCCGGTAAAGACAAGGTCTGTGCATGGTCTTACAGAGCCCCACAGCACAGACAGAGATGAGCCGTGGGAAGTGACCGTGGGAGCCGAGGGAGGAAACACCAAGTGTGGGGAAAACAGGCGAGAGTAACAAAGTTCATGACACGGGCGACTGCTGGCCTGGGTAGAGCCATCTTTGTTGATGTATGTACTAGATCCGTGTCACTCAGGAAGCAACAGATAGCCAGGTGACATAATGCGCGCAAGGGCGGGGACTTTATGAAGTATTGTCCAAACCGAGACGTTTTGAGAGTGATAGAACCCTAGGAAGAATGTGAATCCTGTTGTCCTGATGATCCTTATGACAATGGAGCCAGAGTGTGATGGTGGTGTGTCCTCACGACAACGGAGCCAGAGTGTGATGGTGGTGTGTCCTCATGACAACCGAG
>NW_021620828.1:3329606-3343325 GCF_004785775.1 Grammomys surdaster
CACGACAACGGAGCCAGAGTGTGATGGTGGTGTGTCCTCATGACAACCGAGCCAGAGTGTGATGGTGGTGTGTCCTCATGACAACGGAGCCAGAGTGTGATGGTGGTGTGTCCTCATGACAACCGAGCCAGAGTGTGATGGTGGTGTGTCCTCACGACAACCGAGCCAGAGTGTGATGGTGGTGTGTCCTCACAACAACGGAGCCAGAGTGTGATGGTGGTGTGTCCTCATGACAACAGAGCCAGGGAGTGATGGTGGTGTGTCCTCAACTGAGCCAAGATGTGACTGTGTGTCCCCGGCACTTTCTGGTTGTTTTCTTGGCAGGAGCTTCTTCCCACCTCATCTAGTAAAACCACTTTCCCATTTGGCAGAGACGTTAACTGAGGAGGAGGGAGGCGAACCACCCTGTACGCATGGTCTGTCCTTGCTCTGCTCCCTTTGAAAAGCAATGGTGGAGGCAGGGTTCAAACCCAGGCAAACTGGCTGTTTCAGAGTCTGTGTCATAAGCATCGTTTGTCCCCGCTGGGACTTAAGAGTCATCTCCCGGGCTTTGTCTCTCCTGCTTAGCTACTCTCCATGGCTCTTTTCATGTGACTTCACCGGTGACCACAGGAGGAAGCGCATGGCGGGCCTCATGCCTAGCCAGCTGCACACTTTGTGCAGTACAGTTGCTCTTGGCTGTCAGCCTATTCTGTGCTGGCCTGGTTAGTGCTGTGTCCTGTCAGACTAGGGTGCTGGGGCTTGAGGTAGATATACTGGTGTCTCTTGAAGGCTGATGTTAGGAAGGGGTCCTGAAGGCCCTTTCCTGTCCCGGGGAAAACCTCTGTGTGTGTGTGTGTGTGTGTGTGTGTGTGTGTGTGTGCCTCCTCCAGCTTGTAGAATATACGGTTTTCTCTTGTGGCAGGTTCTTCTGCAGAAAACATATTCTCTATGTCAGTTTATTTTGGCACCCTGCTCTGGCTTCCTCAGAATGCCAGCAGGACACTTTCTTCTCTTGCTGCTTGTTGACACATCCTGGTCAGGTGACCAAGGGAGGGGTCTATAGTGGCAGTAGGCTCAGTGAGGTAGAGCCAGATTCCAGGATGCTCACCTACCACACTCACACATTTCTAGAAGATTCTGGAAAGTAGGAGCAAGTTCCAATGTCCAGGGGTTCTGTTGTCATATATCTGGGCCAAAGGTCACTCCAAAAGGTGGCTTACCTGGCACAGATAAAGGAGGAGGCCAGGTCTGAGAGCCTGTGGGATGGAGGGTATATTAATTCATTTTCTGTTGATAGTAACAGAACAGCAGGCTGTATGAATCTGAAGGAAGATAAGCTTATTCTGACTTTCATTCTCGAGGTCTCAGGTCCAGTTCTGCAGGCCCCACTGGTTCAGATCACCTGACAGAAGCTTTCTAAGGAGGGAAGGGATTTTTTTGGCTCTCAGTTTGAGGATGCAGTCTGTCATGGCAGAGAAAACATCATAGGAAGATGAGATCTAGCTATGGTGGCAGGAATAGAGACAGCTGGTTACACCATATCTACAACCAGGAAGCAGCGAGAGATGAATGCTGGTAACCGCTCGCTCTCTCCTTTGTATTCAGCCCCAGTCCACTGAACCGTGCCGCCTGCTTGCAGAGTGAGTCTTCCTTTCTCAGTTAAAACCCTTTGGAAATAGCCAAAGGCGTATCTCCTAGGTGGCTCCAAATCCAGTCTGGTTGATGGTGAGTACTTAAGCATCACAGCCTGACAGGGCATCACGCAGCAAGAGACAGGGAACTGCATGTCTCTCTCCCTCTTAAAAAGCCACTAGGAGACCCTGTGAGACCTACACTAAACCTTACCTAAACCCAGGCACTTTCTGATGGTCTTACTTCTAACACTACACTTGGCTCACGATCCCACCTTCTTGCTATGTGTGGCTGTACATACCTGTCATCTGAAGTACTCAGGAGCCTGAGACAGGGGGATCTTGAATTTGAGGTCAGCCTGGGCCACATAGAAAGCTCAAGACAAACCTAAGCTACACAGTGAGACCCTCATCTCAAAACAGACAAACACACACACACACACACACACACACACACACACACACACAAAGACTGCGGATGTAGCTCAGTGCAGAGCCTTTGCCTATTGTACACAAAGCAGGCCCTGGGTTTGGTTCCAGCACTAGCCCAGTGTGTGTGTGTGTGTGTGTGTGTGCATGTGTGTATGCACGCACATGTGTGTGGGGTTGATTCTGTCCTCTTTTTGTCTCTTGATGGGGATTCAATCTCAGCACATGAAACCTGGAGGGTAACAGTTCACTGCCTATCTAACCCACCGCTGTGGAAGTGGTGCTTTATGCAGCGGTGAGACCAGGCGGGCTCAGCATACTGATGCTCCTAGCACCCTCCTTGATCTGTGATTTCTGTGCCCTGGCAGAGTTAGCCTGAGAAGAGAGATAGGCAAGGCTGGGCACAGGAACTGCAGGTGCACCAGGACCCACTTGGCATCCAGTGGGGATCTTTCCTCCAAGAAGCTGTTTGTGACTCTGACCAGGCCAACACCCTCATTCCCCCTTTAACTCTCCGGAACAACAGAAAGTAAGACACAGGCTGCAATGGCTCAATTACCAGTGCAAGCAAGAGGAAAATCTCCTATTACCTGCAAGATTGGCTTATTTTCACCTTATTTACTTTAGAGATTGTGTGGGGCTAAGATCTGGGTGGATCCGGATCAGCCAGTGTTCTCCTGACCTATGGATGGAGCCCTGCCACACTGCCTGTATCAAGTAGCCTGCAGGGAGGGAAGCTCTGTAGGTGCAGGTGACGGGGACAACCCATGTTGTCCCATAGCTGGAAGTTGGTTGCAGAGAAATGTCCCACACAAGGCCTTGAGCTTGATGGAAAGACTTAAGAAAGCCTGTGAGTTAAGCATTATGGTTATTGCCCCTAAACTTACACAAGAAGGGGCTGGGACACAGAAAGGTGGAATAACTTTTCCAAGGTCACACAGCTAGTAAGGGACTGAGCTGGGATTTGAACCCAGGCAGCTCAGCTCCAAAACCATTTTCTTAATGGTTCTTTTATCTGCCTCCTCTGAATGCTTAACTTAGAACCAGTACTGATTCTAACCACCCAGGTGTCCTCAGCACTGGCCCTCATGAACCAAGTTTTGTCCTCTGCAGTGAAATCAGGAAGGTTTTCTGCCCGTCCATCTCAGGTGCTCACTGCAGGGTTGTTAGAGCCATGGAGGGCAAGACTCTCTACGGTGGCTTTGCCTGTCTCAAGGTTTGCTGGTGAGCCCCATTGTCTGGGTGTACTCTATCTCTTACTGGGTCATCTTCGTGTCATCATCTTAGGACTGGGTCATCAGTCCTAGGTTCTCCAGAAGGCAGGGACAAAGTCGCCACCTCACTAGCATCTGTGCTTTATTGATGCCTGTTGAATTCAATATATGAGTCTGAGGGAGACACAACTCAGAACACAGCCAGTGAGATTGCCGTTTATAGGCAAGCGAGTGGGGCGTGCCCCTGAAGGTTTACTAGGAGGTGAGGTGTGCATGCTGTACCCAGTAGGGTGAGCAGCCTCTGGCAGAGGAGAAGTAGAAGATAGCCAAGGCATAACCTGTAGGCAGCACAGAACTTCATGAGAAGTGCTGGGGTTGGCAGGCAAGGGGTTCCGGTAGACACAAGAGTGTTTTCTCCTGGAGGGGACCATGCCCCTGACTTGCTCTGGCAGGTCCCCAGCAGAGCTCCCCATTGTGCTGGAGGCCTTTAATGTAATGGTCTAAGGAGCAGTAGAAGACGTGGAGGAGCCCTAGGAGTCAAGACAGTTTCTAGAACACTGAAGGCCAAGGCTTGTAGCATTCCCATCAGTGACAGCCTCTGGCCTGCTCCATGACTATGGCTGTTATGTACCCTTCTGGGGATACAAAAGTGTCAGGTTTGTAGGACATTCTACGAATGCTCCCTGTGATAGCGTATTGAAGCTGGCTTTTGTGTGGTCTTGGCAGGACTGAAAGGTCAGAGGCTTTCTTCCTGAGATGAGGTTTTCTGATCTAGATGGCAGCCATGGTCCACAGGGCAGGAATGAGGTGGCTAGACCGAGGTTCTCAGGAGTTCCATTTCTGTACGTGGAGCCATCTAAATGGCAAAAGCCTACCTGGAAGGCTACACTTGCTTACAAGGAGCGCTGCATCTTTCTTTGGTGTCATGGCTTGGAGTGGCTTTTTGGATTGAAGTCTTGGGAGATGGGTCGATAGTAATCCCCAGAAAAGATAATCCAAGTATTCAGGAGGGTCTTCAGTTTAAGGCCAGCCTGGGCTAAATATCAAGGTGGGGAGGGTCTGGACAGAAGAGGGAGGGAAGGGTGGAAGGAAGGGAGAAAGGGGGAAGGAAAAGAAGGAGAAGGCAGAGGTTTTATGTCTGCCAGATGGAGACCATGGCGCAGTTAAGAAAGCCTGTGCGTTAGGCATTATGGTTATTGTTCCTCACAGTGTGTGTGTGGTGTCCAGTGTGGTGTCCCTCCTAACTGACACAACCTTCCCTCAGACCCACAGAGAAGAGCTCGCTCCGACTCTGCCTCACACCATCCAGAGTTGGCATCTCTATGGACTGTGATTTGGATTTTGTTGGAGTTTTTGTATCTCGATGTTGGATGTTACACTGGCTGCCGGTGGGGGGAGGGGGGTCCTCTCTGACGTGATGTCTCAGCTTCCCACTCAGCAAGATGGCCTCAGGGCCAGGACTCACTCTGGGCTCTCCATTCCCCCTAGTTGGTCTAGCCTGGGATGTAGTTATATAAAACCAACACAACTGTTTTCCTGGGCATATTAGCATCTACCCAAAATATTCTACCATCTGATGGACTGGAGTGTATTTTATGTGAAACAAGTTCCATTAAGATTCATAACTGGAGCCTTGAGCCAAAAGGATTTGCTTAAAAATAGCTTAATTATACGCCAAAGATAAGCTGCTAATAGAATTTACCAAACTACTAAATTAAGCTTTCCCACTAATCAAATGCGTATTATACAAGTGTAAGCTCAGCTCAGACCATGGTCCCCTCCAGGCCTCTGGAGAATTGCTGGATCTTTCTCAGTAGGCAGAAGCTGGGACACTGTCTCTCTTCCTGTCCTCAAATGTGGCCGGTTGGCTTTTCTGTCACCTCTTTCTATTTTACTGTAGGTTGAGTCTGATTTGCTCAGGTAAAAGGTTATTTATTCCCAGAGTGTGTCCAGGCTACAGACAATCATAACTCTATTTCCTGTTTCTCAAGCTGCCTCTTTCAAGTCTCTCCATTTTCTGCCATGTGTCACTTCCTGCTGCTCGTCATGACCTCTCTACAGACCATAATACCCCTGCTGTGTCCCTAGCACTCAGATTGTAGGAGGGTCCAGCTTTCATTGGTGTAAGCACTAAAGTTCTGACTTTGCAGATGCAGCTGAAGTCTCAGGCGAAGTAGCCAGATACCTAGCAGACCTTCACAGTTCTATACCCAGCACAAGGTCATGTGTCATGTGAGTTGTGTCTTAGCATCCCCTCTTCAGTGTCTTGTTAGTCATGTCTTGGAGTCCCTACTTCACCAATGAGTACAGCATGCCTCAGGAGGTTAAGTAACAGGTCTGCTTTCCCACTAGGTTCAGTCCTAGTGGGACCTCCAACAATGCAGGCACCTCGCCTGTGGGGCTCTCTGCAACAGCCTGGCTCTCTACAGGAGAATGGGTCCCCACAAGTCATCCCACAACAAGGTCTCTGCTGACCCCCTTCAGTTCATCTTTAGTGATACAGTGATGGTACAGGACCAAAGTCAGCTGTTCATACCTTAGCCCTGGCTTAGGTCTATAAATGTGGTCAGTTAACTCCTTCCCTAGCCTTCCTCGGACATACACTCAGTTAATGTAGCCACCTACTGGGACTCTGTCTATATCCTGCGAAACTGCTGGGGGTGGCCTGTCCCAGAGAGGCCCTAGAAAGAGCATACATCATGGGCATAGTGATGTCTACAGCTGACTGATCTGCCCTTGCTTGGAGGACACACTGCTCACTGCATGGCTGACAATGCTTGACCAATAAACTCCAGAAGACTCTAGAATCCCTCAACCAAGCTCCTGAGGGAGAGCTCTGATTTCCTGGACTTGACATAGACCGAGCTCTAAGACATGTTTCCTGCTTGGTCCAAATCTCATTGCACAAAGCAATGGGATGTGAGTCTTGGTGCTGTTACTTCAGGACTTGGGCCCACAGAAGATGGAAGCAGGCAGGTGGGCAGGTATATCCCAGAGCTCGGCGGAGGAGCTGAGCCCACCATGAGCATAGGCAAGAAGACCTTGCTGTAGCTTGACTTCCTTAAGCACTCTCTCTGGGTCACAGGTACCTCAGTTATACAATAATGGCCCTTCATGTCTTTGAGGGAGGCTGGAAAAATATAGTTAGGAGGTGACAAAGTGAAAGTCTTTAACCAAGATAAAACCTTTTAATTAGCCAGCTAGTTAAGGTTTTGCTTTGCATTGAGTCTTACTCTGTATACCAGGCTCTTCTAGAATTTGAAATCTTCCTGCCTCAGGTCTCACAGTCTCCAGGTGCTGGGACTACAGAAATGTACCACTGTGTATCTTGCAAGCCTTTAAAATAAGAATTATGTATCTTATTCTGCAGCTTTATAGTTCCTAGCCACTCTGTGTTGGGCTACAGTGATGATCTGTGTCATATGACAAACCAGTCAGTGCTGGCTCAGTCCTCCGTGGCTTTTATCTCTACAGTGACCTGTGTAGTCCAGCAAGGACAGTGCGGTTCAGTTACTGCCTCATAGCCCAGAACTGTGAGCCTGTCAATCAGGACTCTCTGGAGAAAGAGATTCGGGCTCTTTGGAGCCCTGTCTGGATTCCACCTGCTACAGCTGATACCCTTGTGATACCCTGGTGACAGAGAGGGAATTTTGCAGAGTGAAAAATTAAAGATTAAAAAACTAGAGGCTGTAACAATGACTTGTGGTGTGTCCTGACAGCTAAGAGATTTTTGCCCTCCTTTAGCAAATATTTGCTGAGGGGTGTGGAGGGCGGAGGCCACAATTCAGGATAAAAGAGGGGTTCCAGGAAGTACATATGGATGGTTATACGCCCATGCACCTGACCGGATGTAGGTTCCAGTCAGTCCTGTTTATTTGGTGCTTACCACATGCAAAGCTCTGTCCTGTGAAGGGTAAACTGAGGCCAGAGCAGAGGCCAGAGCAGCATAGCCACACATGGTGACTTAGTTGCTATTATATTGCTGTGATAGCAGCTTAAGGAAGGAAGGCTTGTTGTGGCCTCATGGGATCTTATCTGTACAGTTCAAGGTATAATCCATCATGGCAAGGAGGGCAAGGCAGTAGGGCCATGAAGCAGCTGGTCACATTGCATCTATAGGCAGGGAGCAGAGAGCAACCAAAGATTGCTGCCATTCAGTTTGTTTTCTCTACTTTGTGGTGGACTCAGCATACCTGCTAGGGAATGTTGCCACCCATAGTGGGCAGGTCTTCCTACTTTAGCTGATGCATGCAAGATAGCTACCCCCACCTCACTGCCACATACAGGCATACCTAGAGGTTGGTAGACTAGGTGAATTTAGAATCTGTCAGGTTGACAGCACTAATCATCACACACAGCTAGTACATGGAGATCAGAATTCAAGTCCAGGCGCAAGGGCTGCAGAGCCCACTCCCACCACGGAGTATATGACAACAGTGACATTTTCTACCATTGATGCTATTTGCCCCTCCCACTGCTCTCTCCAGGCACTACTTTTTAGTCTTTATTTCAAAACACAGGTTTTAACACTAGGTCTGATACACTTGACGATGCGTTTAGCGTTTCAAATGAAATTACAGCAGCGGGAACATGGAGTCTCTGAGGTGTAAAATGCTCCACAAATAAGATCAGATTATTGTGTCTAACATGATAAGGAGATAATCAGAGGTGTTGAATAGTTTGCCCAAGGACCCAGTAGCATCATATGGCACTGTCACTATCAGCCCTGGTCTTGGGACTGCAGAGTAAGTGATGGAGAACTAAGAATCCTGTGCTGGGTTTTTTGTCCCTTTCCATGGGACAATAACATTAGCTCTTGATGAAACTGAGAGAGTCAAGACATAGGAGCAGGTGGTGGTGATGGTGGATGTGTGTGTGTGTGTGTGTGTGTGTGTGTGTGTAGGGGCATGGTCTCTCTCAGGATGAGGTTGTAGCAGTTGAGTCTGAAAGACTCCCCCAAGGGAGACCTTGAAAGGACGCTGACCCAAAGACACTCCAGAGACCGTCTTGCTGCAATCACAAGAGTCAGGTACTTTATTATCGAAGCTTCAGGCCAATACGTGCCTCACGCAGAAGGTAGAGGTATCGACCAAGAAGCCCAAAAGCTTAGGGTTAATATAGGCAAAGGCTGAGGGGAGGGAGAGGGTTGTGGCTTAGTTACACACAATTGGTTGTTTCAAATGTCTGTAATGTGTGTAAGCAGATTTCGGGCAGAGGTTTGACAAATCTCACAGGAACAATCTCTGGTCCCTGTGGCCTTGGGACCCAGTGTGAATGTTTATCTGAGCCAACAGACCATCTGGCTGAATTTAATTCGCAAGTCCTTGGGACCTCTGGTGGGAGTTTTTTTAGAGGAGGCTAAGTCAAATATCACGGAACCTATTCCCGGAACACTCACTTGACCTTTGTTTCTCCAGCTCTGCATCCCCTGTGACGGCCTTGGGTTAGCAAGCTAGCTGACCTGCAATTTTAACTACCAGTATCTGAACCAAGGCTCGGCTCTCCGTTATATCATTGATCTCAGCTAACTCAAAATTCCTTTTCAAGTCTTCTAGTTGGAGGCAAGTCTCTGGGGGAGAGGGTGGACAGAAGAGGCTGGGCTGCACTGTGGGTGGGCTAGTAAGGATTTCATAACCTCATAAAACCGAGGCAATGCGTTATTTTAAAACACAGAGTTAAACTGGGGCTCTGGATGCATTCCTCCAGTGTACGAAGGTACAGATCCAAATTTTCTCAAGTAAAGAAAATGTAAGTATGTTTGTTTAAAAGATCCATGGATTGACCCTGAAGTAGTGGAAGGTCATTCGTGAGCTCTGTAACAGACACGGATAATAGGAATGGCTGCAAAGCGTACGTAGTCCTTGCTGAGGGACATACATTGCTTGTTTGTTTATTCACTCATTTTCAAAGGGATTTACTTTTCAGATCAGAAGCTGTGCAGGGACTATTTCATGTGTGTTTGCTTTACTTATTCTTCACAAAGCCCTTGTGTGCCTGGCGCCATTGTATGAGTTTTTACGATGAAGAAATGTACACTCTGAGAGATTGAGTAACTTAGCTCATGTTCCCTGGACAGTAAGAGATGCAGCAAGATATGAATATGTCTCACAACAAATCTGCTATTTCCTCAAGACATGCAGAAGAAAGCCTTTTCAGTCTCTCTGTTCTTAATCTCAGATCTTCCGTTTAGGTCTTCTCTCTTCCTCTCTGAAGTATGTTTAGGAAAATTTCCTCCAGTGAGGGCCTGTCATGGCCGCTTTTGTTCTTGTCCTTCTCCAATGCTGTTTTTCTTGTTTTGGGGAAGATACAGTCTTCACATGGTGGAAGGGTTTCACCATCCTCTTTTGGAATGTTTGTTGCTGAGGAGAAGCATGAACCACTCAAATGTGAATCACTGTAAAGTGATAAAGCCTTCTTGTTACTTTTAAAACATTTAAAACATTCTCTTGGGAGTGCAGAGGTGGCTCATTGAGAAAAATGTTTTCTATACAGGAGCGAGGACCTGAGGTCAGCTCTCTAGAACCCTGTGACAATGAAGCCTAGTAATCGCAGCACTGGGGGAGGGGGAGGCCAGAGAGAGCAAGAGGATCCTGGGCCCACATTAGTCAGCCAGTCTATCCAATCAGGGAGTGCCAAAGTCGCTAAGCCCTTGTCTCAAAAAATGTTGCCTGCATTCTCCCACTCAGCAAGCTTTCTTACTCTTATACAGTTCAGTGTCCCCTGTGTAGAGATTGGTGTTTCCCACAATGCACTGGGTCTTCCTACATCAATTAACAATCAAAACACAGAGATGCCCATGTAGGCCAACCTGATTTAGGCAATCCCACATTCAGGCTCTCCTCCCAGCTGATTGTAGATCAATTGTGGTAAGCTGACATTTAAAACTAACCATTACAAAGATCGGAAAGATGACTCAGTGGTTAAGAATGAACATTGCTCTCTCAGAGGACCTGAACTCAGTTCCTAGCAACCAGTTGGAATTGTGGGTAGTTCAAAACCCACACCTCCAACTCCAGAAAATGTGGCACCTTTGGTCTCTGCCAGACTTTGTACTCATATGTGTGTACACACACACGCGCACACACACACAATTAAACAACACCACCTAACAATTACAGATGGGAAATGGGGCTGTGCTACAAACCCTCAGGCCCCACCCACATTGATCTACTTCCTCCTGCCAGGCCCTAACTCCTAAAGTTTCTATAACCTTTTGAAACAATGTCACTCTTTGGGAACCAAGTGTTCAAACACATGAGGCTATGGAAGGGGGTCATTTCCCATTCAAGCCACAACAGACATATGTGATTTGTGTGTGTGTGGGGGGGGGGCATTCAAAATGTTCTCTATTTGTTATTTTGAAATGCTAAGGTAGTTATTATCAGCTCTAATTGTCCTACTGTGCTGTAGAGCATTGGAAATAATGACATGGAAACTACTCCGGATGGCTGGAGGTGTGAAGAAGAGACTCACATGTTCTCAGCTTCCTGTTATTCTATGGCTGATCTGCCTGGAGAGACACAGTTGATTTTGACTCCTGGCTTTGGAGGTTTCTGTCTCTGGTGGCTTGGTTCTTTTGCTCTGTGTATGTGACAAGGCCGTCATCATATTAGGCATATGGCATCATATTAGCGTATGGCAGTTCAAAGCCTCCTTCATCACGTTCCAAAGGATGAGGGATGATGGGGGGCTGGGAGAGGAGGTTGACAGTGGTTTTTCTGTCGAATAGCTGTTGGTTGTGAAGACAGAAAAATGGCTGGGCTAGTAGTGGGAAGGGCCTGGTAAACTCAGTAGGCACAGTTCCCTGGAAGGGTGCAAACAGAAGCTGGAAGTATGTGTAGGTTTAGTCTGTCAGTGAGAACATCTGTCTGTCTCAGGCTTTCTCCTGGATGCTGAGGTGCAACCAGCAAGCAGGATGCGTGTGAGCCTGTAGCAGGTAGCAGAGAAGCCAGAAGACAAGGACCGGGGACAAAGTAACAAAAGAGCGTGCCCTCTCAGCAGGCCAGGTGTGCACCAGCCTGGCTGCTCCAGTCACTGTGCCGTGTGTGCATCAGGTGCCCAGAGCTTACCCACTTCCCAAGTGTAGTCCTGTACCCTTTAACAACATTCCTTTCTGCGTGCCAACCCCAGGCACTGGCAACCACTCTTCTAGTTTTCTCTATAAGTATAACATTTTATATTTATATTTTACACAAAAGTAAGACTGGCAATATTGTCTTTCTCCAAATGTGTGTGTGTGTGTATTGGTGTACAATGCATGTGCGTCTATGAGTATACAAGTCCTTGTGTGTCTATGAGTGTACAGTACATGTGTACATGAATGCACAAGTGCATGTGTATATGGGAAATGACTGAGAACCCCAATAAGGATGGAGAGAAAAGTTGGGGGCATGTCATATTGTAGTCTGGGGATGCTATAACCAGAATCATGTGTTTGTGACCCTGGGATAGGATCTTAGGAACCTCTGAGGATATATACATCACCTTGGTTAATCGCAGCTGTAAGTTGCCCAACAAATTCAACTCACTGAATTTAAATGATGGTAGTTACTGCATAGACAGCTGGAGTCTGGGGAAGGTGAATGGGAGTGTCTGCTCAGTGGCTCAGGGGTATCAACCATCAGGGGTTGAGAGTCCTCCTGTTCTGGCCGACATGCTTCTGCCTCTTGGTCACAGTGTGGCTGCAGAAGCCCTGCTTACTGTATGAGACCAAGCAACGTCCATCAGAGGAAGGGGCCATGTGACCGGTGCCTGGGACTCTCCTGCTAACCTTCTTCTGTCTCATGCTAGAATAGGTCAGGAGCTCAGCCGACCTTGTTGACAACCACGGTCTTGTTTGTTTTCATAGGCTGAGACTCTGGGGCAGGGATGAGGTTGCCACCCTGTGTGGTAAGTCCAGAGTGTGTGAGGAAAGAGGAAGGGATGGCTGGAATTGTTTATGCAAGCAGAGCCGTCTGTCTCAAAGTCGGCTCCAAGATAAAGGCTCAGCTGCTCCAAGTCTGTTCCACCCTGACAGTCAACAGTGAATTTCTCAAAGTCAAAGCAGGGAACCGTTTCCTCTGTTCTACCCACAGGCAATGGACTGACCTCAGCTGCTCTTCAGGAGGCTGGCTACTTATCAAGACGGGACAGCGGCAACCTGCTGCTCCTATTCTGTGAGCCCAACCTGGACGTCTGGTGAACCCTTGACTCTGCCACATCGTCCCATCCTGGAGCATCTCTGGAGGACCCTGAGAGAACCAGAATTCAGAGCCCTCGGGTTCAGAGGAGTTCCAGTTGAGTCCAGGCAAGTGTGCACCTGGGTATAAGGCCTCCCGGGAAATGTGAGTTTTCTTGGATGTCAGATATGCTAGAAGGTGGGCCAGATAAATGCTATGAATGTCAATAATGGATCTCCACTCCCCCCTCTCTCATGTATGCATGTGTGTGTGTGTGTGTATGAAACCCTGTCAACTCTAAAGCGTACTTCTAAACCACCTGTATCTTCTCCAGTCTCCTTGAGAAAATCCCTTAGCACTACAAATGGGTCATCTTTCCCCTCCAAGCCTTACCTCCTCCACCAGGAAGAGTGAGCTGGTAAGAAGCTAATGGGGAGACTTGGACCAAGGACAGCAGATAATGACCATAGGCACTTCGTCCCCAGGACGCAGAAGTTGACAGATAGCCTGACATCTTAAAGAATGTCCAGAAGACCTGGCAGGTGTGCCTCTGCCTGCACTGGTTTGTGGAGCAGCTAAAATAAAGAGAGGCTAGGAGATGGAACCCCGGAGGGGACAGCATGGTGGGAGGCAATTGAGAGTGGCTTCCGGGGCATCCAGCAGCAGCAGTGTAAGAATATGTGAGCTGAGACTCATCTGCCCCTCATGATGGTGTTGTATTTTATTTCTTCCTGGAATCTTCCATCAGAATGTCAATCCCTTTAGAGCAGTTGGCGGACTATGTTATTTCTCTTCTAGTCTTCACAGTGGCAGTATTCAATTATGATTTCTTGAGGCGCTCCTATAAAACATAGCCTGGCCGGTCAAGACCCTAGAGTTTCCCTTCCTGGTGCTGTCATCAGTCTCTGACCCTAGAGTTTCTCTTCCTGGTGCTGTCATCAGTCTCTGTTGAGCACAAGACCATCAGACCTGAGGTGGCTCTGAGCTTGTCTTTCCTAGGGCTGTTGTAACAAAATAAAAGCTGGGTGATTTACAACACAAACATCCTGTTTCCCCAAAGCAAGTGGCTGAAAGTGTGAAATCAAGGTGACTCCCGGGGTCTTGCTCTCCCTGTGATGTGTGTGATGTATGAACACTCCTCCCTGCTCCTCCCCAGCTGCAAGTGGCTTGTTGGCCATCTGCAACAAGCCAAGGTGACCCTTAGCTTGCAGTCATAGTGCTCCAATTTGTCTCTGTTTCACATGACTTTCTAGAATCCGTGTGTGTGTGTGTGTGTGTGTGTGTGTGTGTGTGTGTGTGTGTGTG
>NW_021620828.1:3343335-3362276 GCF_004785775.1 Grammomys surdaster
GTGTGTGTGTGTGTGTGTGTGTGTGTGTGTGTGTGTGTGTGTGTGTGTCTGGGACAGTTCATAAGAATGCAATCATGTTTGCTTAGAGGCCCCTTCTACTCCAGTATGGCCTCAGTTTCACTACTTGCACCCAACAACCTACTTTCTAAATGAGACTACATTCTGAGACACTGGGGTAACCACTCTGACTGCACGAGAGCCTGTTCTTTTTGAGGTCAAAATTCAGACTAATAACACTAATTTGTTCACAGTGACAAGGAGAGGGATAGGCAGAGGGGCTACGTGTAAATGTCACCGGTGTCCTTTTGGGCTTCCTGGAAGAGTCAGGGAGAAGAAAGAACGAGAAGGAGCATGTGGCCTCTGCTCCTGGTCTAGAGAGGTGTGAGCGACAGCTAGTGTTCAGAGAAGGACCCCACAATACCATGCTCTGAAGGAGGAACAGTACCTTCTTCTCCCTACCCACTTCATAGGACAAGTGTCCCAGTGTAAGAGTGGAGCCCAGTTCTCTCCTGCAACCGTACAGGTCCTGAGGATCAAACTCAAGTCATTAGGCTTGGTAGCAGGCACCTATACCCTAGGCTGGCACCGAACTCATGATCCTCCTGCCTCTGCCCGCCTGGTGCTGGGATTCACGGTATCACCTTGCTCTATTGTGCAGTCATAGCATGCTATCCATGCTTCCTTTGAACATCGCTGTTTCTTACTTAACTCATCTTGCTTTTGTCTTGTGAGGGCTTCCTCATTTTCTTTGATTTCTTGGAACAATGTCTCCTGTAGGCCAGGCTGACTTGAAGCTCAGTCTGTAGCCACGAATGACCTTGCTTGCTGGGATTATAGGCGGTGACTGAACCCAGGGCTTTGTCCATCTCTTGGCAAGTACTCTGCTAACTGAGCTGCCTCTGCATCTTAGAGCTTCCCCATTGTGTGGTACCCCACCGTATAGCTTACATGGTTGTTTATGTCATTTAGTGTTATGGGTAATGCTGCCCTGAGTTTACTGCCTCTTTTATTGTGTCTGAACATGTATAATATTTTAAATTTCCGAGTTACCTTTGAAATAACCAAAGGACCCAGAATTTGGCTTCTTCTAGCACTCTAACAGCTGGTGGGGCTGAGTACCACTTGTCTCCGTAAGTACTACTAGCGAGCCTGCTGCCAATCAACATCTTCTCTGCCATCTCTTTAAGTATCTCATGGTTGATCCAGTGCTGATGACCTGTTGGCACTGCAGTGAGATGAAAGAAGAAAATGACTCTAAATGATGATGTCATCCACAGTGGAAACTGAGAGCCAAGCAGGCTGATGTGTTCAGCCCCCAACCGGGGGGGGGGGGGGAGGAGAATGGCTTCTCTGTAAATGGGATTCTAACTCATTCGACTAACTGGGGCACCTCTTGCTTTGTCCTAAACCTTGAGCTTGCTTTGTGTTGTGAGGTCCATGCCCTCATCTCAAGGGTAGAGGAGGAGGAGCTGGGCTGTCTGGCTGTTCTAGCACCGTCTGGGACTCGGCTTAGTAACCAGCAATAAAAACGAGTAGAGCTGCATGATGCTTAGTTTTCTCTTTGCTTCAGTCAAATACCTGAAGAGAAGTAATGCAAAGGCAGGAAGATTTCTTTTGGCTTCCAGTGGGGAAGGCTTGTGGGAGCACTGGCTTTTATCGTTGGTGGTGGGAGCCAGTGGCATGGCCTGCACCCGTCATCCCAGGGAGCACAGCGCTTTGGCCAGCCCTACCCTTCTACAGATGTCTGCTAAGCCTCATGTCTAACAGGTTTCGGAAGCTTCCAAAGCAGCATCAGCAGATGGGGACAAAGCATTCAAACACCCTAGCCCATGGTGGGCAACCTGAGCGTCATGAGGGATGACACTGGACAAGTGCACAGTCCCAGCAGAGTTTGAACGCCATCGGTAGCTCAAACTAGATAAGACTAGAATCTGAACCTGTGTTTTTCTGACTCTGCAGCTTGATGCTTAACATAACGAAGCCTGTGCTTCACAGGGGGAAAAAGTATGGTTTACAAATATACCTCTTACTCTCTAAGGATGTCATCTGTCATGCCATATGCCTTGGTGGCAGTAGCCATCATGAAGTTAAGAGCATATCTGAAAATTGAGAAGGCCTCTGTGCTTACCCGTTGCAAGCTGTCACTTTCATAGTTTGCTTCACTGCCTCTTTGCTCCTTCAGACCCCAAACACATATTGAGTGAGCTCTGCATGCCAGGCCCCTTGCTGGGTTTGAGAGATAAGATGAAAGAGTCACATCCTGATGCTTACAGCTCTTTTAAGACAGGGCAGCAGAAAGCTGTGGTACTCCCAGCTTGGCATTGGCATGGCATGGCAGGCAGGCGTGTGTCAGCTGGGTCCTGAAGGAAGCAAAAGAAAAGGATTTACCCTGAAGTCGGGAGGTGGGTGGTTCCCGGATGTCTTAAGACTTCATCTTTTTCTTTAAACAATGCATAGTGAAGGAAGGAAGTGAGGGCCCGGAAGTGGTGCCTGTGGGCTAAGGGGTTGAGCCATCCTGCCCACAGCTCTGATGACTGTCCATGACAAAGGGACAAGGCCACACTGTGAGCTCCCTGGAGACTGGCTCAGACCGTCAGAGATATGGGCTGAGCCTGGTTTCAGTTTTTCTCATTCCTGAACGATCGATTGTTCAATCAATCCCTTCTTCAGCTTTGGGTGGCCTCCTCGTTGGACACTCATGAAGGTAATGAAGTCCAGACAGCCACTAGGCAGAGGAGAGGAGGAGGGCCAGAACCGGAAGGCAAGGGTCCAGGGCTGCTTGTTGCTGTGGTGGTGGTTCTGAACTGATGCTCTGCTCCCTCCCCAGCCCCCAGTTTACATACAGCAGCATCTGGAGTCTGTGGTTATCTTTGAGTAACTGGGGTTTTGCTTTAGGTGTCCCCCGCCCCCTAGTGTGACATTAACAAACCACAGCAGCCTGCAGGCAGGGCTGGCAAGGAGGGAGCCTGCTGTTCTTAGACAATGCTCTGGTCTGCAGCTGCTGCTGGCACTGGCAGGGACGCTGTAGAAAATGAAGGTGCTGAAACAAACAGTGATTCTGAGGTCTCTTCCTGGCTCTTCGGTTGAGAAGGAAATTATGAAGCACTTGTAACATGTTGAAAGGGACAACAGAGTCCTGATGGGTTCAGGCCATGGACATTTCTACTGTGCATCTCTGTGTCGATTGTCATGTTGTGACTGTGATGTGTCCTGTACCCTTCCTGTTCTCAAGGAACCAGTGACAGGAAAGGGATCAAAATACACTGCTTACCTGACCTTTCCAGCTTTGCTTCTCTGAGAAATTAGCTGTAGTCCTAATGAGGTCGGTGCTGCCCCCTAGAGGACAGAGGTACAAATTGTCAGAGACATTATGCGAGAAGCCCAGGTTTGTTTGGGGGAAGAAGTTTAACTGGCAAAAGGACAGTCTTGAGAGGGTGGTATCCTTCCCTGTCTCGTGCAGTCTGTCTAGGTTAAAGCATTTCCAAATACTCACTGAAGTGAAAGACCACAGTGTAGTATGCAGTTCCCATGAAATCAGGAAACCGCCCACTGGTTTAGAGAATCAGCGTAGAGATTCTTCGGAAGTTGTTAGGGACAGAGTTCGGGTTCTGGCAGTGCCACAGCTTGTCCGCTTGTCCACCAATATGACAATGAAAGAGACAAATGAGGAGAAATCTCAGTGGGCAAAGTGCTTGTGAGCCTGAGTTCAGTCCCCAGGATTCTCATAAGAAGCTGGGCTTGGTGGCAGCCATTTGTAATCCTAATGCTTGAGAGGAAAAGACTGGTGGCCCTCAGGGACTGGAACTCACTGGCCAACCAACCTAGCTGGGATGGTTTGTATGTGCTTGGATCAGGGAGTTGTACTATTTGGAGTTGTGACCTGGTTGGAGTAGGTGTATCACTGTGGGTGTGGGCTTTAAGACCCTCATCCTAGCTGCCTGGAAGTCAGTATTCTGCTACCAGCCTTCAGATGAAAATATTGAACTCTCAGCTCCTCCTGTACCATACCTGTCTGGATGCTGCCATGTTCCCACCTTGAGGATAATGGACTGAACCTCTGAACCTGTAAGCCAGCCCCAATTAAAGATTGTCCTTATAAGAATTGCCTTGGTCATGTCTGTTCACAGCAGTAAAACCCTAACTAAGATACTAGCCTAATCGGAGATCCCACGGAAGACCCAAATACCAAAGTGAGCAGCTCCTGAGGGAGTATTTGGAGATTGACCTCCACAAGCACGCACGTGCGCGCACACACACACACACACACACACACACACACACACACACACAAACAGACGAATATGCACACATTCACAAAAGACTTGTTCAATATGATCACATTAGGAAGAGGAACAACAACAAAAGAGTCCTGTGCCCCCAAACTCTCTTCAGGTCTTGACGTAAGGTTTATGTTTAAGCTGAGCTAAGGTGTGCATCGTCCCCTCCCCTTATTCCCACCATTGGCCCATCGGATTCCTGGCTCCAGCTTGTCCTGTCAAGTAGTCTGCTAAATTTCCAGAACTGTAATGTCTTCTTGGGAGACTAGCTCCACCTGTCATGGCTCTAGGTTTCTCTGTGTAGCCCTATCTGTCCTAGAACTAGCTCCATAGATCAGGCTGGCCTTAAACTCAGAGATTAACTCGGAGATCCCTGCCTCCTGAGTGCTGGGATTAAAGGCCACACCGCAGCATAGCACATGATTGCATATGAGGCTTAGCCCATGTGTGTGAATAACACACTTCTCTGCTTTCTCTGCGTTCACATTCATCGTTGCTTCAGTAAAGGCTGCTTCCTCCTTCCTCTCTTCACACACAGGCTGGGAAGGGCTTTGTCATCCCTTAGCCTTACATTGCAACAACAAATCCCATTGCCTTCTACATGGTTCTGCTACCTGTGCTTGTTATGGGGAGTGGATTTCATTGGTCTTACATCCGGTCTAAATGTGTCCATCATCAGGGTGTGTTCCATCATGCATTGACTGTTCTGTCACGTGTCTCAGGACAGTCATGACCATCTTCATAGTGACTTACGTGCCATTAAAAACTGTGAATTTGGAGGCTGGAGTCATGGCTCAGCAATTACATGCGCTGGCATTTCTAGAGTACCTGGATTCAATTCCTAGCGCCCACATGGTGGCTCACAAACATCTGTAAGTCCAGTCTCAGGGGATCTAACACCCTCTCTGGCTCTGTCGGCATGTGGTATGCAGACATACATGCAGGTAAAACACCTATACGTGTGAAAATAAACAATAAAAACTTAAAAGGAATTTTAAAAGTTGTAGGGTTCCCCCTTTCATATTTCAGTTAAAGCTAAATGATTCAGAGAGCTGAACTAGTTTATCTAGGAATTTTAACATAAGAGGTAAAATGTTTGCCATGGAGATGGAGCACTTGGGGTAGTTAAAGAATCTCTAAGGTTGGGAACATTCTGTGCAGTGTTTATGCAACAGTAGCTGATAGCTCGAGGTGGCACGTCTGAGCACTTGACTCTCCGGTGCTAAGTCAGATGGTTAGGCAGCGTGTGCAGTTAGCTCACACTGGCAAGCTTCACTGTCCCACACCGGTGGTTTCATGAATGTGAGCAGAGCATTTGTGTCCCATGCCCTGAAGGACTATTGATACTTGCAGTGTCATTGGGAAGATCTCAAAATGACTTGAAGTAAATTCTGTATCCTTCTTCCAAACTTCTTCAAAGGGATTGTTGTAACCCATCTTCAGGCCACCAGCTAGGACTGAGAACAGCTAACCTGGTAGTGTACCTAGTTAGTGATCAGCTAACCTGGTAGTGTACCTAGTTAATGATTAGTCGGTTATCTCGTATGCGGAAGCATCTCCAGGATGAGGGCACACAGCTCCATGCCCTGTTTCCCGCTGACTTACACAGTGAAACTTTCATTAACGATGCCCAAGAAGCAGATTTCTCTCTGACTTCAAGGCTGGCTCAGCAGGAGAGGAGCTGAGAAGCTTCCAGACTGCTAAGCAGGAGCTCATAAACTGCATTAGTGGATCTAGTACTCCCAGGCCTGCTTTGGAACTGTGAGCTCAGAAAGGGCCAGTTGTGTGGAAGCAGAGATGTCACCTGAGGGTGACACTGTTTTCTAAATGTGCCTGGCAAGAAACATCCAGGGTCTGCGATGCCTTGACTAGGGGCAGAGCCTGGTCAGGGGGCAGGAGGAAGAGAGCAGTAGACACATTATTCTTAGTCTCTGGTTGTGAGCTTTGCTGACATTTGGTGACCCGTTGTCCTTGAAGTGAACAAAGGATGTGGGAACACTCTCGGTATGTTTTTTCAGAGTAATGTTTTTAACCAAAAGAGATCTTTCTTGCATGGATGGGTGAGGCGATCTGATGCTGTTAGGTAGCTTGCTACTGCTTCCTCTTTCCTTCCCTAAATGATTTCTGCTTCTGTTTTCATACCCTGTGTGTATGCACGAGCTGATGCGTGCATATGTGTGTGTGCATATGTGTATGTGTGCTTGTGTGTGCGTGCATGCATGTGTGCATGTGTGTATGTGTGTGCATGCATGTGGGTGCGCATGTGTGCTTGTGTGTGTGCATGCATATGTGCATGTGTGTATGTGTGCATGTGTGTATATAAATCTTGGTTCTCTATCTATAAGAAAAAACTTACATATTTGTCACTCTTTTCTGTTTGCTGTTTCCCTCTCTTGCTTCCATTCCCTGTAGACTCTTCCGTCCTCCAGCACGACCGACTCTCTTCCTGCTTCCATAACTTATTCAGATTCTGCATAGGGGAGAACACATGCAGTCTTTGTCCTGTTTAACTTAGCACAGCGATCTCTCTGTCCACTCATTTTCCTGCAGATGACACTTCTGTTCTTTATGGCAGAATAAACACCACCGTGCACGTGTTTCTCACTCTATCTGTTGGTGACCATCTAGACTGGCTCCATATCTTGGCTAATTGTGACTAATTCTATAATAAATGGACATGTTCATGTGTCTTTGGGGTGCCCTGGCATAGAATCTTTCTGGTACATTCCCAGGAGTGTTATGTCTGGAACAAATGATAGTTTATTTTGGTTGGGTGTCTCCTGTTTTAATTTTGAAGGAGATGCTGCACACAGACTACATTGAAACCGTGGATCTCAAGGACCAATTTTGGGATCCCCTGAGTGGGGAAGTGACAAGGTAGTGGTCATTTTGGACATGATCTTGCTTCAGGAAGCACTACCACCTGTTCTTACTCATTATGGTAGGTAAGGCCTTTTTTCCCATGAGACTGTGGCATGGGGCTGAGATTAGGGATGGAGGTAGAGCCACGGCCAACACAAGGATCATTGCTGCTGTTTGTGGCCTTCCTTGGAGCACTTCCTCTGAGCCTCAAGGACAGAGGTCCTGTGGAAGTCCAGCTGAGCAATAAACACAGCTCCTCCTGCTTGCTAAAACCAGGAGGCTTCTCAAGAGTGACTGGCAGGATGGATAAAGGCATATCAACAGATGCTCTGAACCATGGAGAGAAAAATGTCCTGCAAGGAAAGGACATGGCAGACACTGGACACTGATTGCTCCTGTAGGCTCAGCCACAGGAAACCCTACTGGCAACAGGACAGGCAGATCCTGGCCTCTGAGGCCTCAGAGTCTAGTAGCAAGACATATCCTATCTGGCTTTACAAGGAATTGCTTATTTAGCATGACCATAGAAATACCAAGGAGGGTACATGGTCCTCATGGCACAAGGACATATAACTAAAGGCCTAGCCTAGACTGCAAAGATCCTCTTGTCCAGCCCAAACCATTCACAGGTGAAATTTGAGGCTCAGAGCAGGGAACAAAATTTTCAGAGGTGATCTGGTCTGGTTGGTGACTGATATGGAAACCAAAGCCACTTTTGTGCCGCCCCCACCTCCATCCCAATCGTGGTTTCACTGGAGCCAGGATGGAGTGACACGTGTATGGAGGGCCAGATGTGTCTGCATCTTCATGGACTCATTCAGACCAAGGGGCTTTTAATGAGGAATACAGTGGATAGGAGACCAGGTGGGTGCTGACCGTATCCTGCCTAGAGGACGCACAGCCCTATTCCATATGAGCAGGAGAGATTCTAAGTAAGGGTTAGTGCCTGTGGGTACCATGTGCCCCATGTTGTCATCGGAGGTAGTAAGCACATCCACATCGGATGTGGTTGCTAAGAAACAAGGCAGCTCTCAGCCAGAGCAGTGCACCACACCTCCCAACCCCCGTTCTGACTTCTACTCCCTGGGGATGTGCTAGTCCATGTTAGGGATCTTAAACAGTTTTCCCAGTGAGCCTAGCCTTTTCACCAGACAAATTTTGTGTGACCCGAGTTTATAGATATATAAAATAAGAATACAAATCAAATATTGATTGATCATAAACCATAATGAAATTTACTTTAAAACAATTATTTGATACATACAATCTTTTGATTTATTAAGGAGGAGAGTCTTTGCATACCAGTAAGGCAGCTGCATATGTAATTTTTACGTTAAAATTAAATGTTGACTAATATTTGACATTGCACCTTTAGTCAAGATTTTGATATTATAATCATCAACACTAAGGATACTACCTCCATAAATACACAGTAAAACATGGCAGAAGTATTTTTAGGATGATTGCAGAAATCATTGGAAATTCTGTTCTATGTTCAGGCTGAAATTTATTTGATAATATCTAAATGAAACTCAAATCAGTAATTCAGACACCAATTAAAATTGTATTACTTTTTATTTATTATTTGTGTGTATGTGTACATGTGTATATACACATATGTGTGTGTGTGCACATATCACAGCATGTGTGTGGATATCTGAGGGCAAGTTTGGGGAATTGGTTCTTTCTTTTACTACGTGGGTTCAGAGGACTGAACTTGGGTAGTCAGCCTTAGCAGCAGGCATCTTGGCTTTCTGAACCATCTCACCAGCCCCAAACACCAGTTTTTAAAAGCAAACATCTAACACAAGATAATTAAAAGCTATAATAATTTAACACACTAAGAAGTGTGATGGGGAAGTCTCAGTTGTCCATAATTAAGCTGTTATGTTTCTATAAGAACAGAAAGCATCCCTTGTGCAGTGGAGACACTGTTACTCATGACCCAGTCAGTGTCTCATACCTTAGGCGTTTCCGGCTGCATTCTTCAGTGTCACCTCATGCGTTAGCACCTGCAGCACAAAGTGCATGTGTTCTGTGTTCAGAACCACGGCTGCCGTGGAGCTGTGCCACATAGCATGAGCTCGTGCCACCACATACACTTCGGATTCATTACATGTTTGATTTTGAATTAATTGTTGGTCATTGCACATTCAGAAACCTTTTACTATTACCAGATTTCTTAAGACACTCACAGTCAGCTATCCAATCTATGCAGGGCTGCAACCCCTATATAAGAAGAAGCTGGTCCAGTTCCTGGATCTAGATCGTGGCCCTGCACCAGTCTGGTCTCTTTACTTCCCCCTCTTTAACTCCAGACTCCGTCTCCAGAATGCTCTGGAATGTCTAATGGCTGTGTGACCCGAGGTGTGTTACCTAACAGTACAGAGCAGTGTGTGAATGAGTGTAACAGTATCTTACAGGGTATGGGTAGGATTCATTAAGGCAGCTAAAGTGTCTAGCTCAGTGTCTGTTAAATATTTCCAGATGAACTTCTATTCTGAAATCCACCCTACAAGTAAAGGGATTTTTTTTTTTCTGCCTGGATTCAGAGGCCTGAACCCTGGTAGTCTGCCTTGGCTGCAGGCACCTTGACTGTCTGAGCCATCTGATCTGCTCCAAGCACCAATTTTTGAAACCAAGCATCTAACACAATAAACTCAACTCAGACTTAAACTCAGAGGATTAGGGTTCAGAGGATCCAGGAGCCTGTTGAGGTCTGCGTGTGCTACTCACCGTGCTGAGAACTGTGGTTCTGAATGAGCCACAAGTGTAAACAGTCAAGTGTAACACAGTGGATGTTAACGAGGAACACAGAGACCATGAGACTAAACTTCTGAGCCCGTCTCTCTGGACCCACCCCTGCCCTTCAGTCTATCCCGGGCTGATGCTAATTACTCGGTTCCGTTTTCCTGCTCACATCCCATGCTTCTTCCCTCCTCCTGTGTCTTCTCATTGCTCCACTGACCTGGACTTGCCTTCCTCATCTTCCAGATGCCCAGCAGGCACGTCCCTACTCCCCAGTTGACCCCAGTAACCTCATCATTGTCCTTTATTATCTATCCTAAAGTTTTTGAAGACAAATTTTATTATAAAAGTAATAAATGTTGTGTATGAAACAGTTAAGAGGAAAATATCCCCCATAAGCCTAATAAACAACCACCATTCACATTGATTTTCTTCTGTTTTGTTTCTTCAGTCTCTGCCTCTATCTCCCTCTCTTCCCTCCGTCCCTCCCTCCTCTCTGACTAGCTTCCGTTTATCATGTGCATGTATTTTAATTGGGCTGTAAGTTATTGACAACAGGAATGGGCAATTATAGGACACAGTGTTTTGGACTACGGATCCTTCTAAATGGGCAGTAGGATGAAGCCACTAGGTGAATTTGTTTGGCTTTTGAACCTGCTTAATTCCTGCTAGGAGGAAACTCTAATACCTGGAAGTCCTGGCCAGCTAACCCTTCTGCCAAGCGGCCAAGGAAAGGGACCAAACCGAGACCAGGATCCAGCAGCTGACTGAGCCCTGGCCTGTGATGAAGTAGATTTTTACATCTTGCGTCAGACTGTACTGAAATCAGCCCCAGCCCCTGCCATGTTTCTGGTCTTGCTTTAGGGTAACACAGGTTGATCTCAGCCACTTTAATCCCTTGTAATAAAAAGCAGTTCTGAGTCCGTCCAGAGGGGGACAGCGAGGTTTTGCCATTCACACACTCTTGCTTAGACTACAGTTGAAGAGGCGCTGAGGGGAGGCTTGGAAGGAGAAATAATGGCTGCTTTCTGAAAGCTCAGTGTGAGGTGGCTAGAACAGGTCAGGAGGGGAACTCACACTGCAGGCCACAGGGTAAAGGGAAGCAGCCTGTGCAGAAGAATAAAACAGCAGGGGACGCTCACAGCATCCTTCAGGGTGGAGATGGAGAGGCAGGTGAAGATGCACTGCTGCTCTGTGCTCTCCCTGTCGTGTGAAACAGAATATAAGAAGTTCCCTGGTGAGGCTGGCGCGGTGTGGGAAGCAGAGATGCAAGGGGAGGAGCCTGTCACTGTCTGAGCTTTTTCTTTGGGCATGGCGGGATGTTTGTAATTTATATATCTTTTTTTTTTCTTTTTGAAAAGGAGTGTGAGCTTACAAAGGCCATTTCTAGAATTTAAGATTTCTTAGGAACATGTATTGTGAGATTAAGGAGAAATTCGTGAACTTTTGACTTCTGATGAGAAGTTCAGGGAGTCGATTCAAAGCAGAGCTTTGTAACGTACAAATCTGTAAATGTACAAATTATTGACTTGGGCCGGTGCTAAGAAACCTCCTGTTTTGGGAGAAACAGAGTGAAGAGGGGAGAAGCTGGAGGACAGGAGAAGGGAGGGAGGAGGAAGGGGAGAGTTCCAAGCCTAGTTACAGCATGGAAAAGAGATGGAGGGATGGAGTCTGGTGACTTCATGGGTGTCAGTGAGGACAGGAGGGGTTGGAGGCCAGAAGGCCAAATAGCTGGCCAAGATGGAGACTGGATTCAGCACTGATAGAGCATCCCAGGTAACAGTCGTCACTCACCACAGATACAGGGAATCTGGTGTTCTTTCCGGTCTCCCTGGACACAGCATGCACATGGTCCATAGATACTCATGCAGGCAAAATATCCACACACATAGAATAAAAATAAATCTCAAAAGATTAGAAACAACTATAATGTAGTTAGCACATGGTGAACACCAGGTGTGTACTAGGCCCCTTGCTATAAGGACCCCCGTGTTTCATTACCTACATAATGATCTTACCATAGAGATCCTGTTTTCATACATGTTCAGTGACTAAAGTTACCTAAGGTAACTTCTGTAGACCACACAGATGCTCTGTGGTTAAATCTAAAGTCCTGTGTTCTTTGAACAAAGAAAACATAACAATGCCCATCAGGTGTCACATGGAAGCTGAGCACAGACTCCCAGGCCTCCGTGCAAGGCTCTTGTCCCACATTTAAAGGCTACTCTGCCAAGCTGGAAGGGTTTGGAGATAAAGGTGTCACATGAAAGAGTACAAGCGAGTCACCTGTATCCCCAGGCCTGGCCCTGCACCAGCTGTCACCCAGGACCTGTAACTGCAGGCATGCTTTTATTGCAAACGAGATAGTACAATCTTTGACAGTCATATGGGAATGTTTGTGCATTGCAGGTAAGAGAGTAACTCATAAATGATGGGTGTACATGTCAGACATCTTTGTGGACACTAAAATGCCACATGAATGTTTCCTTGTTATCAGTGTTGACATTATTCAGCTGTTGATGTACACAGGGAATTCACCATAGTCCTGGTGACAGAAACACACTCCCTAGAAAATCAAATGGCAACTAAGAACATATTTTGAGCCAAATTATGTGTCCCTGCTGGACTTGAGCACCAGGAACATTCTAGAGGTGCTTGTGGATGTACCACAGTATTCAGTGACCTGGTTAGCCAGGCGTCTTCAGCACTGGCCACTGTGCTCAGTGCTGACACCAGGCTCCATGTTCAGCTGTGGAGATCTGTCACTTTTCAGGACACAGTTGAGAGATAATTAGGGACCTGATGACAAGCCCAGGACAGAAATCTAGCTACCAACATCTGAAAGAAAAAGGGCTCACCCCCAAAGCAAGGTCCTCAGCTGTTGTTCATACCTTCTCCAAATAGGATCGCTTGAAGGACCTTCCAAGCCTGGGACTGCAGAGATTGCTCAGTGGGTAAAGGGCTCGCTGTGTGAGTGAGTCGTGGGGTTCTGAGTTCCCATCCCTAGTGCTTACTTAAAAAGCCACAGACAATGGTGCACATGTAATCCCAGTGGTAGGAGGACAGAGAGAGGCAGGAAGATCCCTCGGGTTTGCTGGCCAGTCAGTCTAGCCAGGTCTGTGAGCTCCAGGTTCAATGAGAAAGCTTCTTTTGAACAACAGAAAATTTGAGAAGCAATTGAGGAAAATACATGAAGTCAACCTCTGGCCTTCATGCACACACACATGAACCTACAGGTCACATGCACACCCACTCAAGACAAAAACACCTCTTTCTCTAACGATGGTCTTGACATTTCAGCCACCAGCAGTCATCCCCCCACATCCCTGATGTCCTGCAGAACTGCTGTGTCATCCATTCATCCACTGAAGCTTGTGTTGTTGTATTGTTGTGTTGTTGTGTTGTTGTATTGTTTCTAGCTGGCTCCATCTTCACTGTGCCCATCCCTCCCCAATCCCTAACCTTCTGTGCCCTCTCTAGGAGATAATGTAGACTTGGGATCTCTCATCAGCTGGGCAGTAGCCCTATCTTGTTCCAAAGAAGGCAGAAGGGGCCGCCTGTCTCATTCCTGGAGATGCACACCCTATTATTAATTAATTTTTCATTTTGCCATGCCCACTATCTCTTCATGGAGAACACACATCTTTTGAGAATCAGGCTGGTCTCTTGCAATCTCACACTCCACCTTTGAGTATCTGTCTGACTTCTCTTGGTTATGATCAGGGACAACATCTGGCTGGGTCCAGAGTGAAGGGCTACTGTCCCAACACAGTTCTGCCTCCTCTGAGGCTGGCTGCTTGCGTATTGCCTTGTACCTTTCTTTTACTTCAGTGATTCCAAGTTACTACAGTGACTGGGAGTTGACAGATTTGGGGGAAAGGTGAGTTCACTAAATGCCATTGGGACTGAATCACGGGGGAGGGATATAGAGGCATCAGCTAGGTCCTGGAGCATCCTATTGGCTACTTCAGCGTAGCTATGCCTAACACACCTGACAGAGACATGTTAGGGGAGGAAGGATATGTCCTGGCTCACTCTTCCAGAGGATTCAGTCCATGGTTACTTAGAACATGTAGTGGCCAGGACTCCTACTCATGGTGGACAGAAAGGAGAGGGGGGAGAGGGAGGGAGAGGAGGGATGGGGGAGGAGATGAGCCAGGGACAAAATGTCACCAAGGCCATGCTTGTGTGAATGACTTCCTCTCTGTAGATCCTACTTGCTAAAGTTTTCAGAATTTCAAAATATCGCCACTTCGTGGGGACCTGGGCTTCAACACCTGAGTCTGTGTGGAGCACTTCACCTTTAAACCATAGCAGGTGCTTGGCAGCTTCCAGAAGGCATCAGCTATGAAGAGAAGCAAAGTCAGCTCCAGGCGGCCTGTGGAATAATGGAACACACACTGGGCTAGAAGAGAGGGACTCAAGAATCCTTTTCACACACACTAAGACTTGTTTACTGTGTAACCTTGAGAAAGTCTGTAGGGCTTGAGGACCTATTTTTGTGAGGTTGCTATGTAACCTGGAAACAGTATCACCCTACAGTTGGGTCTGCCTGTTTGTTTAAAATGAGTTTTTTATCCACTCAAGTTAAAGAGGCCAACCTTTTAATTTACAAAGATGTTTTCCTCACCTTATTGTAAATATAGTAATAGACAGTAATGAGAAATGAGAAAATCGAGAACCTTCCTGATGCTGAGACCCTTTAATACAAGTGCCTCATGCTCTGGGGACCTCCAAGCATAAAATTACTTTCATTGCTACTTTATAACTATAATTTTGCTACTGTTATGAATCGTAATGTAAACATCAGATACGCGTAATATCTGATATGCGACCCCTGCGATATGTTTGATCCCCAAATGGGTCTTGATCCACGCATAAAGACCCACTGACATAGAAGAAGATCAGAACAATCTCTTTAAGATTCCTGTCTGCAAAGAGTACTCTTATTATTCAGTGTCCCTACAGGCTCATAGCTGAAGGTTTGGTCCCCAGCTGGCTTCACTATTTCAAAAAGATGTGAGAACTAGGAGTTGCTGCCTACCTAGCTAGCTAATGGAAAGAAGTCACTAGTGGCCTGGACTGCAGGCTGTACTTTATCTATGGGCCCCTCTGT
Organism: Grammomys surdaster; assembly: GCF_004785775.1. Taxonomy (NCBI): domain Eukaryota; kingdom Metazoa; phylum Chordata; class Mammalia; order Rodentia; family Muridae; genus Grammomys; species Grammomys surdaster. The sequence goes on from NW_021620828.1 coordinate 3,358,339, forward strand.
CTCTCTCCCTGTTATCAACATGACCTCAGCAGAGTCCAGAAGCAACAGATCTGGCTCGACACAGATTGAAAGCCCTTAAACCATGAGACAAACCCAATCATTCCCTCCTCAGGGACAAAACATCCAAACAACGCAGCTGTTAACATCTCATGGACATGCCTTGTCATCCTCCAAAGAAGCAAGTCAGGTGCCTGCAGCCTGGGGCAGGGCAGGGCAGGACCTCTCCTGTCTTCCCACTCCCCTGGCTTTGCTGAGCATTGCCGGTGGGGAACCAGTTTAAGAGGAAGCCTCCCTAGTGTGGCTGCTGCTAGAATCCTGATAGCAAATCCGGTGAACTGTGGGCTCAGTGAGCACCTGTAGGTGTCTTAGAGAAGGGAGTGTTTTCCTCCATCACTTTGCACTGTTTTAAAGTGCTTACAGGGTGTGTGTATTTATTGCTTGTCACTCTCCCTGGTGTGTGCTTGCTGAAGGCACCTGCTTCTGATTCTCTGGCACAGGGAAGCGTGTCTGCTCATAATTAATGATCCCGGACTGGGTGAATGAGGACCGTAGCCTCATACAGAACGGGAAGCACCTGGTGAGTCTTTGCCTCCCTTGAACTGAGTAGGTGAACTCCAGAAAGGCTGGATTCTTCAGTACTGTCCAACCAGCCCCCTAGATCTAGCTGTGGCTTCAGCTTTGACTCTTATCGTAAAGAATGATAGCTAATTCTATTTTTCATCGCTCCTCCATCAGTGAAGTCAGGCATGTTCTCAGTCTATGCCTCGTATCACAGTGGTCAGCGTAGTCTGCAACATTCGTTCCTAGCCAACGTATTCCACAATGTCCCTTCCTGATTCAGTCTCAACACTCAAGTTAACTGTAGACAGCAAGCCCACTCCTTCCCCGTTCTAAAGCTAGTCCTCTTTCTGGGACTATCGTAGTCTATTTTCCGTTACTATAACAAAATGCCCTTTTAACAAGAACAACAAAATCTGCATATGTAGTCCATTAACCTCAGCTGGATCATATTAAAGTGATGACATCATGGAGGGATTGCCCGTGAAATAGGAGATCACACAGCCAGACAGGAAGCAGAAAGCAGGTCAAGGGTCAGGGTCCGGCTTTTGCTGTAATGTGCTTTTGTGAGAACTAGCACCAGTCCTAGTGGTGTGCTCCCAAACATCTCCCATAAGGCATCATGTCTTCAAGGTCTCCCCACCTCAATATGAGCACAGTACGGATCAAGTTTTCAAAGTATAAGCCCTTGGGAGTTAACCACAATCAAATGACAGTGAATACTTTAGAGGGATGCCGCGTGGGTCTTTCTTGTAAACCCCACTGCATTCCTGTACCAGTCACGGCCGTGAATCTGGCTACTGTCTGCAACTCTGCCTTCAAGGTGACTGTTGATGCTGCGGGCAGCATCTGAAGATTGAAGGCAGTAGTTTCAGGTGGGCTTGCTGAGAGCTGGGTTCTGGGATGCAGTGGACCCCACCAGGCCAGGTTAGGGTTGCTAAGCAGGCTTCGCCGTGCAGTGCTTTAAGGGTCTCAGTTCTTCTCTGCAACTTGGAAGAGGGGACTAGGTCCATTTCCTTCTGGGATTATCCATCCTTCTGGGAAGTACATTTTCTCTAGCCTTTCCCCAGATGGCTATAGAGCTCTTTCCACTGTGTCTCTAATGGTAAACATGGTATGTTTCGGTTCTCCCCGGGGTTTAGGTTGGATTCAAGTCACCAGTAGCCAAAGCACCCTCCCTGTGTAAGGAGCTGCCAGTTATCTGTCAGCAGTCACCAGAGCTGAGGGCTCCAGGTGAACGAGGGACAAAAGGCCCACGGACTTCCACATACTTCACCTGTTCTCAAGGCTCTCAGCTGCAGACCCATGCATGGCAGCATCATTGTCACTATTTTAGTAAAGTCATACTGGGGGTTGGTTCCGAGACCCCCTCCAGATGCTACACTCTGGATGTTCAATGGGATTGAAAATGCTGTGATAGTTCTGGGTAACCTCTACTCGGCCTCTCAACTGCTGCAAAGCATGCCGGGAAGACCGGTAATGAGGATGAACGCTGTGCAAATGGTTGTTAGGCTGCATTGTTTCAGGGATAATGACTACACCACCTCTACATGCTCAGTACAGACACCGTTATTTAATATTGTTAATCGCTGGCTGGTTGAATCTGCTGAGGTCAAGCCTGGTGAGCTGGAGGACTGATTCCATCCTTCCATCCCTAATGGATCAGTGGGGAGTTCCCAGACTTGGAAAAACTGAACACATCAAACTGCTTGATGCTGGGATGAACAAGAGCTTTGGAGCTACTGGAATGGAGAGAGCTATTTTGCATACGGGAGGGTGTGAAGGACCCAGGGCAGAGCCACATAGACATAGCTGTGCCTTCCAGAATTCCTGTGCTGAACCAATTTGGATGACAATAAGGAAGGGGACGTTTGGGAGGCAGTGAGCTCAGAAGGGCTATGCTCCTAGAAGAAATCGATGCCTTCCTGAGAGAGGCTCAGGAAAACTCCCTAGCTCCCTCTGCCACTTGAGTGCATTGCAAGAAACCAGCATCTGGCATTGGAAGAGGGATGCCACCAGAACTCAGCTATGATGGCATCTAACCTTGGATCTCCAGATCCAAGGAACAAATGAAGAATGACTTTCCAATGACTACTGGCCACTCAACCCATGGTATTCTTGTTATAATTGGGCCAAGGCATTAAGCCCTAGTAGGACTCGGTTAGCATAGACAAAGGGTTGGAGTGAGAGAGAAAGAGAGAGGGAGAGGGAGAGGGAGAGGGAGGGAGAGAGAGAGAGAGAGAGAGAGAGAGAGAGAGAGAGAGAGAGAGAGGTGTTTGAAGGTGCCTAGACACAAGCAGACTGAGAGAGGAGAAAGTTAAGTGGAGCTGAGAGAGTGTGGGCTGGAGAATGGGAATTGATACTAAGAGATAGTAGTGGCCCATCGCGGTTAAGATTTAGCCTGAAGGCTATGGTGGGGTCTCTGTGTTGGATACATCTCCGTGGCCATATTGTCATGGATTCCTAGGAGGCAGAGTTGTGATTTAATAACGATATTTTAATATGGGCTTGGACATGAGGCTTAAGAGCAAGAGAGGTGCTTAGAAGAAATTAGGACCCATTCAAGAGCATGGGTGTAGGCTTCTCAGCAGAGAATTACCTTGTTGCTATGGTAAAATATTCCACTTTGGATTCCTTATAAAGGAAAGAGATTTAGTCACCTCACAGTTCTGGATTTCTAAGGAGTCTTTACCAATGACAGCTTCAAGTGAGGGTCCTTATAGCAGCTGTCAGGTGTCAGGGATACAAGGGGTTAGATGGGAGGGGGAGGGGAGGGAGAGAAAGGGACAGGGGCCGGGTGGGGGAGGGAGGGAGAGAGAGAGAGGGAGGGACAGAAGGAGGGAAGGAGGGAGGGATATCACAAAACTGCAGAGGGAGCCAGAGACCACAGAGGGTACAGCTCTCTCTCTTACAGTAGTCTACCCTGAGGAAACGGACCCACTCACAACTAGATCTCATCCGTTCCGAGGGATGAGGATTTAACACATCACTAGGCCTGCCTCTTAGAACTCCACCACCTTTCAGTAGTATTTTAGCATGTGAACCTTTGGGGAAAGAAACCACATCCAAACTGCATGGATGCCCTTTGGTTTGATTTTATATCTAGGCATAAAATTAGCAGTTGCAAGGCTGGAGTGATTCTCACTGGTTAAGAGCATTCTCTACTCTTGCAGAAGACCAGAGCTCAGAACTCCCTGTAATTCTCCCTCCAGGGTTTCCGGTGCTCTATTCTGGCCTCTGTGAGCACCTGCACTCAGACACACAGACACACAGACACACAGACACACAGACACACAGACACACAGACACACAGACACACACACACACACACACAGAGAGAGAGAGAGAGAGAGAGAGAGAGAGAGAGAGAGAGAGAGAGA
>NW_021620828.1:3362286-3384780 GCF_004785775.1 Grammomys surdaster
AGAGAGAGAGAGAGAGAGAGAGAGAGAGAGAGAGAGAGAGAGAGAGATATCAAGATTTTTAAAGAGGACACAGGTTTAAACCCACAGTCTGCCACTACCCATTTGGATGATCTCCACGACAGCCGACTTTTCTTAAACATTCGATTATACCTTCTGATCCAAGTTAGGTCAATGAGAGCTGCCTGGCATCTGGTGTTAGTCACTGTGAACTACACGGCAGAAGAAGAAACAGCCCCTGCAAGTTGCCCTGTTACTTATGCCATGTGCCATGACACATACCTGCTATCCTCTACTTCACAGATAGATGATAGATAGATAGGGAGAGGTAAATGACCCAAGCCAGAGTTAAATTGTGTGGAGAATTATTGGGGAGCAGCTTCATTTGGGGGTAGCTCCTTGGGGGGTTTCATCATACACACATGTGGCTCTCATCACATCCTCTACCCCCCTATGTGTGTCTCATTCCCTTGCTACAGTGGAAGATCACCAAGGAAACAGTGCTTCTAAATTCCTCTCTCCATCTTCCATGGTGCAGGCCTGGTTTGATGATATTTGCATGGCTCGGGAGAGAGATGTGATGACTTCCTTCAGAAACAGTTGGGATATCACAAGAGAAAACAGAGGCTCTGAGAACTCAGACCCAGGACTGAAGGCATAGGGCTGAACAAAGGTCACTGAAGGTCAGAAGCTTGGAAAGGAAGATTTGGAGCTGAGAGAATCTGGGAGCATGGGTTCCACAGAAAATATGTAAAATGTACCTGAGTGTTGAGGCAGAGGAGTTATCCTGGCATGGAGCTCGAGGACCCCAGCCTGAGAGGGATCTTTACATGGGGGTGCTTTGGAGAGGGAAGGAGCCCAGGAGAGCCCCAGTAAGAGGGAACGGAGCAGGCAACAAAAGGGAAGAAAGGAAAGTAAGAACTGGGACAAAGTTCCGGTCTTTGGTCCTGTTAGGTGTTTGGGAGTATAACTCACAACTCTGCCTTACCCCCGTGGAGACAAGGGGTCTGGCCCTCACACACAGGTCAGTCACTGACTGAAAGCTATTTAGAACTGTTGAGGAAACTTAAGGCACTCTTGGCTCTGTCTCTATGGACCACATATCTCTAGTAGCCTGAGTCTGGTTTATAAGAAGCACAGGTTCAGGCAGTGAGAGCACCCAGGAACCCAGCAATAGTGCACACATGTTTCAGGGTACCTGAGTTGAGCATCAATCCATTATTATTGGTGTGGGACCTTAACCTTTCTCAGCTCCACCACGCTGTTGTAAATCCCTGTGAAGCCATGATCGTATGCGTGGTCTTCGTCTGTGAAGCAGAGAGCGTGTGCCTTTTCTTGCTTACATCAGAGCATGTTTACAAAATCAAAAGGTGGCATGTGTAGAACCCTGCTGACAAGATGTTATGCAAAGACAGAAGCTGAGTGCACCTTTCCCTCGTCGACCTGGAGTCTACATTAGCACTCAGGCCTCTCCGAGCTCCTGTCTTGCAGGCATCAGCTCTGACAGCCTTTGAAAAGAGCTTGTTCACATTAGGAAGAAAGCAACCACTCTTCTAATGTTGATAAATTTTGCAGCAGTTTCTTTAATATATACCAGCCGCCTTGAAACACATCTAATTAAGCAGCAGATAGCTTACTGGGACTGCATTTGGCTTTGATGTGCTCATCAGCATTGGGGAGGAGGTATTAGGAAGCTAGTCATAATAGGACTTAGCTCTTATAAAATGCCTTTTATCTTCAAAGTGGTTTACAACCACTAATTATTACAGGAATTAGGGTGAATAGCAGCCATCTTGGTAAGACCTGAAGCCATTAGCAAGGGCCTTTAATGTATTTTATAATAGATCAGGGGGAGCGCACAGGGGGTGTTTAAGAACAGCTGTCCGAACCTGGAAGAATTATTTTATAGAGGTAAGACAGCTGTTCCCTGTCTCCCTGGAGGCTAGAACATGGAAATTGGACTTAATTTGAGGAGAAAGGATGCTGACTGGAGGATTGCACAAAGCTACAGCAGCTTGCCTGGGGGAAGATGGTCTTTATCAAAGGCACACACCTGACCCTCACAGGGGCTTGTCCCTTCCCGGTGGTGGTGGTCTGAGGTCACTGCACCGTGTTCTGTCCAGCTGGAGAGTCTGTGTTACTTAATCAATCTTGAATTCTTTTTGTATCTTCATATGTTTGCTCTCTTTTCCTCTTTAGTTAGGGGATGGAGAGCAAGCAGATAAAGATACATATCTGTCTGTCTATCATTTATCTCTCTCTATGTATCTCACTTACATACAGATATATATGTACAGATACACACACACACACACACACACACACACACAAATATATATGTTCGGGAGGTTTAGGAAGCACAGCCCTGCTGGAGGAGATCCATCACTTTGAGATTGACAAACCTTCCCCACTTCTGGTTTTCTCTCTCAGCTGTGTGCTTGCTTGCAGTTTAAGATCTGAGCTCTCAGCTTCTGGCTCTGGCTGCCATGCCCGCCTCTTGCTACTGTGCCTCCCCACCGTGATGGATTCTTATCCCTCTGAGATTGTAAGTGAAAATGAACTCCCCCGTCTGTAAGTTGCCTTGGTCATGACATTTCATCCCAGCAACAGAACGGTTATTATTGATACGACATTACACATACATATATGTATATGTATAGATATACATATATATGTTTGCCTTTTGGAAGGAAATACAATTGAGGAGGAGGAAGCCAGTTTGATTTCAACAACAATAATAGTAATGATACCAGCTACTTCTGGTCATGTAGTAGCATAGAGATAGCTGTGGAGGACACTGATGAAAGATCAGCTTGTGGAGTCCTCCAGACAAACTCAAGCCCATGTGTAGGCAATCTCTTCTCTCTCTTTGAGGGTAGTTTTTCTTCCCAGCTCTGCCTGCCCCGTCTCCTGCATTTTACAGATGTGAAAAGAGACCATGAAGATGCCACCTAACTCATTGACTGTCATACAGCTAGGCAGCAATGGAGGCAGGACCTAGGGCAGCTTGGCTCTTCCCACTCCGCTGTGTCACCTCCCAGAAGCTCAAGTGTGATGACCACTTCACACTTCATTCTCTCCCTAGCAAAAGAGCAGGGTGTGTGTGTGGTGTGGTGTGTCATCTGGCAAGAGTTGCCCACCTTCAGACCTGCCAACTCTGAGGCTGTCATTGGGAAATTGGGGTCCCACTGCACGTGAGATTCTCCTCCTCCTGAAACCTGGATACTTCAGGAGATTTGAATGGCTCTCAGGGATACTCTGGGCTTTGATCTCCTAGCTGCTTGCTACAGAAGGGCTTCCAGAGGAATCAGTGTGATTTAGTGGCTGCCTTCAAGTTGGCAGCAGGTAAAGTGTTGAGAGAAATATCAGCTGAAGCCAGATTAGGGAAGACATTCACTTTAACCCCTCAGGAGAGATTTAGGTTTGATCTACAAACTTTCTGATTGCACACATAAGCTGCTAAAATTACTCTGGGTAACTGGGAAATCTTCCTAGAAATGTTCAAGGATTGGATAATTTTCATCTGCATGTGACGTGTTTACAGGGAATTATTCTGGAGGAAAAGAATGGTTTGGAAACTCAGCTGCAGGCAGGTACAAAGTATGTTCTGCTGAGGGAATCAACTCAGTGATAGGGTGTGCTTAGTTAGCATGGGCAAGGCCCTGGGTTTGGTCTCTAGCCAGGAAGAAAGAAAGAAGAGAGGGAGAGAGAGAGAGAAGAGGAAGGGAGGCTGGAAGAGAGGGTGGAATTTAGCCTATCTTTGTTGTAACTGTATTGTCTCTTGGTCTAATAAAAAAAGTCTTTCAATTTAAAAAATGTATTAGTTTTGTGTGCACGTGTGTGTGTGTACACATGCCACTGTATGAGTGTGGAGGTCAGAGGACAGGTTTGTGGAGTCGGTGTTCCCCTGTCACCTTTACTTGGGCTCAGGGACTTGAACTCCAGTCATCAGACTCACCTGGCAAGTGCATTTACCTATTGAGCTCCCTCACCAACTCCTCCAACGGAAAATCGGGAAGACAAGAACCCTGTCTATCCCCAAGGCTAATGCTTCCTTGGGCTCCATCCGTGCGGGAGATAGCTGAGCTCAGGACAGGGTTACGCTTTGCTTCTGTTATTGAGTCCCCCCATTGCCCTTGGAAAACCCACATAAACTGTGCAGGGGCTTCAGGGGAGGGGAGAGAAGGCTGGATGCCAGTAGATACGTGGCCATCTGCGGAACCTCAGCCCTGCTTCTGTGTGCTTAGGGCAGTGGTTCTCTACCTGTGGGTCACGATCCCTTTGGGGGGGTCATATATCAGATATCCTGCATATCAGATATTCAATACAATTCATAACAGTAGCAAGATTAGTTATGAAGTAACAATACAATCATTTTATGGTTTGGGGTTGCTACATTATGAGGAGCTGTATTAAAGAGTCACAGCATTAGGAAGGTTGAGAACCACTGGGTTAGGGACTGCACATTCTGGAAGTTTCCACAGGGAAATTGTTTAATTTTCACCTGCTTTTTTGTTCTTTTTGACAGAATTGAATGTCAAAGGAAGACTCAGGGTTTTCAGTTAAATACAATAGACTAGTGGGGGCGTGGCTAGTGGTCCACAGCACCAGCTGCTTTGTCAGAGGACCCACATTTGGCTCTCAGTGCTCACATGGCCCCTCACAACCATCTGTAACTTCAGTTTCAGGGAATCCAGTGCCCTCTTCTGGCCTCTATGGGTACTGCACACATGTAGTGTACAGACAGACAAGGCAACCATACACATAAGATTATATATACATATATGCACACAGTAGACTAGGCTGTATTATTTAGGCCGGAGGAGACAGAAGAAGGCTGTGGCCCCAACAGAACAATAATTTCTCATTTTCTTCCCCTCTTTCTTCTCAATACACTCACTGAGTTATTGACATACAGTAAGCTACATGCCTTTGAAGTCTGTACCTTGATAAGTTTTGACATAGCTGTGTGCATATACATACCTACATACTCATACATATATACATACATACATGCATGCATACATGCGTGTGCGTGTGTGTGTGTGTGTATATGCACATGAATGAAATCGGTGTTCCATATGTGGGGGATCTCCATCCAGCTAAACCTGGGAAGTATTGAAGAATAGGTGTTTGCTGCATAGGTGTGAACTTTTCTCATTGTTTTCCCTCCAGACGATGCAGTGTAAGGACTGTTAGCCTAACACTTACACTGTAACAGGTATTATAAGCCATGTCTACATGGCATACGGTAGGATACATGTGTGGTGATACACATCTGTGATCCCAGCACATGGGAGACCGAGGCAGGAGAATTCCGAATATGAGGTCAACTTGGGTTACACTGTGAGGCCCTGTCTCTAAGTAAATGTGTGGTACTGTACATATATATTTTGTATAAATACAACCCCATTTTATACAAGAACCTTGAGCTCTCAGAGAGTTTTGGGTACAGTGAGGAATCCGGGGCAATGGTTCAGGGATACTGAGAGACCATTGTGGATCAAGGAATAAGTAAATGAATCTGAGTCTGCCATGGATTCAGATGTCACTCTCATGAAGTGAAGGCCATGATCGTATTCGTCTGTCCCCTTGCCTGTTTCTTACCCCTCCACACCCTACAACATCTTCCTATTATGGCTGCCTCCATTTTCCATAAACGTGATCAAGTGCAGTCATAAAGTTGGACAACAAGTATAAACAAGTTTATGTAAGTGGAAGTGTGTGGCGTGTATTCTTCCTCGGTTTCCTGTGTTTGTGTGATTATTTTGAAATGTATCCCTGCTTGTTACTCAAGATCCAGTTCATGCCCTAGTTGTGCTTCTGTTGTATTTACACACTACAATTTGTGTATCCATCTGTCTCCTCCGTGTTGTGTGTGGTTTTTAGGTTCAGAGTTTGTAGGGCGTCCTGTTAGCCTGCCTCCTTGTCTATCCATCCGTCTCCTTCAGTGTTGCGGGTGTTTTTAAGCCTGCCTCTTTTCAGTCTCCATGTGTTTCTTCCCTTCGCTCTGAATTCTCTCATTTGATGGACTGGCTGATCTATCAGCTTTCACTGCAGATCACACTGATCCTGAGCGCTGATAACTAGGAGTTGGTTGCTAAGAGATGTCAGGACATGCCAGCGACCAGCTCTGCACCTCGATTTTCTCCCCTCCTGCTCTTTTTCTGTCCTGCTCCACCATCATCACACTCTTCTGTTTCCCGTCTCCCCTGGTCAGGTTCTGAAAATAACAAAGAAATCTACAGGTCTGATGGCCACCCCCAATGGAAGAGAGGACTCCAGCTGCCAGATACCTGGTCACGGGAAGCAGGGAAGTGGAACCTTTGTGGAGAAGCTGGACCACACAGAGAGGCTGGAGGCGGAGGTGCCAGACCAAAGTGTCATGTGGACGAAAGCACAAGAATTCTTCCAGACCTGTGATTCCGAGGGCAAGGGCTTCATTGCCAGGACAGATATGCAGGTGAGAGGGTTCTCCACCAGTTGCTGTGCATGGGCTACCTGAAAGGAGTGAGTAGCCTCTTCCCAGAAAAGATCTCCCCATCTTTGCTCTGGAGGGGTTGTCAGTACAGACTGTGTGGGGAGCCTGGTGTCTGTTCATTTCTTGCTCAGCCCATGCCCTCCGTTGGATTCTTTGCCTTCCCTGACTCTGTGACACCCTAAGACCTGGTGACAGTAACATGATGGACTAAGTATAACACAGGTGGCTGGGGCTCAGATGATAGAGTGCTTGTCTAGCTAGCATTCATGAGGCCCCAGCTTTAATCTCTAACACCACGTAAACCTACCTAAATGAGTGTGGCGACACATGCCTGTAAACTCAGCTACCTAGGAGATTGAGGCAGAAGAACTTTTGGTTCAGAGCAGTGGGTAACTCAGTGAGATCTTGGCTCAGAAATAAAATTAGAAGGGTTCTGGGGATGTAGATCAGTATTAGAGCATTTGCCCACCATCTCTAAGCCCATGGGTTCAAATACTTCAAAATTGCAAAAGTATGAAACTACAAAAAAAGTCACTTATGAAATGACTTTTCAACTTTATGTAATTTCTTGTGTGTCAGTGTGACTCTTTGATCATTTCCCAGCCCCTTTAAAGTGGAAAAAAAATTATTATTTCTCTGGCCGTACAAAACTAGGCAATGACCAGGTTTGGCATTAGGAGTGGCATGCACTGGACACTCCTACCTTGTTCCCCCACCCTCTCAGCTGCTCCCGAGAGTGAAATGGTTCATTCCCAGAGGTTGATAAGGCCTGATCCATACCGAGCAATCTACTAAAGCCAAGCACATGACAGCACACCATGGGACAGACAGGTGTGGCCTCAGCTCGCCCAGGGATGCTCAGAATAGCTGATCCAAAGCACAGGCAAAAACCAGGTATGATCAGACAGCTGTGGGTGTCCAAAGGGTGTGTGCACATCTGGCCTTGAAGACATCTCTGCTCTAGCTTCTTTTCCAATGTGAGTGTCACTTGGGCATGTGGGAAACTGTGTGACCGTGTGCTTCAGGACAATGGCGGAGCCTGAGTCTGACCAATCCTCCGTGGGTTCACACTACTGACAAAACTTGGTCTCATGCCTGTGTGCTCTTTGTATATAGGTGTAGCAGGTAGAAGGCAGCTTTGAGGGTCCTGCTGACCTTGGTGTTTCCTTCCTCATCTTTCCAGCTTAAGTATAAAGGAAACTATCACTTTTCTGCCAGATCCAGCAAGCTGAAGCTGACTGGAGAAGGAAGAAATCTAATCCCAAAGAAAGCACTGGGATCCAGTTGTTGGGAGCTAGGGAAATTTCATCCCACCTCCAGGGGGGATGTCTTTCATTTCTAATGGAGCGGATATGCACCCTGCTTGCAAAATCAACGCTCCCCTACCCTGAATTCTCCACTCCCACCCCCACCCCCCGTGGTTCTTGCCACAGCTGCTATGCAGCTGAGCTTCCAGAGTCTTTGCACACACTTCCCTCTCCTTCCTTTCTTGAGAAACCCATTCATATTTAATTCAGTTCTTCCAAATGGCTTTCCCATCAGCCTCTCTTCCCACTTGGTAATGTGTCCTAAATGCCGACATTAGTGCACAGCCAAATGAGGCTTTATGGCTCATCAGCTAAAAGATCATGAGCCCAGTGCTCCCTGCAGGTGTGTCACAGGCTGTCACACCTGCAGATTCCGAGCGACCACATGTGCGTCCACTTTCCTTCCTACAAAGTCCTGTGCATGCTGTGCATGTCTGTCACTTGCGCAGGGGTAGCTTGTGCTGCTGGCCCTCGGGTTCCTGGGGAAGGAGGCAAGCCAGCTGAGAGGTAACAAGTCTCTTGGGGATCCTCACTTGGAGATGGATTGTTAGGTACAGGAGGACTCTTGCTTTGGCCTGGGGCCATTTCACGCCAGACAGACAGAAGCCAGAGGGAAGTGTCAACAGCTCAGCTACCTCATCCCTCATGCTGTCAGTGAGTGCAGGCTTTAAACCCCCAAGGCCCTCCCAGGTGACCTACCTCCACCAGCTGGATCCTACAACCCCCTAAAACAGCATCATTACCTGAAGGACCAAGGGTTTAATCCTCATGAGTGTGTGGGAGACATTTCACATTCAAATCAGAGCCAACAGGGGCAATTGTGGGACACTGTGGGGGGGGGGGGAACAAAACATGTCTATAACTACTTATAAGAGTAGTGCTGGGGCCTTCATTAAGGAAGACCTACACATTGAGGAGCCAACATGGCTCAGGAAAGAGGGTACACAAAGGAAAAGACCAGGAAGCAGTGCCACCAACCTGGCCTGTCATGGTGGCTCTGTGAACCTGTATCTCCCTGTCTCTGTCCTTTCCTACTACTTTTTAATTTGGGGGGTGGGGTGGAGAGGTTACCAGGGGTCAAACCTGGGTCCTTGTGCATGCTATGAACATTCTTTACCGTTCAACTATATCCTCAGCCATGTCTTTACTTTTTATTTTGAAACAGTCTCAGCAAGTTACCCAGACTGGCCTTGAACTTGGGATCCTCCTACCTCAACCTCTCTAGTGGCTAGGATTCCAGCCCTGTGCCACCAGGCCTTACCCACCCTCCTACTTTGCTGGAGTGGTTTTCAGATGCCAGGTTTTGTGTCTGAGCCTTCTCATCTATGGTCTCACGTAGCTTCAGGACATCGCATCCTCTAGGCATTTACCTGGAGCTAGTCAGTCCTGGATAGCACTGGTCCTTGACAGTGCCCAGGGTGCCTGTTTTGAAGTCAGAGCTGGGTTTGACTTTTTGGCCATATGACCCTGGAGCTGACAATTTGCCTTTAAACTTCATCTTTAAAATCGGAATAGTAGTATCTCCCTCAAGGGGGTATTATGAGAATAAAATGCTAACAGATACACACACGCATAGGCTTCTTTATAAATCACATAGAAAATTGTTGGGTGCATTAGTTGGCTCCCAACAAGGGATCTCTGCACCAGTATGGTAAGGAAGAGGATACAGCAAGGTGTAGGCCCCCGCGACCATCAACATGTGGACAGATGCAGTCTGGATTGTTTTCAGAGGCTACATAAGGAGTTGCCCCTAAGTCTGGAAGAACTGGAAGATGTGTTTGATGCTCTGGATGCTGACGGCAATGGCTTTCTGACCCCAGAAGAGTTCACCACTGGATTTAGTAAGTTCTGGTGGGTGCTGGGGACCCAGGGCTGGGAGTCTCTCTGCAGCTGTGTAATGTGGCTTCCTGTTCCCTTCAACATGTTTGGACGGTCTCCAGAGCTTTACTGATTTCCCTTTGTAGGTGCAGAGCCCAAGGATTGTGGGGGGAGTAGATTATTGGGCTCTTCTCGTGTGCCCACCTTGACTGTTTGTACCATGGGATCCCCTGTGCCCATGGACTGTCTCTGCTAGAGCTCCCACATGGGAGCTCAGACAGGGTTGGCATCAGCAGTAATCCGTGTCAGGATTTTCAGCCCCTTTCCTGCTTTGAGAGACAAAATAAGAAAGCAAAAGTGTGCGTTAACTGGACAGTGCAGCGTAAGTCCTGCTGGGTTGTTTTGAGTTTAGAGTCTCTTGCGTTTAGAGGCAGCAACTGTCAGAGAAATTTCTAGGTTTGAATAGCACTGTCATTGTCAAGGTCACAAGCAGGAAGGAGAACTAAGGCCTGAGCACGTGCTAACGAATACAGAGCCTACTCTCAGATGAGGTGAACCAGTAGGCTAATTTTCCCATCTATCTGCCACCTGTAAAGGACGGTGTGATTTCCTTAAACATATCAGATGCCTTTCCTGACCCTTCCCTGGAACTTGCTCTTGACTTGAGGGGATAGGGCAGGTTGCTGTTGTGCCAGCCAGCGTCAATACAGAGAAAGTTGCCTGTACGGGCGAGGTGGCATTGTTAATGGGGATGCCAAGGCGGGCTGCTGGCAAGTATTGAAGGGAACGGCCTTTCTGCTTATCACAGAAGCAGAAAAGACACGCTCTTCTTCTCCTTTTATTGTTATTCTTTGATAGTAGTAATGGTTGAGCCCAGGGCCCTGCTTATGTTAGGCAAGTGCTCTACCACTGAGCTACATCCTCCAAAGATACATGCTCGACTTCCTTTACAGAGATTGATTAAGGAGCCATCTTACTTCCCAGCCACAGTCTCCAGGCTCGGACATCTCTATCAGAATGCAAATCAAAGAACACAAACTGCAGACTCAGTGTCCATGCTATAGAGGGAACCCCGTTTGCTTCTCCAGGGCAAACCTCGATTAAATCCCATAAAAGGAGGAAGCCAGGTCCTCCCTGGGCTGAGGATGTCTCACTTATGTCCTTGCTCTCTACTGTCCTAGGTCACTTCTTCTTCAGTCAGAACAGCCAAAGAGAGGAGGATGCTGACCAGCAGGCGGGCCGGCTCCAAGAGGAGAAAGTGTATCAGTCGAGAGGGGAGGAGGGTGTGGGAGACGTGGACCAAGATGAGGAAGATCAGTTTCAGATGCTGATGGACAGACTTGGAGCCCAGAAAGTTCTGGAAGAGTAAGTCACACTGAGCACCACACTGTCCTACTCACTGTCTCCCATGCTCTCCACTGTCCTCACTTCCTGCTGTTCATTCTCCTCATCTCCGACCTTGAATCTGCTTACCCTGTAAAGGATGCCCCTCATCGGAGGCGGCTTGGATGTGTGGTCATGAAAGATGGTGTCTTAGGTTTTCTATTGGCATGAAGAGACATGATAACCATGGAAACTCACACAAAGAAAAATAATACTTAATTGGGGTGGCTTACAGTTCAGAGGTTAGTCCGTCATTGTCATTGCCGGAAACATGGTGGTATGCAGGCAGACATGACACCGGAGAAGGAGCTGAGAGTTCTACATCTCCATCCATAGGAGGAGAACTGGCTTGAGCTTCTGAGACCTAAAAGCCCACTCCCTGGTCACGTACCTCCTCTAACAAAGCCACACCTCCTAATAGTACCTAGTAGTACCACTCTATGTGAGCCTATGGGGGCCATTTTCCCCAAACTCCAACAAGTGAGAATGGTTTAATGATTGAAGAGTCAAAGGGGTCAAGGTTGAAAGTGATCCTGCAAGATCATCAGAGAAGAACCTTGACCACAACACAGTTAAGAACAGCTGGCAAGAGAATATGTCAGGGAAGAAGGAGCCAGGCCAAGATCCCGGAGAGGGTCTGCTGGTGGAGGAGGTTAGTGGATAGGAAGTGAAACTTGCCACCAGCAGCAGGGCAGGAATAGCAGCTATGAATAGGCCCAGGACAATGCTCAGGATAGAGATGGGAGAGACAGTCAGTCACTGGGAAAGCTCATTAGTCACACTTGTGACTCAGCTTCACTGAGGACAAGAGTCCAGAGCCAGATACCACTGCCAGGGACTCCATGAAGCCTCCTGCTGCAAGAAGAGAAGGGAGAAGGGAGTGCCAAGAACAGGCCACTGTCAGAAATGGCAGGGACTGTCAGCCACTTTCTTGAAGGGGTCTCAGGTCAGTGCTCACTGGATGTCACAGTGAGGGACATGACAAATGCCTGTGTTGAACTAAGATAATTTGTCTGGAAGATGGCTTCTAGAATAGCATGCGAAGACCAACACAGAAGCTGGCAAGGTCCCCATCTTCACTAATGTGGGCTCACCCTGCAGCCTGGGGGACCTGTTCATTACAGAACCACAGACAAGCACAGCAGGTTGGAATGGCTTCCAAGCGGTCTATTGCTCAACAGAGGGTTGTGGGTTTTTTTCTAGAAGCAGAGAGATGGACTGGTTGACCGCCTTGTACCTCTCTAACCTATACTGCTTGGTGGTTCCACAAGGGGTAGCTTCCAGAAGTGGGCATCCAGACCCACAGCTTTTCTTGGGAGATCTGGTGGAATGATTTTGCCAATTAGCGAGCTATGACATTTCGTCGAGAGTTGAAAGACTTGACCTGTCTCTGTTACTTTTCTGTTGCTGTGGCCTGATAAAAACAGCTAAAGGGAAGGGAGATTGATTTTGCCTGAAAGTTTTCAGGCTATCATGGCCAGGAAGGCATGGATGGAGGACTGATGAATAGATGAGATGGGTAATCGATTGGATGGCCTCAATGAATAGGTAGATGTTTGAATGGGCTAGAAGCAAGAAAGGTTGTAAAGGAAAGAAAGGGGGAGAAAGAGGGGGGAGGAGAGGGGGAAGGAGGGGAAGGAAGTGAGTGGATTCTGCCAGCAGTGGTTGCTTCTGTTGGGTGCAAGAGAGTCATGTCTATGCCATGAGGAAGGGCAATATTGGCATGACCTGACACAACATCACTTCTGAGCAAAGCTTCTGAAATACAGTGTTTACAATGACCAGAATTTTCTTCTTTACTGAGGGAGTCCCTGGCCTTGCCCTCTGATCATATTGCCTGTAGGATTTAGTGTAGGGGTGAGTGAGTCAGATTTGTGTTTGACGTACTTCAGTTATGTCTGTAGACTTTCGAGCGTGACTCTCCATTCTCCTCTCAGTGACAAAGGTCATTATGGCCTGACTCTCTGTTGCTCCTGTAGGTGTGGGTTCTGGGTGATTCTCGTGACCTGTCACTTTGTACCTGCACACCCCTGAGTCTGGCTTGCCACTGTCTGCGTCTCCGCGTCCTTCAGACTCTCCCTTTCCCTTCCTTTCCCTCCCGCCAGTCCTCCCAGTGCCACCAGGCTCCAGTGGAGTGCTGCTGCATATTTGCCTCCCTTCCCAGCATCGAGAAGCACATTCTACCATCCATAAAACAGCATGTCTAACATACCTCAACAGTGATATCCTCCCAGAGGCGACCATCTCTCTCCAGCATCTCAGTGTTGGCCCTCCCCAAGTGCCTCCAAACTCCTGGCAGTATTGAGATGCTGGCAAGTGCGTTGCCATGCGTGCAAGTCCAATAGGAGCATCACAGAGGAAGGAAGCAGCAGACTGAGAGATCGGCACAGGAGTCAGGCTGCTGGCGCACTCTGGCATAGTACCAGGGAACGTTCCTAGCATGCTGCGTCTACCTCCCAGGTTATAGTGGGGATAAAGGGAGACCGTCAGTATGCAGAAAACACTCTGGGCCATAAACTCCAGTGATCTAAGGTGGTGACAATGATGTTTCCAGCTGTCTGCTCCCTCATCTGGAACCCCCATGTTTCCTCCAGGAGTCTCACTTACCCACTCCCTGTTAATGGTTCTCCCTTCCCTGACAGTGAAAGTGACGTCAGGCAGCTGTGGCTGCAACTGAAGAAGGATGAGCCTCACCTGCTGTCCAACTTCGAAGACCTCCTCACCACAATCTTCGCTCAGCTCCAAGAAGCCCATGAGCAGAAGAATGAACTGGAGTGTGCCCTCAGGAAGTAGGTGTCCATCTCCGCCCATGTGGGCCGTGCGCTCTCTCCTGTCTTTTCTGTAGGTTCACTATAGTATGCTTCTTTGTCATGATGTCCCAAAGGGGGTCAGAGCACTATGACTGGCATGGTATAGCATGGAACTACTTCTCAGTCCCAGCTCACCCTTATTAAGCACCTTCTGTTTGCTAGAAGCTATTCTAAATACTTTATGTACATTAGCTCGTTTGATGGGGATGCTCAAATATTACCCACATTTACAGATGAGAAATAAGGTTCGGAAAGTAACATGCCTAAGAACACACAGCTTGTAAGTGTCAGAGACAGAATTCAGAGGTAGTTAACCTAGAGCCTTGGACAGGAAGGGAGAACAGCCTGCCTGCCTGTACACAGTTAAGCCCTAGCGTTATGGGCTTCTCTCAATTCCCAGCATCCCTCGCTTTGTAGAAGTCCTATGTCTGTAAGGGCCATCCTGCCCAGTGTAGCCTCCCCTCTTGGTAGCCTCTTTGCTGCTATGGTGTATCAGAAGACAGAGCCACGACTCCTAAGGAACTGCTGCCAATCTGGACCAATGTCCACATGGGCAAATAGATCAGATCAGAAGCAGCCTGTGGAGGTGGAGCTCCTCCAATGAACTAGCCTTTGCTCAGGGTGCTGCCCTGGCTTCTCCTGGTCATCTTACATGTATTTACACAGTGAGCTGGTATTTGGGAATGTGGACTTGTCTGTGGTGTGATAAAGGGTGGTCAGTCACCCTAAGGAGAGGCTGAAACCCAAGGCAAGAGCAGTCAGATCTGGAATGTTCCCTCATAAAACACCTCATGCCCCCTGCATGCTCGTGTTCAGGCCCAGACTGGCTCACATTTTCTGTGACTCCCCAGTGAGCTGTCTCTCTTTCTGGGCAGTTCTGCAGAGTGCCTGTCCAGTGACATGCTTCTTTCCAGAGTTACAAGTCCATGGGCCCCTTGTTTGAGTGTATGTTACTGGGTAGATTGGAGTCTACATACTATGCCACACTTTTTTATCTTGTGCCTTCCCAATCTAACTCTCAAAATAACCACCAAAGAAGAACTATGTGTAGGGAAAACATTAGAACTCTGCCTGCTTTGTTGAGTTTAAGTCATGCAGAAGGATACCCAGTGGCCAGAAGATTGTTAATAGCATTTTAGGGCAGCCCACAAAGTGTGAAGGAAGGAAGGGATGGGAAGGAAACTTAGAATCAGACAGAAAGCAGCTTGGATCTTGGTTCTGACACTTGTTAACTAGCTGTGCAACATACACCAAGTTGCTTAACATCTCTGAACCTCAGCTTCCTTATCTGCAAGGAATGTGGTATAGTATCCATCTAACAAGAGTTGGAGGTGCCAGTGGAATCACACTTGTGTCTAAACACCATGAATGTCAAAAAAATATAACTGTCAGTCACCATATCTTGGTCAGTTTGGGAATTTGTCTGACTGAAGGAGAAAGTGAAGTGTATTCCAGATGCCGCATCGTGAGTCTGTATCTTGATGCCATGCCATGAGCACTGTGTGTAAACCTCAGAAGCTGGGGCTGGGAGTCAGGACATCTGGGGTGAGTCCTTCGGGGATTGGCAACCGGCTGGCTCTGTTACCCTGCTGGAATCTCTTGGCCTCTTTGAGCCTCTGTTTTCACATCTGGAAACTGGGGAATAAGGATTAGTTTCCCCTCCTTTCCCCAACACCGATGGCTTGGTTCAGTGGAGCCAAAGCAAAGACAGGAAGGCGGTCTTTCTACCTGAATGGAGAGGCCGCTGGCCTGCCTGGCTTGTGCTCACAGACATAAGCATCTGTTGACCCCACACCTGCAAAGGAAGGCAATCCCTGCCACACCTCGGAGCTTTGTAACCTCAAGTCCATCTGAGAGTGGCCTCAGGAAATACTCAGACTCTAATTTAGTAATTATGTTTAACATTCTTGAGGTGAGAGTCAAGGCCACTCTTGGCTGCATGTTCAAAACCATCCCATCCCTTCTGGGCCTTCCTCTGTCCATAGACCTGCTGGCTGAGACTGTTCATGGCCAGCACTGCAGGGTGGTGCTGTGTGCTCTCTGCCAGTCTCATCCAATGGGACTGCCCCTCTGACTGCAGAACCAGACTGGCAGGTAGTAGGGAGTAGAACACCCACACAGGAAAGAGGAAGAACTAGAGTTCTTACTCTCTGGCCATGTACAAGCTGTGTGACTCCAAGCTACTTGCTTTCCCTCTCTGTGCATGGACTGTTTGTTGACAACATATGTGAACGGGGAGAGTGTTTCTTTCAAACCCTTTGTGAGTGTGACCTACCAGAAAGAAGAAATGCTTTTCGTTGCAGTCTTTGCACACTGATTTATATATACAACTGAAAGCTAAGTTTCTATAAGCTAGCTCATGCTTATGTTTCATGGGACAATGAGATTTTCTATTAGAGGCTTATAAAAGTCTCATTTATTCTATTAAAAGATTTGGTCACGCCTTGTCAGTAGGCCAGATGGTCTATAAGGTACCATGTGCTCCATAACCCTGGCAGCTCAGAAAGCAAATGAGAAACTGGAAATGGGGTGTTGAGCTCTTAAATGGTCTCTCTGCAAATAACACACAAGGTGAGGCTTCACGTTTGTCAGGTGAGGAGGCAGCCAAGCTGCAGGGAAGGAAGTAGGCTCAGAGAGAAAGGCTTTAGACTGCAGGATGGAAGCAGAGCATCCTGGGAATGGTGTGTCCTGCTGAGCTGCCAGAGTCTCCAGCTCTGCCAGAGTCCCTCTCAGGACAGGTGTGACACTTGTCACAGAGGCTGGAAGTGGCAGGAACAAGTCTTGGCTGCTGTGTGACCCCTGTGTGTTACCACTGGGCGACATTTAATTAGGGCTTCCTCTGTTCCAGGCTCTGAGTTAGTTGCCATCTCTAAGGAGTGGACATGTGGTCACTCTGACCAGGCAGATTCAGAAGAAATCTGCCCACCGCTGAGCAGGAAGCCCCGACTGGAGCTCTGGGCAGGGTGGCCACAGACAGACAGTGTCTGCTGCTTCTCTCTGCAGGCTACACAGCTTGCTTCTTCCTCCTGTGGGACCCAGAGAAAATGGAGGGTTGACTTCCAAGGGAATGTGGGTGTGGTCTTCCTTTGGTTGGTTGAGGCACGCACTCTGCTCCCTGTTCTCAGCTCCCTGGGCTGGACTGGGAACCTTGGGCTGCAGGTTTGCTGCAGTAAGTGGGAAAAGCCCTTGCCACCTCATGTCCGTTCCCAGGTGGTGGGAGGGAGAGGATGCCCCTGAAAGACGGATAGCTGGAAAACCATTGACATCTTGACATCACAGACCAAGCCCAGAGTGTGCTGGGAGTGTCAGAAAGAGCTGGGGCCTGCCTCCCCTTGTTGCCATGGATATAGTTGAACTAAGAGGAGACATATCTGAGAGCATTGATCTCTTTCTACTGTGTTTGCATGTCCATTGGGAAGTAGCCTCAGTCCCACAAGGCCAGGTGAAAAACAAAGCCAAATGCAAGAGCCCAGGGCCTCTGCCCAGTGTTCAGTGAGAACTGCTCCCTCTGGGCCTCGCTTCTCTCTGAGGATGTGGGTGTTCCTCAGTACCTCGCTGCTCTCTCTCTCTCTCTCTCTCTCTCTCTCTCTCTCTCTCTCTTTCTCTCCTCCCCCTCCCTCCCCCACCCTGTGCATGTGAGCATCTGCTAGAATGCATGTGAGCTATGCATGCTAGCTTAAGGGGTATATCAGTTACCTGCCAAAAAGCAGTTGACTTAGGGAGGGAGGAAGGACTGTTTTTGGCTCACAGTTGGAGGGTGTACAGTCCATTGCTGGGAAAGAATGGCTGAGGATGTCTCTGAGGAAGTGTGATGGCTTATTCACGTCTCAGTAGATCAGGAAGCCGGCACGTGCACGCACACAAGCACGCACGCACGCACGCACGCACACACACATGTGCACACAAGCAGGCACTCACATGTATGGAATGGAGAGGCTAGAGAGAGAGAGAGAGAGAGAGAGAGTGCTAAAACAAGTGAGACGATAATCCAAGACTCACTTTTCTACCATTTCCCCTGAGACCTCACCTCCTAAAGGACCTTCAGTGCTAGTAGTAGCTGGGGATCAAGGTTTCAAACCCATAAGCCTGTAGAGAAATTTTATACCCACACCATAGCAGGAGCTATAGACTGTTACATGTGTGGAAGACTTTCCAACTGCCAGAATTAGGAAGATTTTGCTATGGAAAGGGTACCCGGCACTCATCATTTTCTGGAAACAAAAAAGAAGCTGGCAGTGTCTGAGTGGCGTGGGGTGATGGAGTTACGTGCCTTGCTTGGATTCACATTGAGGTTGTAAACCATAATGACGCCAGGCTCCCACCTCGGACGGGTTCAGCTCACTCGACTGTGTGTAAGAGTTGGATGTCTGGGTTTTTTTATTTTCTTTTAAAAACTGGGGTGAAAATATGTCATGTTTTGCTTGCAGAGGGCCTGAAGCTTCAGGCTGAAGATCAGAGCCCAGCAAGGCTGACCTGTCAGCCTGGCTCAGACTCCATTCCTAGAGTCCCATGGCCCAGAAATACTTGCCTGGCTTCCTGATCTGTGTTTATAGAAGACCACACTCGTCTTTGATGGGCTCCGTGTCTGCCTCAGTTCCTCATCTGCCCAGACTCAATCTTGCCCATTTAAAGCCATTGGTAGTTTCTGTGTGCCATTTGTCCTTTAATTATAGCCCCACACAGCCAGTATTCAAGCCTTTCCTGCCCAGAGCGGCTTCCTTCGACTTCAGAAAAGGGACATGACAGGGACAGCTTATTACACAGCAGGACAGACATCCTGTTGGAGCATCCATCAGTCATCACCTAGTTACCGTATTCCCTGGCACGGAGCTCTAGAAACAGGGAAACTAGCTGGGGAGGGAAGGCATCGTGTCCTTGGCCTTGACTCCGAATAGAATAACAAAGTGTTTTGTACGTGGCAGGTGTCCC
Organism: Grammomys surdaster; assembly: GCF_004785775.1. Lineage (NCBI taxonomy): Eukaryota > Metazoa > Chordata > Mammalia > Rodentia > Muridae > Grammomys > Grammomys surdaster. Next base: position 3,381,012 of record NW_021620828.1, read on the forward strand.
TTACATGCCGCACGTGCTCCCTGCCTTCTGGAGGGCCTCAGCTGGTGACTGTCAAATGATGGCTTGTGTTGGAATCTGCAGAGAACATACAGTGAATCACAAGTCCCCAAATCCTCCCCCAGAGGGGTATAAACCTGCAAGTCTCTGGGATGGCCCTGGGAATGAGGGTGCCAGGTGGCTGTGAGACAGATAGACTGCAGACCACACTTTGAGACATGCTACTCCAGTTTTTTCTTCCAGAGGGCATACACACACACACACACACACACACACACACATACACACACACACGTGCTCACGTGCCAAAAAAAAAAGATCTGTCTGAATCCATGCAACTCAGGATAGCTTTATCATTCCATGCCCCCCAGAGACTGCTAGCTTCTTTTTGTTAACCCACAAGAGCTGTATTCCAGGATCCCCTTCTAATCTGCAGCTTTGGTCATGTGCATAGGTTGAGGCAGGGGATTCTTGGTGATGCCCAGGTTAACCAAATGCATGAGTTTTATGGGCATAATATGATCTGAGGCAGCGATACATTGTTGGCATTTCTTGGTGAGCAAAGTGCCTGTGCTCTATGCTGACCACAACTGCAATTTGAAAACCTGACCCTTGAAAAGTGGCTTGCCTTTGGGGATGGAAGAATGCTACAGGGGTGGTTTATACAGGTAGCAGAATCAGTAAGAAGATATCCGTCTATCTTAAAGTGCACTGTCAATCTCACCTCTTCACAGAACTTTCTTACTCTTACAGTTTCCTTTCATTCATCTGTACTCTAATACACTCAGAGAGTCCAACCTCAAAGAGCCATGAAACAAAACAAAACAAAACAAAACAAAACAAAAAAATTGTAACCAGATTTTTTTTGTTTGCTGTCCAGAGACTGCAGTTGCCAGACAAAGACAGTAGGGGGCAGTGGTGAGTCTCCAGTCACAAAGCTGGCTGTAGCCGGACATGCTTCCTTTTTATTTTTTTCCTTAAGAGTTCTCCAGCTGAAGGCCCTCATGCTGTGGTGGGGGTTGGGGAGCTATATGGGGAGGGTCATCAAGACGTTGTTTAGTCTTTGGATGGTTTTGTACACCCTTGCCAAGAAGAATGGCTACTCTTGGACTAAATGGCTTCAGAGACCTTCCCAGAGCCCTGAGACCCTCCAGAGAAGGCTGAGGAGAGAGCACAGGAGCACAGTAGTCTGACCTGTTTTGACATGGCTGTGTCTGTGGCAAGAGCTTGGCTGGGCATGCTGCTAACTGGACCCCCCATGGTGCCAAGTGCCAAAGCTTTCTTTCACGTGGCACCATCATCCCCAAGGTGCAAAGCACTCTGTGAAGGTTAATTAATTTTCACAGCCCCCGTGGGAGGCTGGCAAGGTAAGTTATTGCTAACTGCATCTCACCTTTGAGTTTTTGCAAATGATCTTAGAAAAGTCTGCCAGCCTAAGCCTGGAGCTTACTCTAGAGTTTCTCCACTGTTCCTTTCTTCTCAGATTTCTTCCTTAGCACTCATTTGCCTAATAGCACAATGCACACACAGAGAGAGGAATACACATGCTCATACACACAGACATACATACATAAAAACACAGACACAGAGAAACACACGTGCAATGCACTCAAACACAGGGAGATACAGTCATGTACACATACACACTTATTCTCTCTCTCTCTTACACACACACACACACACACACACACACACACACACACCACCCATGGTAATCTTCCAGGAGGGAGTATTTGCCACAGTCAGACATCTCAGGTGATATGTTCCCCTCTGACTTAGAATTGGGATTTCCGTCCTGGCTTCCGCACGACTCATTCATGCAGATCCATCACTGCCCTTGCAGTATGTAAGAGTGACTCCCCTTCCCTGTTGAAAATCTGTCTTTCCTAGGCTCAGGCAGGAAATTCTCCCACCCTGCCCACCAGCAGAACAGGTAGTTCCCTCCACTTTTTTTCAGGCTGGGACTCTAAGGTCACAAAGACTGCCCATGGAGCCAGAGCCCATGGAGAGACTGTGAGACTTCTTTCATGTTGCATAGCCTCTTCTTTCTGGCCTGTCCTCTCTGTGCCAGTGTGGGTTTGGACTTGGTGTTCTAAGATGCTGTGTCCCTAGGGTACAGAGTGAGTTTCGATCTAAATTGTTCTACCCATAGCAACAATGTGAGAAAGGCTTAGTCGGTGCCGTGATGTCATACTGTCGTAGATGATGTGACTCTGCATATTTACTCTTTCGGCTGAGCCCCTTCATCTCTTGTCACCTCCCCAACGCATCCTCTTTCACCCCATGTGTGTTGACATGTGGTTCCCCAGTTTCTACTTGTCCCTGGTTGATGTTTAAAGAATCTGTGGAGTAATGACTCTCAAAATGGTGGCCCCAGAGACTTTATTTAACTAGAATTTATTAACTGCGTTGCATCTAATGCCTGTTCTAGATAGTTCCACAGGCAACTTTTAAAACCTCGCTAACGATTAACTGTAACAACTTCGTTCTGATTTTTCAGATGTATTAACTTGGAGATTACTGGTGTGATGTGACTTGGCCAAAGCCAGAAAACTTAAATGTCAGAGCTAGACCTCCTAGGTGTTGGTCTAATGAACTATAAAGCAAGCCCAGCTGTCTCAGCAATTGGGTTCTCGCCTGAGCTATTGTGGTGCCTTCCACAGCACTGCCCAGCCATTGCAGGGAGTCTGAGGAAGGATACATGTTAGTGCTCGTGGTTGCTGCTGCCTCTGGATGGCTACCTCACCGTATACCTGTCCTTCTGCCTCAGTGAGAACTCCTTCCTCCTTCCCTGTGTGCTCTATCTGCCTCTTCTCTGTCTCTCCCTTCTCCTGCAGCTTACATTACTACCACCAGGAAGCAGAGAACAGGATAATTAGGCATCCCTGGGGGTTGGGTATAGCAGGACTGTCTTAGGAATGGCTGGCAGAAGGGTGCTTGGCTAGTTAAGCCCTCATATTCCTAGTAGCTCTGAAACATAAATAAAAGAAGGTATAAAGGATTACTTTACAGCAATGTAAAATTCCATCCAGAAACAAGATTCACTTCTTGGGAGGGTGAAGTAGGCGGATAGTCATGAGCATGAGGCCAGCCTGGGCTACAGAGCAAGACCGTCTCAAAACAAACAAATCATGCATGAGTGGGGTGCATATGCAAAAATGTACACGTGCATGCAGGAGCCCCCAAAGATTCTAAATATATAAATCCTTATGTACCAAATAACACAGCAGTAATGAATACAAGAAGAAACTTTCAGAAAAACAAAGAAAATTAGATTTTAAAAAATAGACTTTTTAAAGCTGAAAACACTTCAGATTTTGACACGCTAGTCAGAAATGCATTAAAGGCAAGCAGTATTTAAAAGGCGGGAAGCACTTCAAACCATGGAGCAGCAGGTTGAAGAAATGAATGTAATTTCATGTACCTTAAAGGGGGAATATGTATTCTTCTCATGGAAGTTATAAAAAGTTAATAATGTTTTTGGCTACAGATAAAAGGTTAATAGATTCCAAACAGTAAACACTTTTACGATGTATTCTATAACACCTAAGACAAGAAATAAAAAGTTAGCATATCTTAAATAAAACATTCTTGGAGGGTTAGGGTGTAGCTTGATAGTAAGGTACTTATCCAGAATGTACAATAACCTGGGCTTAGCTCCCTAATAATCAACAGGTGCACACACCCACAGAGACACACACAGACACACACAGAGACACACACATACACACAGACACACACACAGACACACACAGAGATACATACATACACA